>NC_140775.1:4994103-5594103 GCF_044657685.1 Stegodyphus dumicola | reverse complement strand
AAGGAAACTTGTTTGGAATTCTTTAGAATTTTATAACTCTTAGAAGTCAGAGATCTTCGTAAAAATTCTATGATTTTAAACAGAGCCGTGCTTAGGTATTTTTTTTTACCTGAGGCAAAAAGCCCGCCCTTACCTACAAACAAATTATCTATTAATTAATTAAATCTCTAGACTTTAATATTTAACAAATTTAACTATACTAAATCATACAATAACGCTTTTAATAATTCTTATCATAACTTTATGGAATCCGAGAATTAATACCTATAATAAATTATAATTTTTAAATGAAAACATTAAACAATCATTTTTGAGAAATAGCAAATAACATTGAAATAATATGGAGATGCTGCATTAATAGTCAAGCTTTTTATGCAGTTTAGTTTTTCTTGCTTTTAATGATGTAAATTCGATATCCTTTTTCAAAATCTATAAAAGAAATTTTACGTTATTTAAAAAAAAATTATGAGCGTAAAGGGGTGTAAGACGCAAAGGCCTATTATTCTCAAAACGGCATTTCGCGTCGTTTCAGTTTCTGCGTTAGTTCATTTTTAACACTGTTGTCACCAAATATTATTGCCATGTATTATATTTAAAGAAACTAAAAAATGAAGAATCTGCATGAATATTTCTCGTACTGTGAAAAAACAACGGTACCCAGAGCCATCCAGTTTTGAATAAGGTAGTCCTCCAACGAACACGGGCACTTGGAAGCCCGAATTTTGAATTTGTTTTATTACCTATTTCAAATTTTGTAAAACTTCACGAATTTTTGATTAACAAACTCAACAATTTCTAAGCGAGCAATTGCAACACTGTACGGAAAAAAGTATTTTTATCTCCAGCGTGCCAGAATGTGAATCGAAAATTCTAAAGATATGCTGTTTTTAAATATTTTGCGATACTGCTATTGAATTGAATTTTATGTGGTTTAAATGCGAAGAACATGATATTTAATACATAAAGGTAACACACAACACGTTAAAAAAAAGGCCTTTATGGCGTAATATAAAATGTGAAAAAGCTTTCAAATTTTCCTCCTGATTCTTTATTTTTATTTTTTATTTTAACTTCCCTGCATCTTTCACCTTAATAATAGCAACCAGCAATGTTAAAAATATTTTGAACGTAATTTTCGAGTTCATATATGATTGAAACCATATTCCTGAAATATCCATAAAATATGTAATTTTGCTTTAACGACCGGCATTGCTGAAATAACGTGCTTGTTTAAAACTATATATTTCTGACGAAATATCTGGAGCATTGGGATATCGTTTGGATATTTATGTGTTAAACTGAAAGCTGATTCGTTTTCAAATAACTAAACATCGCTCCTCTTAGGCTGATAACCTTCATATATTCTGCCGGAATCAACCTAGTATATGTAGTGAAAGCACAGTTTGGAGTACTGTGTAGGAACACTGAGGGGTAGAAGCTTAGCAATGCTGTTTGGCGTAGATACTTGATGCTTAGAGCGTCGACCCATGCGAAATTCAATCAGGCTCGACTTCTTCCTCTTCACGATCCTGATTAAATTCTATTTTTATTTAAATTCACATTTGTGGACACAATTTATTTGGCACTCTAATCGTGCCTATTCAAGAACACTTAAATTTTTTTAAATACTATTACAATAGGAAAAGAACACAGCGACGTCCAATGAGCGCAGAGAATTAAGCTAAAAGTACGCATTTATCCAATATGGCAGTCTGTTAATAGAAAAGTTTTGGTTTAAGTTAGAAAGGTTTCAGTTCTCAGAGTTAAGTTCCCAATTAATTACGTCATCAGCGTTACGCAAGCCTTATGGCATAGATTAATCTAGCAATGATGCAGTCTACAAATGTTATTATTTTTAGAATAGAGAAACGAAAAATGAGGAATTAAGAAGCTATTATTAAATTAAATTACAAAGCTGATTTACATATTTTTTGTCTTCCATATGTATACACATTTATTTTTAAAGCTAAATTTCACATTTCTGAAAAAACGTTTTCTCTCATTTTTTGTAGGAAAAGAGATAATGCTTCTGCTATGTTTGTTTGTTTATTCAAAGTATGGCAAAGTTACGTGAGCTATTTACCTAAGGGGGGATACCATCGTGAATGACTTTCTAAGGGAAACAGGCTTGCGCAGAGGCTGTTCGCATGCTTTTTAGACGATTTTCATTGTATTTACAGAGATATTTTATCTAAAATTTTTATTTCTGCAGTGTTTGATAACCCTTATTCTTAATTATCTTTGTATACTGTAAGCCCACCAGCGGCCGAGCGGTAAAGTCGCTGAACACTGGTAGTTCGGTACGAGGTTCGAATCCCGCGAACGGGCTGGCTGCATGGGCGTTTGCGTGGTTTTCTCCAAGTGTAACGTGTATACGAGCCAGTTTCCCTTAGAAATTCCTCCACGAAGGCATCCTTTCCCTTAGGCAGATAGCCCTCGTGTGCTTTGCCATAATTAAATACACACACACACACACTTTGTATACTGTAATTTTCAAGCTAATAAAGTCTTGTGAAGTATCGGAAAAGGTATTTTATCCGATTCCTCTTGAAGAGCTTTCCAAACTCCAAGGAGGATTGTAGGATGACGTTTGGACAATCCGCTTTTTTAAAAGTCAAAACACGTAAAAATCCACGGGTGATAAATCAGGAGATTTAATAGGGATATGACTGAAATGTATGTCCTTCATACCCGTTTTTTGTTCCATTTTTTTCCCGTAAATTAACGGTAGATTTTGACGAGTCGCAGCTTGCTTTGTCTTGATGCAGTTCTTCTTGGTTTATGGCATTGTGGATAAAGAGAAAGTATTTCCTATTTGAAAATGGGGTATAAAATATGTTCCTGATAATATGGGGAGCTATTCTTAACATTTTTCTCCACTCTCTGTAGCCCATTATATGAAAAACCAGCAACAGTCATAAATGCCTTTGAAAAACTTTAAATTCTTTGAACCATCTTTTGAGATATTTTTCCTCCTCTTTGATGGAAATAAATGGAGCTCTTTTTATTTCAGTTATTTAAACACACCCAAGATTCATCTATTGCGACAACATTTTTCCATTTTTGTCCGGATAAATGTTTCTCATATAGAATTCAGCGTTCCGCGATATATCTTGTAGAAATACAATGCGCATTACGTTTTTTGAGCCTTTTCAAGATTCAAATCAGCATTAACCACTTCGTTTAGTATTGGTACAGAACATTTGAATGATTTTGCAACTGTCCTTTGAGTCGGGGACTACACTCTGTTTTTTCTTTGTATATGTATTTGGAACAATATTTTCACTTGAAGCCAAATTCTAAGGTGTTTTGACGTTCTTGTTGACAATATTACCTACCGTAGCTGTAAATATCGAAAAACGATGGCTTTCAGGGCGTTTTTCAATGTTATTTAGCAGACGAAAATTTGTACTTTCAGAAAAAAATAGTTTAGAAAAATATTGTTGTAGTTAAAAAAAATTCCAAGCAGAAGGTTTTTTTTTTTTTTTTAACAGAGCAAAATCGTCTAAAAAATGTCTGAACAGCCTCTGTATTTACATTTCACGAGAGGAAAACATCGAAAACGCGCATGCAGCCAACGCATCTGCTGGCATTTGGTTTTAAGTTAATTCCCTACGCTTTATGTATGCTTAAAAATTTTAATTGCTAAGCTTCATTTACTTAGGAAAGCTTTAAATCTGTATAAATATAAAATAACATTAATGAATTGAAAATTATATGCGATATGTCATAATGTTCAAATGTTTTATTCCTTAGCTGATTTAGCGCTTCTCCTAGCTGTTCACCTGCCCCTTGTTCTGACTGTTAATTTACATAAAGCTTCTACAAGTTATGCATAAAGAATCTATAGATACGGAGGTCACTCTGAAATTTTTGAGATACGCGCAGACGATAAATGGCAGAAAAAAATGAATGATTACGTTTGAAAATATGACCTAATATTGCCAAGCAGGCAATTTTTGCTGGCCAATTGAAAGTAGTTTAGAGTAGATTAAATTTTGGGCAGAAGGAAAAATGGAGTTGACACAAGAACTTTATCCCTCAATGATTTTCTACGATTTTAAAGTGGGATTAAATCAAAAAGAATGCGTTCAACGTCTACAATTAGCATTTAGAAATGAAGATCCATCTCGTGCTATTGTATTCAGATGGTTTACAGAATTTCACAGAGATTGAAACTCTTTTCAGGATGTATCTGTCTATATTTTGAACTCCCGCCTCGTCCACAAAAGAATGCGGGACCCTCTTCAGGATGAAGAACAAACACACAGGAAGGCTGTCATCAGCAGTAATCCGGGATAATGTGTCTGCCAGACGGAAAATGTGAATCGATGATAATGGCTGCACCTACCAAATTGATAAAAAAGGAACTTAACATTAAATCCGCCGCCATACATAAAATGATTCATGAAGAATTGTACATAAAATTAGTTTGCTGTTGGATTCACCATGATTTAACTGAGCACCAAAAAGAGGGTCGTATCAGAATCAGTAAAGAAACCCTTAAATTACTTAGAGGTGGTTGGTGGCCATCCCGTTATTTCTAAAATCGTACCTGGTGATGTAACGTACATACAATATCTGACGTTCCGACACGTCAAGAAAGTGAACTATGGGTCTTTGAAGATGACTATAATGGTGAAAACACAACGTGCCATGAAAACAGTAATGCATGCTGTTTTCTTCAGAAGTATAAGACTGGTCAACGTCATCAAGCTAGAAGGGCAGAAGACAGTCACAGCTAACTGGTACACCACTAAGTGTCTTCCAGAAATTCTTCAAGAGGTGAATGTTAGAGGATTCACGCTTCACCACGACGATGCATCTTCTCATTGAGCAAAATGGACAGATGAGTTTCTTAAACAAACCCACATCAAAGTGATAGAATATCCGCCGTGTTCATACCATCTAGCTATGTGTGACTTTTGGCTATTTTTTAGTCTAAAAAGAACTTACGTGGACATCGTTTGCTTTCCGAAGATGAGATTGATGAGGCTATAAATGCATATTGTCATTGATTCCAAGAAATGAATGGCTTGAGGCATTTAATATTTGGAAAATTCGCCTACAGAAATGCATTGATGCTGGAGAGGATTACTTTGAACATTCCTAAAATTTCGTAAGTATAACTTTAAAAATTTATGTGTATCTCAAAAATTTCAGAGTGACCCTCGTGTATGAGTGAATAATTCAGATTTGTGCAGAGATTCTATGAAAATTTGTATAATTTCGAAAGGCTTCACGTACAGTATCTTATACATTATACATAGAATCTAGCAATAGAATTCTACTGAAAATATCAGACCCCCGTTACAGAAAACTGGGCCACAATTCCAAAGAATTTAACACAATTTTCTTTCTTTAATTTTCTATAAAAGATCTTATAGAACAGCAATCTCAAACTGGCGGCCTACAAGCAATTTTTTGCGACCTGTGTATACATTTCCTGTAAATTAATTAGCGGTATTATTACATTATTTATAATGAAAAGAATTTGAACAAATATTTATGAATTTAATGTTTCTGAATCAAATTTTACATGACTTTCATTATCATTGTAAACCAACGTCAGTAACACACTAGGTATTGTACAAATGGAGCTAATTATTTTGCACTGTTAAAATTTTATTCAAAGATCTGAAGATATAGATTAGATTAGCTTTGACAGTACAAATCCAAAGATAAAGATCCTCAGTAAGGAATTTTTGCAATGGGAATAATCGCATTTTTTGGGAGTACGTTCATACGTGCTGCCAAGATGCTGATGGTACTTCTAGCTCTGAAAATGACTGCTAAAGTAACAATAATAACTTTTAAAAACTCATTTAATGTCAAAGCAGTTCGAAGAATGTAATTCATGAAACTATAAAATAAAAATAAGTTTTCTAAAATCCTATTAATTCGATTGTTGCAGTCTAAAATTAACAATTTTAATTCTATAAAAACAGCATCTTATCTGTTTCCCCAAAAAGCCTTCAAAACGTAGTATTCTATATTAAATTGCTTTCTAGTCATTGCCATTCTCAGCTTCAAAACAAAGACTAATTAAATTAAACATTTTGATACGAGTATTTTCTATCGTTTGAAAACACTCAGTTAGTACTTTTCTATGTTGACAGTTCGTGCGAACTTTGTGAACAAACAAAAAAATTAACCGAAAGTTTTGAAATCTTATTTACAATTCCAAGCAATAACCATTTTTATAAGATATTCTGAATAAACTCTAATATCTTCACCAGTTTACATCAGAAATATATATAGTCTAATGCAGGCTTTCTCTACATTTCTAGAAGGTCATCCCTTCTCTTCAAAACTGGAAAAAATGAATGTATACATGAAAAATAAATAAATATCTTCTAGATTTAGATGACTTTCCAATGTGTTTTATAAATTAAGCAAAGCAAGTGTACAAAACGTTGATAAATACCAAAAAGTAGTTTTTTACTTTTGAACTAAAACTAAATATAAAGGCTATTCGCACATTTTTTAGACGATTTCTACTTGGAAAAATGGAATTCAAAAATATAGTTGCAGTTTAAAAAACATTTCTACTTGAAAAATTTTTTTTTAAAACTGCAACTTTATTTTTGAAATTTAAAATTATGCTCTGCAGCTTGATAATTTTTGTTTCCTTACGAAATGATGGTCTTAAAGAAGGCATAAGGTATTTCTCCTGCCTTTTTAGCGCGCCTTCGTAGTGTAGTGGTCTGCACTCTGGGCGCGTATTCCAGAGGTTCGCAGATCGATTTTCTGCAAAGTCGTTGCTCATTTTTCACTTCCCCTGCTTCCAAAGTACCTAATGACTGTACAGTGGCGCCCGAACTAAAAGGGTGGTGGATGATGAATCCCCACACACAGGATTTGGCGATTGGGTCCCCTAAACCCCAGTCGCTCTTTAAAAGTGGGAGTATATAAGGTATTTCTCCCACAGTCTTAGCGTACTTTCGTAGTGTAGTGGTCTGCACGCTACACTACGCTTTTTACGCGTATTCCAGTGTCCGTGGTTCGATTCCCAGCGTTGCTCATAACTCCTGCTTCAAAAAAAAAAAAAAAAAAAAAAAATCCTAATGTCTCTACAAAGGAATGGATGAAAGGCCATGTTTGTGCTCTTTCCGAAGAAAATTATTCTTATTTAATTATTAAAAATGCTGAGAAAGCCATAGTTTTTCGCTATCTAAAGCTAAGATAGAATATTGCCACCAAGAAAGGGAAAAAAGTGAAATTTTGGCTTCAAGTGGAAAATTGTTTCAAATGCGTATCCAAAAGAAACGAAATATTCCGAATGTGACAAAGGCAAGATCTTTGATGTTAAAAAAGAATCCTCGAAGTCAAAGGACTGATGCAATATCATTAAAGTGCTCAGTGTCAACCATAAACAAAGTAATTAATGTTGATTTGAATCTTGAAAAAGCGTAAACGCAATCTGCATCGTCTTTCTCCAAGACATATCGCCAAACGCAGAACGCGCTGCAGAATTCTTTATGAGAAACATTTATCCGGACAAAAATGGAAAAATGTTGTCACCATAGATGAATCTTCAGTGTATTTAAATAGCTGAAATAAAAAGATATGCATTTAGTTCCATCAAAGAGGAAAAAAAAATCTTAAAAGATGGTTCAAAGAATCTAAGGAAAGTTTTTCAAGGTGACTTATTATTGTTGCTTATTTGATTGTCGAACAATGTTACTCGTGTTAGCTATGATTTCAAGAAATCAATGTATTTATTCTGTGAGGTTTTCAAGTAAATGGGACGGAACATTTTTGAACGTAGCCCTAGCAGAGAAACAAGAGGAAAATCTTTGAAAGTTTGTGTTAAATTAACAAATGTAATAACGCAACTAAAAACAGTTCCTAATTCTTGCTAATCGAAATATGCGATAACCGATAAAACTTCGTATAAGATCATACACATCGCTGCCAGGACCGAAATTTTATTCGTGTAAACTCGACTTGAGCGAGTACGAGTTAAGGAGGGTTTAGTTCATGTATTTTAATTTTCTATAATAATTATTTTTGGAAGCTGGCCGCACGAACGATTATAATAATAATAATAAAAGAAAAAAAGAGAAGAAAAAAGAAAGAGCTTTAACAAAACAATTATGAGTCAGTAACTATATGTAAAAATTATCACTCAGGAGTTATTTACCATTCAGTCAGGAGTTATTTAACCATTTTTCACCTGAATTCAGTTGCAATTATAATTCTACTAAATTAACAGCTTAACAGCGTTATATATTTATAAAGAAAATTCACCTTCATTTAGCGAAACTACCAAGGTGAATAAATAAATTCCAAGATCGCTAATCGATCATTCAGCTATGAAACCGGCCTCTAATTATGAGAACCTCAAACTCAAACCAAATATGAACTTTCACCGACGCTTGTTTCAAGTTTGGCACAGTGCCAGTGTTCTATATTCGTAAAACCGTCGGATGCACATCTTTTTTGCTCTGGCGGATCTGCCTTTATTTTGACTGGAACAATTTTTGAACGTCTTTCGAGTTTTCAAAAGCCATTTTTTTCTCAAAATTCTCAACAATTTCAGGAAAAATAAACGGGTTTATCGTTTTTTTTATTAAATGTTTTTAAAAATGTTTAAAAATTAATTAAAATTCAACATATTTAATTAACTGTTATAGATAACTTAGGAAAATTTACTGAATTTTATTTGGCTAGATCTTGTTCTAAATACTGAAAGTAGAAATTTTTTTACTAATATATTATTTTCTCTCTATTTTAATCCTTTCGCGTTCTAGGATAAATATCATCAAAATGTTCCTTGTAATAAAATAATATTTGTTCCAAGCGTTGTTAATCAGTAACTCACATAATAATTCGGACACTCCAAATTTTTAGCTCCAAACGCGTATTAGTCTCGAAACGGCATTTTGCGTCGAATCGCTATAAACGGCTGTGTGACTTTTCAAACTGTTGCCACCGAATATTATTCCTCTATATTATATTTAAAGAAATAATGAAGAATGTGCATGAATGTATGTATTTTTCTTGCATTGCGAAAAAGAAAAAGAAATATCTAAAGCCATCAAATTTTGAATAACCTAGTCCTTCACCGAACATGGGCACTTGGAAGCCCGAATCTTGAATTTCGAATTTGATTTATTATCTATTTCATATTTTTTAAACTTTAACGAATTTTTGAATGAGAAATTTTACGATTTGAAAGCGAGCACAGTGGCAACGCACAGTACAGAATAAAATAATTTTAACTCCGGCGCGCGAAACTGTCTGTCGAAAATTCTAAAACTATGCTGTTTTTAAATATTTTTAGCCGAAAGAGGCGTTACCCCAAATGCTCTCGATACGTATATGTATGTGTAAATGAAAAAAAAAAAGCGGCCCTTTGGGCGTAATATAAAATCCGCAAGCTTTCAGATTTTTAGCCTAAAAGGGCGTTAGCCCAGAAGTGCCGTAACACCAAACTTCAAGACGATGGGAGTCACATGATAGATTTTCTGAATGTTCGGGAGCCGCAAGTCCAAATTTATATCGTTTGAAAAATAATGAGACTGGTTTTGACTATAAAAAGCTTTTGAAGTAAATTAATGAATATGTGATTAACATGATTATGTATAAATATGAATAAGTGCATCTTATTTCTACTGTTTTGAGTTCAGAAAAGTTAAGTCCCAAGAAAATAAAAATTCGTAACTCTTGTACTGGGAAACTGAGTTTTTTTTTTTTTTTTTCAAGGTAGAGAAACCAAAAAAATTTTCTTCTGATTTCCTTTATACTTCTCCGTTTATAATTGCTGTTGTTTTATTTTAGTATAAGCAATATGAACCGGAAGTATATTCATTGGTCTACAATTACATAAAAAATATTATTATCTGAATAAATTACAAATCATTATTTAAAAAAAAATTGAGAGGTTTTTTTTTTTTTTTTTTAAATGTAAAATAAATAATCATAAATAATCAGCGACTTTACCCGGCCGCTTGTGGGCCCCATGACGAACGGTGTCTGGAGATACGAATACCCAGGGTAGCATATGACTTTCAAAAAAGGCATTTTGATGTAACCTTTGATGCATAATTAATCCTCAGGAATTAATCATCATTTACACCGGAATTAGTATAACTCCGTTGCCAGTTTCTTTACACCATTTAAAAAATTTTCTTCAAACTGTTGTAATTTTAATGTTTAGAAATTATAGGACGTTTGATATTACTGTTAGTCACAATATTTTAATGATTTTTTTATATATATATTTTTAAGTTTGGATTTTGTAATCTTCACATTAGTAGCCCCATGTCAAAAAGACGATATAATGTTACACCAAATATTTTTTCTAGTACACACTTTTTACTTCCTTGTACGAAATAAAGGAAGTATTGCAATCATAAAAAATTCTGAATTTCAACGAAAATATCCATTTTGACCGCTATCGAATGCAATTTAACGAATGTTTTCCCGTGGCATCTTAACGTAAGGGACAGAGTAAAGGACTCTTTTTTTCCCAAACGAATTATAAAACAGATTTAAAATGAAATCGGAAGAGATTTTTTTCGTGGCATCTGTACATACGTACGTATGTATGTATCTCGCATAACTGAAAAACAAGTAGCCTCAGAATGTTGAAATTTTGTATTTAGGACTGCTATAATATGTAGTTGTGCCCCTCCCTTTTCGGTTGCAATCGCCCGCACCAAAAGTATATATATATATATATATATAATAAAGTGAAATTTAATTTTAAAAAATTCTCTTGCGCCATTGCTGCAAGGAATGAAATTTGAATTTAACAAACATTTTCTATTCCTAAAAAGCAAATTTTAAAGTTCATTTAAATTAAATTTAATGCAAAAAAATAAATAATTAATGTTGTTGCGAACTATTCTACAGTATCATTTAAATACTGAGAGCATATGTAAATCAAGTGCAAGTATCAAAGTCATGAATAAATATAAAATTCTAAAAATTATTTAATCCTAATAAATTATTTAGAAAAATGCATAAGTGAATGATTATTGAGCAGGCAGGAGACAGACTTTATCAAGGGGAAGTTGCTCCCAAACTTCATATCATCCATGTAGGCAAGAGTTATGGATGAGGAAACACGAATGAGTCATTGAATATATTGACGAGCACCTTGGGTCTTGTACATTCAGGATGTAATGATCATCCGAAATAGATTGTGCTTTGTAGGAAGACCTTGTGACTCCTGCTTCAAAAATCATAAAGCAAATTTCTTTCTAGGTGAATCGCTGATCGATTATGGTGATAAGAGGGATCATAATCGTTCTGCTGGGATAGGTGAAGTTTTCTCTTTTTCTTTCATCTGCGTTGGTTGCTACAGCAGATGTTGAAGGGTTATCATCAGCATTTAGTGCTGCATCGAATGTTGACAGTATTGCATCGTCCTTGCAATTCTGATCGGTTTGTATGAGATTCTCGCCTGGGCCGACGGCAACTCTGGTCGGCTTACATCTCTGGATAGTTTTATCACCTCGTGACTCTCCATCTGAATCGGAGCTCTGATCCAGGGCCTTGTATTTAGAGGATTCATCATCAGAGTTATCTGTACTGCGCGGATGTCGGTTTTTGTTAACACTGGCATCTCAGGGAAGAAAATCGTCATGGCTAACATGATTGATTGGAGTACGATAACCATCGCTTGATTACTGATGAATTCCTATTGGCAAATTCACGGAACCGAAGGAGGAAGAAATCAAGGTCTCTCTCTTCTTTTGGAGTCAGAAATCGTTTTTCCTTCTAAGCTCCAAGTTCGTGATTTCAGTACTAATAAACTAATGAAATTTATCCATAGCTAAACTGGCGTTAACAACCAGTAGGCAGGAGAGGAAATAGAATCGTGCTAAGCACAAATGTCCATGCAATAAATGAAGCACTGAGTAACAATTCAGAGTTCATAAAACAGCAAGTATATAAGCAGTAGCAAAGAGAATGCACGAGCGAGGGGACTGAGCACTTTCAGGCACGGAATCTAGCAGTGAGCCTGACTGCTTCCCGTTGGCTTTGCAGAAAGATTTTCTTAAACACCGATCTTCATGCATTCTGGCAAGATGACCAGCAGATTTAGATCTCTGTAGTTTTAAGTATTTTACTGCATCAGGTTGTCTATAGATATCTTATGTAGCCTTAAATTAAATCTTCTTCTCCGTGATCCATCCACACGAAACTCACCAAGTGTGCAACTTAAAATCCTTCTCTCAAAAATCCTCGAAGACATCACATAAAGTCAGTGTCCAAGCTTCCGATGCAAAAATCTGGACAGATCTTATAAGACTCTTGTAAAGAAGTAATTTAGTTCTTAGCTTGCGAAGACTGGATTTTAAGTAGCTCTTCAGGCCATGAAATTATCTATTTGGAGAAGATATTCTTTTAAGTATTTTAGAAATCATCTCAATTTTACGATCTATCTTCGTCTGCCAGATAAGTGAAAATAATTAATAGCTACTAATTTCTAATTGACTAAGTAAATAAATCCAGTTTTCTCGTGAAAAATTAGTATTTTTAGACTTTCTATGTAAATATTGGGTGAGCCTTATGTAAATATTCGGATATTTCAACTGCTGATAAAATGAGTTAAAATAATTTTACTAGTAGGCATACGTTATATGACTAAAAAAATTAAGATGTGATGTAGCCGTTCCTCAATAGACACTAATGCCGGCTAGCTTTAAAAGGATTTATTAACAGAGCACACAGGAACGGTTACAAACAAAAGAAATATACATAAAAATGAAACATATACCAAATGGAACATCAAACAGTTGAATAACAAAGACATAGTAAACTAACATCATGGCGGCTGGAGTTCGACTGACGTTTTTTCATATCGCCACGAGATGGCATTTAAATAAAATAGTTCGGTTACAGTTCATGAGTTCATGGTGTTGAATAAAATAGTTCAACTACACTTAAATAGTTCTGTTACATATTCCTCCTCTGACTTCGTAGACGTCTCGGCAAGAAGTCAGGAACTGATATTTGCCTACTTTGTGCAGTGGGCGGAGAATCAGATGGACGGGCTCCAGTTTGACGAGGAGTAGATTTTGCGTCACCAGCACCTTGTGCAACAGGTGCAGATTCGGATGGTATTACACGTTTCGGGCGTCCTCTTTTCTTTAAGGGAACCACTGGAATTACACGAGCTGAGTTTTGCTTATTTCGATCTTGATATGGTTTCAAGGCTGAAACATGATACTTGCCGAGAATTTTGTCTGGTTCATGAGGATCAGCAATATCATAAGTGGTTGGAGATCTTGTAGTCACTATCACATAAGGACCATCTCTCTTGGGCATGAATTTAGCAGTTTTCTTCAGTGGACCTTTGCTGATTGGGTGGAGGGTGACCCAAACTTTATCTCCAGGAACGAATTTCGGTGTTTCTCTTCGTTTTTTTGTCAGCATATCGTTTCTGCTTATCTTGATGCATTTCAATTCTTTCTCGTACCTGTTGTACATTTCTTGTAAAACGTTTCAAATATGGAGTAATTTCGGGAACAAAATTATCGTTCTCAATTACGGCTTTTATATCATGCTTTACATCATCTAAGGTTCGTAACTCTCGTGCAAATTGAAGAAAAGAAGCAGAATGTCCAGTTTAATCACATTTGGCTGTATTCAAAGCAAACCTTATTAATGGCAGTTTATCCTTCCATGACTGATGGTCGTTACCAACAAGTATTGCTAAACGTGGTTTCAGATCTCTATTCTTCCTTTCAACCGGGTTAGATTGTGGGTGATAGACAGGAGTAAGACTTTGGTCAATGTTCAAGATATAGCATAGTTGTTGCATAACAGCACTAGTAAACTGGGTACCATTATCACTTATTATTTTCCTGGGTAACCCAAATCGAAGGGCGACTTCCTCCAAAAGAATAGTGGCACATTCTCTGGCCGTGGCTTCCTTTAAAGCTAATAGTTCTGTCCACTTCGTAGCACAGTCCTGCACAATAAAAATACATTTTTCACCAGACGGTGTTTCAGGAAGGGGACCGAAAAGATCAATTGACAAGGTCTCAAAACGTTGAGCATAGACTGGAGTTTGAAGTAAGCCAGATCGCTTTTGATTAGTGGCTTCTCCCCCTACTTTGAAGACAGTGTGATATTTGTTAAGCAATGCATCAGTTGCAAGCCGTTGGGCTGTAGTTAATTGCTGTCCTTCATTTTCTCGTAGTCGGTAGTTGTTTACAACAACTGGGGTTTCTTCCAGTACTTGGGATTGATGAGGTTTCACGAAGCTATGTTTTCTTCGAGGTTCATCAGAAAAGTTCCACTTATTTTCAGCAAGATTTAAAACAATTTTAGCTTTTTGAAGAAAGTCAGTTCCTAACAGAGTCGAGTTATTTTTGGCATCAGGCAACACAAGGAGCGGAGTTTTGAACTCTCTGCCTTCGAGAAGAATGATTTGTTCGGTGCGAAGTACCTCTTTTTCAGATACCAAACCATCAGCGAAAGACACCTGTAGTGTTGTCTTTTCAAATACTGCATCTTGTTTTTGCAGAATATGATAGAGGGATTCACTTGCAATTGAGTGACTAGCACCAGTGTCGGCGAAAACTGTACCGGAAACACCACCAATACTAATTCGAAATACAGCAGTTCGAGGGGAAGATAAACAGGATCGGATTTGGATAGTGCCAAAATTTGATGAATTTGAAGTCTTTGGGGGGGTTACAGTCTGGACATTTAGACTTGATAAAACCAATTTTTCCGCACCCATAGCATGTTAAAGGAGGTCGCGTTCCTTCTGTTTGTTGCTGACCACGATTTAAAAAGGTTTTATGAGTTCCCTGTATGTCACTTGTTCGATTTTCTACTTTGTGTTTGGATGGATTAGTCGGTTTATAAGAATAATTCCGCCTGCCAGGAAATTCAGTTTTGTAGTTCGTATTTTTAACACGTACAGCTTCATAATCATCCAATTTCTGTACTAATTCAAATGAACTCTTTATTTTTCTCCAAGTATCAATAAAATGCTCCTTAACGTCACTACTGACTCTTTTTTTAAGCTGATCCGTCAGGACCAAGTCTTTGAGTGATTCAGAGTCTGTAACATCGAGACTATGAAGCCACTCTTCGAGATAATTGTTTAATTCGTAAGCAAAATCTTTTCATAAGGACCCAGGGTGTTTTTGGTGTGTAGTAAGTTTAATTCGAAATGATTCAGCATTTAATTTGAATCTTTGTAGCAGAATCTTCTTGATGTAAGAATAATCTTCTAATTTGTCTTTTGGTTCTCTTAAAATAATTTGCGAAATGTCTATAGGCAGAAGAGGTAGGAGATGAGTGATGTAATCTATTTGTTTTATATTAACTTTCTCACATTGTCTTTCAAAAATTTGCAGGTAGGTTGCAATGTCAGAAGTTCCTGTAAATTTAGGGATTAGGTGTTGAATATTTGTTCCAATAGCTGCATTTGAAGCAAAGGCGGCATAGTTAGGGTTTGAGCTAGCAGCTGCCAGGTTTAATTTTAAACGTTCCAATTCTAATAAAAGTTCTTGTTCTTTTCTTTGACGTGTCTCCAGATCGTTGCTTTCACGTTGTTTTTGTTGTCTAGTTTCGATTAAAGTTTCCAGAAGATTCCTGGTAAAAGCCTTATCATAAGTGTCAGAATTGACAATAAGATCTTTAAGATCTATTACTCGCATAGTGTCGTTTACAGTGAAACCCAGTTCTGCAGCGAGAGTTTTTAAATCCTCTTTTCGTGCTTTGGCAAGGTAAGCCATAATTATATGAGAGGTCAGGGGGGAGGGAAAAAATGAAGTTGAATTTGTTGTTATTTCGATTTTATTCACAATACAGTATTTTAGAATTAATAATTATACCTTTAAGTAAAATGTATATACCCCTATTAAACAGCATGTATGAATGTAAACAATGTTACTCGTACATTTATATACCACTATTAAACAGTATTTATAAATGTAAACAATAATACTCGCAAAGTTTATTATTTCGGAGTCGTAAAAATATCATAAAATGCCCTCATAAATTCAACTTGTATCAAGAAAATAACATATAAAAAATTGCTCAAAAATTGTTTACTACTTAGCAAAACATACATAAATGTCTTACCATAAGCTTTTATATTTAAGCTGAATTCTTCGAAATCTTAATCTTAACAAAATATTAAGCTGATTAAGCAACACACAGTAACTCTTTACTTTATTTAAATAGTCATTCGATTTTATTCATAATTATTTTCTTTCGCTTAAAAAATATTTTCAAGACATGCATTCATTAAAGGAAAACAATCGTATTTTCTTAAAGTATTATACTATAATCATTTTCTCAAAATGTTCGTCGAAAGATAAATCAACAAGTACAATATTTTATTTTATGTAGAATAAAACATTTAATAAGGAAAAACAGCACTCAAAGGAAATAAAATAATAAAAGATTTGACGTAAACACATCATAAATCATCGCTAGTCTAAACATTTCCGCGGGGGGAAAACATCTGCTGCTGTATGTCAGAATCGAAACTAATAAATTCTAATGAACAACGTCCATGAATATATTCAAACTTTAACATCAAAACATGTATTCAGTGAAACAGTATTATTCACAAATTAATTTAATATGCTCATTAACATTTTAAAATAACAAATTACAATTCAAGAAATAACGTTTGGTTAACAGAAAGCCGTTTGCTTTCGTTTAATACTCTTATGTAGTATCAATAAATGAGATTTCGGTAAAGAATTTACATTTGCTTTAAGAAGCAGCTTATAATAAATAATCAGTTTAAAAGAACTTTAAACACAGATTAAACGATAATGTAAACGAAACTTATCTTTTCCGTTGAAAGTGTCCCGTTGATGATTCGATGTGCTAGCAGCACGGTATGACAATTTTAATTCCAGAATTGGTTTCCAGAATTTTTGACCAGCAGTCCACACCTGAAAAGAAACTGAGCCGATCTCCAGCAACTAAAAGTTAAATTCGGGAGTAAGAGCTTGTTAAAGCCAAACAGAAATTCTAAACATTTTGTTGCGCCATTTTGGATTCAAATTTAGTTGGGCGCCAATGTGATGTAGCCGTTCCTCAATAGACACTAATGCCGGCTAGCTTTAAAAGGATTTATTAACAGAGCACACAGGAACGGTTACAAACAAAAGAAATATACATAAAAATGAAACATATACCAAATGGAACATCAAACAGTTGAATAACAGAGACATAGTAAACTAACATCATGGCGGCTGGAGTTCGACTGACGTTTTTTCATATCGCCAGGAGATGGCATTTAAATAAAATAGTTCGGTTACAGTTCATGAGTTCATGGCGTTGAATAAAATAGTTCAGCTACACTTAAATAGTTCTTTACAAAGAAAGGAAAAGAATATTTAAAAAAAAATTGCGAAATAGTTGTTTAGGATATTACGGCATTTTTTACATGTGTCGAATTATTCAACATTCACCGAAATCCCACTTTAACCAATATATATTAAAATCAACAAAAAAATTGAAAGAAAAACATTTTCTGACAACTATTTTTAATTATTAGTTTTATAAATTTTTTAATGTTTTTCGTGAGATATAATGGGTAGGAAGATTCTTGCGATGAAAAGGAATGCAATTCCTGGAGACAATGGACAGGGAATAATTGAGTTATAATGGATAGGAAAAATCTCATTCAAGTTGCAGCTAATTTGCTTTTGAGATGTAAACTGACCTTCTTATCTTATCAGCAAGCGTCGCTGATCATAAAAGTATTCTAAATAAACAGAGAACAGTATATGGAAAAAAAAAAAAAAAAAAGAAAAAAAGAAAAAAGAAAAAAAAAATCGATAAAAGTTTGGAGGGTTATTATCTTAGAACAGCATTATCTATGTTTCATTCACCTTTTTTCTGTTGCTTCTGTACCCTCTTGTAAAGGATGTATGGACACCATTTTTAACCACGATAAGCTATCGTGCATTCGACATTAAAATGTCGATCATCCGCAGAACTGCATTTCCCGATGTAATCATCACACTATTTATGCAACTTTAGCATTTTAAAATTCCTAATATTTTATTTATTACGTACTCCACCGTAAGACACCACACGGAAAGGGACGGATGCCCAGTGGAGGTCTGTTTAAGGGAACCTGGCAAATTGCTCATATACACTTACACACCGGGAAAATCACGAAAACGTAAGTTCAGACAGCAATTTCGCTGGGTTTCGAACTCCAGACCGAACAAAGACCGGTGTTCAGCAGCTTTTACTGCTTGGCCGCTGGTGGCCAAAAATTCATAGTGACAAAACTTTCTTTCATGTATGATCGTGAGTGAAAGGTGTATTGATTCGACATTAGAAAAATAGTTAAGGTGACCGTGCAATATCTTTCTTCATTGTACAATGAATACAATATGACAACTTTACAATGAATGCAGTTGTACACTGAATTGTATTCATTACAATGGATCAATTGTGCAATGAATACAATTTATTGTGAACGATTCATTGTACAATAAACTCCTTGCACAGTAAACTGTGCTTCATTGTACAGTGAAACCTCGGTTCACAAACTTAGTTCATTCCTGGAGGCCGTTCGTAAACCAAAACGTAAACAGAAACAACTTTCCCCATGGAAATTAATACAAAATGGATTAAATAATTTATGAGCAAAAGATAATTGCTTCCGTACTATAGTGACTGAAACGCCGTCGCATGGACCTCCGACCTAAGGTTCTACACCAGGTCAGAGTTATGTTCCATGCGACATAAAAGAATCTACCATCCGCCGCCGGCGGCATTCATTGAATCAATGATAGTAATATTACAATGCTAAATTGACAATGTCATTTATACAATAATTGTTACATAATAATCCGTATGAAAAATAAATATACAATCAATTAATCATTACATTGCCATGGATAGGATCTATATTGTGGAGAGTGGAACTTATATATTAACCAGTTTTTAAATACGTCTTCTTCAATACGTCATAACTTCATGTACTTAACTTTTATCTGATACAGAGGAAAAGCGCGCTGTCACTCTCTTTTCATTCGACACAAGCAAGCATCAGTTACACACCTAATGATGTGTGTCCGTATTATTGTTGCAGTTATCCACAGAGTAGGCCAATCACATCAATTCAGGCAGTTGATAGTTCCATAGCCCAAAGTATATGATGTTGTGTAGACTATTCTATGTTCATATAAACTGGATTCTAAGTTAACTTATGTAATTCGAAGTACACTTTTGTTAAATTCTTATAAATTCGAAGTACACTTTTGTTAAATTCAATGCTCATATAAATACTATTACTTGTTCAGTTCGATACATCATAGCTTCGTGTCTTTAACTGTTTGCACACCTCAATATGTGTGTCTATAGCAATTTGCATACTGTGTCGCAGTTATCCACAAAGCAATCACGAAATTGCAGTTGGGAAGTTCATTGTAATATGTACGCTAATTTACTATTATCCACAGAAGCAAATGTTTTGTAAATAATAACTTGGCTCCCAGATGATTAAAAAAAGAAGGAAAGAAAACTAATTCTTAAATTTTTTCAATACAATTCTAAATTGTGCAAAACTACAGATTTGTTATACAATTTATAGTGTATAGAAATTGACTGGTATTCCAACAATATAAAGCACATATTCTAAAAAATGCTATTATTTATTCCATGACTGTCTGTAGTTCCCGTACTGTTCGGCTTGGCCACAACTAAGGCGAGAAATGATAGTTACTTTATTATGAAGGCACCTATAGGTGGGTCAGGTTTGCCTTCTATGAAGGGACGGACAGTTACAACCATGCCTTCTTCGAGATTCGAGCCCACGCCCTTGGGTATCGGAGTCGGCTTTCCTAACCACTATACTGTCCGAGCGGCAGGAGTACGACATTAAATAGACAAAAATCGGATGCGGACGCAACATCACTTCCTTTTACGGCCTATAAAATTATACAATTTTTTTTTTTTTTTCCCTGGAGTTCATTTAAACTTATTCCCTCGAATTATTTTAACTTAATTAATCGATCTCTGAAAGCAAATTGAAAATGACATCAAAAATTGGAAATAGTGAAATTAAATATCCCGGTAAACTTTTGTCGTAGAGGAGTCAAACTTGTGTTTTATTTTTTTCATAACGAGTATAAAACGTTTTCAAAGATTAGTATAAGAACCGAGAGTATTAAAAGTTAGATTTCGTTATTTATCCAAAGTTACTTTTTTAAAAAGCTGACATTAAAATAAAAGTAAAGAAACTAGCCGAACAATCTAAATTTTCAAAAAAATTTTCGAAGTGGGACAAAACTTGTGAAAAAATAATGACTACATACTCTAATTCTTTCATTTGTTAAATTTTTCTTAAAAAAAATGTGCTTGCTGTGTAAATAATTATAAACATCTGTTATTGCTTACTACGGCTTGACACTTGATGACATTTCCATTTTGATAGAGTTTGTAGCCTCAGAAAGAAGTTGTTGATTGGTTTGGTTTGGCTAATTTAATTTACGCCAACACGTACTCGAGGGATATTTGCCTAAGGTGGGGGGGGGGATGCTTTCGTGGAGGACTGCCTCGTATACACGTTACACAGGCGGAAAAACACGAAAACGCCCATCCAGTAGGCCCATTCGTCGGGATTTGACCCCCGACCGAATTACAGTGTTCAGCAACTTTACCGCTCGGCCGCTTGTCGGCCAAAGAGAAATTGTCGGCAGTTAGCTTTTTCGCGGATTGTAGATGCTGATTGATATGTCGTTTCTACTTCCTTGCGTACGAAGTAAATATTGTAAACGTGAAAAAATTTGAGTATCATATTTCAACGGAAATATCCGTTTTGACCGTTCCCGAATCCATCTTGACTATTTCTTGCTTGACATCTGTGCGTGAGGACAGAATAAAGGGCACTTTTTCCAAAACGGAAACACTGAAATTCCAACACTGAAATTCTAAAGATATGTTCTTTTAAATATTTTGTGATATTGCTGCTGAATTGAATTTGATGGTTTAAGTGCAAAGAACATGATATTTAGTAAATAAAGGTAACGGACAAAAAGTTAAAAACGCCACTTTGGGCATAATATAAAATCTGAAAGCTTTCATATTTTTTCTTTGTAGTTTCGATTTTCCCCCCCTAAATTCTTTTAGATGTGTGTCCAATTTCCTGTCAACTTGATCGGATATTTTGAGTAGAATCCTAAACTTTGTACAAATCATTATAGAATCTCTATAATTAACACTATCTATAGAATTTTTCTTAATATAGAATTATATATTTTATATAAAAACTACAGCTAGAATTTTATTAATCTACATAAATCTTTTCAGAATATCAGCATATATCTCTATAGAAGCTATATATAAAATTTACGGAATTCTATAGAAATCTCTGTAGAATATAACTACATATCTATAGCATCTATAGAAAAAATATAAAATTCTATAGAAATCTCTATAAAAGCTACATATAGAATTCTGTAAAAGTCTCTATAGAAACTCTGTTTTTTTGAGAAAAAAAGGTTCTCTTCTGTTATTGAGACCGGACTCAGAAATGTATGTATGTTTGCATATATTCGTATGTATAAATGTATGTGTTCATGTATGGATGCATATAATATGTACGTACGTATGTGTCTGTATATATGCACACATATACTCACATTTACGTTCCTGAATCCTATCCTGAAAATAGAGGAGTACACTTTCAAAAGCCCAAAGACTTCCTTAAAAGTTCCCCTTTTTTCCTGTTTCTTCCCGAAAAGCAAAACAAAACAACAAAAAAAAGATTTTTTTTATGCGTGTGTAAATTTATATTTTATGCAATACATATTAAACTAAAACCATAAAAACAAAATGTACAAGAAAGATAAAATATACTTTTTTTCATAAATAACATTGAATGAAAAGCATTAAATTTTATTATGTCAGGAAATTTTGAAACATTTTATGATTTTATGATGCATAAATCTAACTTTCGTATCAATATTATCAAGGCCCCGTTATCGTTTTTTTTTTTTTTTTTTTTTTTTTTTTTTTTTTTTTTTAAAGAATATACTAGCGGGCTATGGCCAAAGCAATATTTGTAATTTCTGTGTTCTGAAAAATTGAAAATAAAATGTACTATTAATTTAATATGCTGTATAAAAAGTTGCTAGTTCTATGCACACCTGAAAAAGTACGTGCATAAAAACATTTCAATATGGATGAGTCCGAGCGGTAAAAACTGCTGGACACTGGTAGTTCAGTGTGGATTCGAGTCCCGGTGAACTGGCTGCTTGGGCGTTTTCGTAGTTTTCCCGTTTCCGATGTTTAACATGGATACGAGCTAGTTTCCCTTAAAAAGACCTCCAAGGGGCATCCCTTCCACGTAGTGCCTAAGGGCGAAGCACGTAATAAGTATATACATATAATACGAGTATATATATTATATATTATATCTATCTATCTATATATATATATATGAACGAAGCCAGTTCATTCTTTCAAAGCAACAGTGATTCGTAATTTTTTTTTTGTTTTTTTTGTTTTTTTTGTTTTGTTGTCAGAGCAGGGGGGAATAAAAAAACTTTGGACAGTTAAGGTTAATATGCATACGTATGACGTCATGATTTAAATTTAATGTAATATAACAACTTTTCTCAATATCAATATAAGAATTAACTTGGCAATAACTCTGTTAGTTATCTTAATCTGAAACAAAAAAGTCCTCAACAGCAGCTATTTATTTAAAATACTGACATTAACGAAACATTTTCGACATACAATGACGTCACATGAAATCGAGTGCTTTCTTCAACGTCAGATCATGGCCTTATATAATAACAATACATTTAATATTTGGCAATGCTATTTTTATTTCATATTTTGTAAAACTTACAAGTTTTTTATTAACAAACTCTACGATTTAAAAGCGAGCAGTGGCAACACTTTTCAAATTAAAGCAGATTTCTATCTTCAGCGTGCGAGACTGTTGCGAATCGAAAAAAATGAGGGCGAAAATTAGTATTTTAAGAGTTTTTAATTACTATGTCGGCTGATTAAAATCGTACGAAGATCAAAATGGTCGAAATAGTTTCCTACGAATTTTCGGAATCCGGGGGTACCTGCCTACCTATATATTGACTGTACCTATACGTTAAATTAATAAGAGCAAAGAGGAGCTCTTCCTCATCTTATATCTCCCTAAAATAAACAACGATGCGGTCAAGAACGATTCCGTCGACTTCCTCTGTATGATAAAAAATGCAAGAAAACTCTGCGAGGATTTCTTCTAATCGTTAATGCCTTGGTAACGTCAGCTGCAACGAACTTTGCGTGGGAAGAGATCGGATTTTTTTTTTCTCCTAAATTCCCGCTCACTTCCTGTTCGCCCAATGCCATCGTAAACAAAACTTTTTTCGTCTCCTCCGCTTCTTCTGTATCTCGGCGAAGCAACCTTTGATCCGACGAACGACCGCGATGCCTCGGGGTACTAAAAATCGTTCTTTATCGCCATTTTGTTGATTAAAATCTAGTTCGAGCAAACGTTTATCACTTACCGGCGCGCGTGAAAATTCTGTTCACTACTGAAGTACTATCACGTAAATTTAGAGAATCCTATCGAATGCCATTATATTAATTAGAATTTTTCTACTTAAATTTAAAATATGAAAGAATTTTGTTTCTTGTAATTGCTTAAAATGTCAAATAATATAGCAAAATACTATATAATATTCTTAACAAGAAAAGTGCCTTTTCTTTCAGCGAGGCGAATTTTTCACTCGGAATTTGAAAGCTGAATCCGCTTGCTTGAGAGAGCATTTTGCTGTTCATTACATTTAACTTTAGTTAACCACAATAAATAAATAAATAAAAAATTAAATAAATGAATAAAAATTCTAAAACATTTATTTTAAAAAATTCCAATAAACTATGGTCTTCAATTTTAAGTCTGGAATCTTACTAACCTTCTCCCTTGTAACAGATCCGTACACTAATAATGACAGACAAGGCCTGATTACCAACTAGGCTTTTACAAGATTAGGACCTCGAATTTTAGGGAATTCCATATAGCCGTATACCTTCTCATAATGCTATTTGTTCGGAAGATCGACTTTAAGGGCTTTTGGAAGAACACTTACCTAGGTCCTTTACTTTAACCAGGCTGTAGCAGCAAATTTAAAATGAGTTGAATCATAGCAGTGTCCAGATTACAAATACAGATTAAAGAGATAATTAAAGATGTAAAATCTGTGTTGTACAATATGGCAGACAGGACACAATCAAATGGCGAAAAAGCTAGGGAGAAAGTTTACTGTATTTTTTTGAAAGTACAGACAAAACTGTCGGTAAAGGCAACTGTGAGATAGATTTATTAATTTTTAATTATACTGTTCTGATCTCCCCCTTCCTGGAAGCACGAACTCTCCTACAGATTGTTTTTAATCACAAAATTTACTTCATAAGTTTTTTTAATATTTCAAATTCCTCTGCAGTTGAAATTCTTTCTTTTCTTTTCTTTTTTTAAGAATTAATTCAGTTTCTTGAAACGTTTGCCCTCTCATCTGTGGCTGAACACTGGTAGTTTGATCTAGTTTTGGACCTGGGTGAACGGGCTGCCTGCATCGGTGTTCTCTTGACATATAACGTAACTAGTTTCTAGAAAGTTTTTTGCAGAGGCATGCCTTATATTAGGCAGATAGTCATTATGGAAATCATTGCCATATTCACATAACCTAATCTTGAAAAGTTCGAATGCTGCCATAAGTAAGTCTAATAAAATATCAAGTGAATATTTCAGAAAAGGCTCCGATTAGTTTGGGTTAAGACGTGTGAAAGGAAACAAGTTTGAAGCTATGCTAAAAACTTAAAAATGTGGTGCCCCGGTTGAAGATCGAACTCACGACCTTCAATCTTGCATTTTGCAGCCACTAGTGCAAATCTGGGATTCGTAAGCTTCTTCCCTTTGTTGATTCTTCTCTTCGCTGACTTTTAGAGATTTCAGATTGTTACCAACAACTTTTTACTCTTCCTCAAAGCTCTACGATTTTATTCACGCAGTCTCAGCACGTCCTAAATCAGCTTCGACCATGACCATCTTGCGGGCAGCCTCATCCTATTTGCGGTCAGCCTACTTGAGCTGATCTTCCAGGGCATCTATACACTCTTTTGTTTTTGACGTTGCCGAGTTTCATTATGCAAGAGTTACACATATTCTGACAATAAATGTGTATTTTTTTTTTTTCTGCTTTCACATACAGGTAAGTGCATTTTTTGATAGCTTTTCAATGTTTTGCATCAGTGCCGGAAAAATTAGAAGTTAACGCAACACCAGAACATAGAACAAGTGTTCCAGTTAGGACGGGTGAAAACTTCAACTCTTGGGAGGCATGCACAAATATATTAGAAAAAAATTAGCACTATTTAATTCAATAACACAGTTTTTGTGTCAGACGTTTCGCTCGTTTCTTACGCTAAAGCTACTGACATCTGAAACTTCTAACTCAACCCAGAGAAAATATTGCATAAATTCGGCGGATAATATTGCAGCGTCCACAGAGCCACTCAAAGCTCGCATTACACTTCTGATTCAACCCATAGATGTCGCCACGAGCACACCAAAAGCACGGTACACCGGGGAGCAAGAAGTTAAATCTTGGCTCGCGGACCGGCACAATATCAACGTCAATCAACCCAAATGCTGAAAGAAATCTTTAACAAATAATTTCCTATTGATAATTATAATAAATGAAAACAGTATATTAGTTTCATGATAAAGATTTTGGGCAGCTTCTCTAATTTGGGACTTTATTAAATGAGCTCCGCTCCGCATCGAACATTCCTGTCAGATTCAACTTTATAACAAAGTAATGTCGATAATTATAATTTTTATCAAAATACAGAAATATTTAAACCAAACTGTGGTAAGTTTCTGTTATTTCTCTAAAATATCCATGAACCAGAACTTAATTTCTAAAATTAGAAGTGCCGGTACCCTATGGAAGACTGTCAAGAAAGAACAAAAATGTATAAATAAATAAAAGGGCTAGTAAAATAATTAATAATGATTGGAATAAGTAAATAATTAATATTTAAATTTAATAAAATGTAAAGAGATAAATAAAAATATAGTAAGTTATTAGATATTAAAATAAAGTACTGGACATACCTTTAGTTGGGGCTTCGAATGAGATTTAACGCAAGAAATAAGAAACAGCTCAAAGGTGCTAATTAAGCTCTAAATTTCCGATTTAATTTAGGCTCTGAATATAATGTACTACTTCAAGGGATGATAGAAATAAAGACCATTCTTTTTCCAGCACACCAATAAAAAATGTTTGGTTAAAGCGTCACTAAACTACAGAGAATGCTATAAACAGTAAGAGGACAAGGAGTAAATTTTAACGATGACCTGTAGGTTTAAAAACAAAAAGAGAAAAGTCCAACATTTTCTGACCACGATCTCCTCTCACTATAACACTAGCTAAAGGGAAAAAATTTTCACCGAATTCGAGGTTTAGCTGAAAAAAAAGTAACAAGTGACAATCATAACCCGTCTTTGGTTAAATTGTTTAAAAAGTCTGCAAGTGCTCTGCGCCGCGGGAAGACACTAGTGTTGGAACGAAAAATTTACCCGCTGTCATAATATGCTTTCTGGAGAATAAGCCTTTGACTTGTGGGTGGGGGGCTTTTCTTTCCTTAAAGGTCTCGATCTCCATCCAAAGGTTTGTTTCCCAAGGAAAGAGAAGCATGCATTCAGAAGTTAAAATCGATTTTTTTAAATATAATTTTATAATTAAAAATAAAATTTTCGAGATCAAATGTCTGCTGAAATTGTTCTTTAGTTACATTTAAAAAAATCCGAAGCCTTCTGATTTAGGGCTCCGGTGCGCTCCGGCTAGAATTGATTTATCCCCAAAACTAAGAAGCACCGGAGATGGATTCCAGTGGGCTCTGGCGCAATTTAAGCTCTGGCAAGAACCACTGAAACACCAACATAAAGAATATCAGGTGGTTTTCATTCTATCCAATGCATTTGCTTGATCATACTACATTAAAATGCCGTTGAATGGGTAATAATATAATTAAAAAAGCGTTACTGCTCATTTGGCCTTGATAACGGCTGCTACACGACGAGGCATGGATTCACTAAGTCTACGGAGGTATGCCAGAAGTATAGCCTCCCAAACATCGAATTTCTCATAAATCAAGCTGAGGACGCTGGTGGTGGATGATTTGCTTGCACACCTTCCGGAATATACCAAAAATGTTCGATGAAATTTAAGTTTGGACTTCTTGGTGGCCATTTCAAGTGGAAGAGTTAAGTGGAATATCCCTCGAACTCGGTAGTAGTTAACTGGGATTTGTGACAAAAGCAGACTTTGGCTAGAATATTCCATTTCCATCTGGATGGTAGAAAATTCTTGAAGGGATGGAAGTGGTCTCTCAGCAGATCTTCGGCCCACCAGCGGCCGAGCGGTAAAGTCGCTGAACACTGGTAGTTCGGTCCGAGGTTCGAATCCCGCGAACGGGCTGGCTGCATAGGCGTTTCCGTGGTTTTCCCCATGTGTAACGTGTATACGAGCCAGTTTCTCTTAGAAAGTCCTCCACGAAAGCATCCCTCCCTTTAGGCAGATAGCCCTCGAGGCTTTGCCATAATCACACACACAGCAGATCTTCGTGTTTAGATGTAGTGAGGGTGCTTGGTGCAAGTACTAAGTCCAAAACATCGCCAAAAGAAGACACCACAGACTATGACTGAGTTGTTATGACCTTTTAACTGAATTCTAAGTCTACTATCAACGTGACAGAGTCGGAATCGAGACTTGGAAAATCCGACTGGTTCGCTTATTCAGGTGGATAGTTACCAAAGATCTGGTGTCGCGGCTACATACGATGAAAATGAGTCTTCGAATAACTGAAAGATCTACAATTCTATATAAGAATTAAACACTTATACACAGAACGTGTGGCCACAGATTCAAATAAACACAAAACAAACCTTAAAAAAACAAATATATAAATAAAAACAACAAAAACAGTGTATTCAAATGAGTTTAAATATTTACACAAATTTACAACTTAAAATATAACGTCTTTATGAAATGCTATGTTAAAAAGAAAGTATTCATCCTAACACATTATAGTTTGTATCTGGATCGTATTTTATTTAAATAACACTACCGTATATCTGATTGTTGTACGTACGTATGGGTGGCATGTTATAATGATTCAAACATGCCACTTTAGTGATCTTGTTTATACACTAATAAAGAAATTAATAAATTCTTACTGTCATTTTCACCTGCCTTGTAGACAGACATTAGGGTACGTAACCCAGTGTTTGTTTAATGTTTAATAGCATTCTTTAATTAATTCATATTATTATTTTAGCTCCAAAGATTGTCAGCCCACCGGAAGACGTTGCCAACTACACTGGAGGTCATGTAGCTTTATCCTGTGAAGCTATGGGTTGGCCGATTCCCGTCGTAGAGTGGAGAGTTGATAAAGGCAATGGTGACACAGAACCCCTACCTAGTAAGCAAGTTAAATACCTGTGTACTTTTTTATCTGCATTTATTCTGAACATATAGAATGTGAATAATTAAAAATGAATTATTGATGCCAGAAGTACTAGAAACGAGAAATATCGTCTGCTACTTTTAAATTTATTCTTGTCTGAAAATGTCGCGTGCAAACAAGCTGTGGATTGAAGGATGCGTTTTTGAGCTTTTCAAAGAGAAATATTCCTATTCCATGATTCAAAAACATTGTCAAAGACATGTTATTAAAATTTCTTAGTGCGAAATAAGCAATATTATCAATCGGAAAGGGAGAAACCATGAATCGTTCCTTCTACATGAAAAGAAGACTCCAAGGAAATACCCGAAAAAGGTACGCATTGCTTCTAATGTTTCTAAAGTGAAACCGTTAGTAACAAGAGAATTCGCCGATGCAGAAATCAATCGCAAAATCTTTAAATACATCTATAACGACAATGTAAGTAAAATAAGAAACCAAGATTTACAATTTATAAACGCTTAAAAAAATAATAATAATGTTCACTAGCCTTCACCGAGGCATGTGGCTCAATGCAAAATAATTTGCAAAACCCTGTATGAAACCTATTTAGCAGGAGATAAATAAAAATATACTATGACCTGTGATGAAGCATGGGTTTACCTAAATAATTGCAACAATAAAATGTCTATTTATTAATTATCAAGAACCAAGAGAAAAAAATTAGCACATCTGGTTCCGCCAATGCAAAGAAAGTGTCAGTAAAGAATTTATGATTGCTCCAGGTTTCTCTTACAATGTGAAATAAACAGTACGAAGAGGGAAAAAAAAAATGTTGAAATCAATTCATCGTGCTATCAAGAGAAAGATTAACGTCTGGTATTTACAGAAGAAATTCTATTTCTTTATATCTTCTAATGACTTTCAAAGAGTGAAACTTCATCAAGCCTAAGTAACAAGTCACACGTCGGAAAGTACCCCTGCATTCCTTGAAAAAATGAAGACTGATACAAGTACTGCATACGTACCTTTTCTGTGTATTCCCTCGAAGTCCCCTGACGTTTCACCTATGGACTGTGGTGACCTGTTTCACCTATGAAAAGTACTCTTTTTAAGCGCAAATCCACCACGATCGATGGACTCTGGAAAGGAGTGGAATGGGAATGGAAATCAATACCCCTGGAAATTTTACAAAAAGGTATTCTATCACGCGAGTCACGATGCAGATTTATAGCCCAGAAGAAATGCCATTCGATCGAACATTTAATAAAATACTTTTTACATTTTAAACATGAACTAAACGGCCCGGAAATGGTTCAATAAACGTGTAAAGAACATCTGTAATTTTGATGATTGTATAATTTATGGCATTTTTATTTGTAAATTTCTAATCAAACATCTGATATTTTTACAGGTGACGATCCTAAAGTAGCAGTTCAGTCTCGTGGCGGTCCAAGCAGATATGAAGTAACATCTTGGTTGCAATTTTTAAACATTATTCCAGAAAATCAGGCTACTTATTGGTGCATAGCTAAAAATGAACTAGGCGAATCGTCTGCATCAGCTACAGTAAAGGTCACTAATTTGAAAGGTAAATGAAATCCCTGGTAATATTTTCAGGCATTAATGTACGTGAGATTCTTTTTAAGTAACTGAATTTCAGATGCGAGCAGTGGTGTAGCTAGAGCTTTTGAGGGCACACTAAAAAAATCACACTAAAAAATCAAATCTATAAGATATTGAAATAACATATAGAGAAATAAATAAATTCTCTGTATTAATTTTTGAAATAAAACTTTTCATTCCGGCGTTTCAGAGTTCTATTTTGCTTGCGTTTCTTTTAATGGAATTGTTGATGATATTCTAGAAATTTGCTTCATTACTCCAGTTGCTCTTCTCTGACGAAAATTCGAAATATAAATACGTACGACATTTAGAATTTTGTTTTGGAATCTATATTTTAGAATAAATTATTCAAAGCGAGTGTCTTTCCACCTTTGGGTTATGTCTTCTCAGGCAGTAACAGAAAAAAACAAATTTCTGAAATATTTCTCTTTCAGTGAGGAACTTCTCTTTATTTCTGTCATTAGAATTATAATTTAATTATCTTTCGTATTTTCCATTTCTGCTATTCGTTGGTAGCATCAAGTGTACGAAACCTCTAACAACCTTAAGTAAATTATCACTATATCTTGTAAAATATCACAGAGACTGGGAAAGGGTGTAAAGGACCGCTTTATTAACTGCAATAAAAGTTGAACAGAAGGCATCACCCATGCTTACAGAATAGACAGCATTTATGGCTTGAATCAAAGGTATCGAGTTTGACTTAACTAAGTAACAGTAAGTTAGCCTAACGGCTACACAAATAGAGTAACACGCAAGTTGGCTCTGACCTAAAGTCAGCGTGACAAGCCTAATGGCGAAACTAACGCAATGCTGCAGAATACTACTGTCATGAGAATCAAATTAGCAATGTGGTCTTCAGTAGGCAGAACACGCTCTAATTCTACCTTCTAAAACCTTCGTTTAAATACTATCCCATTTCTACCTCATTTGAATATGCGCAAGCTAGAAATTTACATTCTCGCAGGAAAACGAGAAAAGAGAAGTACAGGAAAGCAAATTAACATAAAATAATTGCTTAATGAAACTAAATGGATCCTTACACCATTCGAAACGTTATATGAAGTCGTGAGGTTTATTTATGTTAATTAACCAGTTATTTTATATTCCAAATCTCTACTGTCACTTCTCTCTTTCCATTTTCCTGCCGGAATACAAATTAGCTCGTGTGTATTTAAGTGAGAGTTTGAGATTGTTTTTGTCAGACATTTTCTGCCTGTTGAAGACCACGTTAACACTCATTATTATAAGGAAGCGTTCCTTTATTCTTGCCGATAGTGCTTGTCAAGCTGGCGTAGGCTTAAGAGCCACTTTCGCTCTTAAATATCTCTGTGCAGCCCTTGGCAATAGATGCTTAATTTTAGTTTAAAATTATACTTTTGAGCTCATGCCATTAATCCTTGCTGATTTGTAAGCACCAGGTATGACTTCTTTTCAGTTTACTGTAGTAAAATGGTCTTTTACACCTTTCTTGAGTTCTGTTACATCTTAGACATAGCGCTTACACGTCTGTTCGAGGGTTTGCCACAAGTTACATTTAATTATAGGCATATTCTCTACAAAGTGAGGGTGGTTTTAGCAAGTAAGCCAGTGTAATTTCTTAGTGTAAGCTGTACAGTATAAAACAATTCTCTACTCAGTTCACTTTCATGTAACAGTTCAGCATCTCGTGATTCTTTACTTCACCAATGACTGAATGGGAAGATGTCCGAATACTGGTAGTTCGGCCTGTGGCTCAATTCCAAACGACGAGCTGGCTGCCTTATGTAGTTTACTTTATATGTAACGTACGGTATATAAATTGATGTGAATATAAGACAGTACTCGTTTCATAACTGAAATATGAACCAATTCCGATTTTTTAAAAGACCTGCAGAGAGAATTTTAGTTTTCCACAGTTTATACAGATAACAGAAGTTAACTTCTCTATAATCTAATAAATCTCAATTAGTATTTTCTGCTCTTGAAGTTCCATGTAACTAACCCCTATAAGTTTCACACGAAAAGTGCCACCTCCTCTCGCTACGTCACTGGATATGCGTTATTTGTAATTTCTTAAAATTTTATTTCTATAAGAATTAACATATGTATATTGTGTAGTAGTGTCTTAAACTCTGTTCATTCATATTCTGATTTTCTATTCACTAACATTTTCTGTATAAAAATAAGGCAAGCAAAATAATCTAACCTCCATTTTATTTTTTTTTTTTGGGGGGGGGGGTATGTGTTTAAACTTTCTCTTTGGAATGCAGTGTCTTATCTATTAACATTTGTAAATGAATAAAGTTCTTAAATATTTGTAATATTCAGAACTTATATATTTACAAATCGATTGATCAAAGTTGTGTTCGCTGCTTTTAGAGATACCTAGTAGGCTCAAAACAACTTCAGAATTTGTCAGCACAGATGGTTACTCCTAAGTGAAATCTTCTGTTAAAACAATGCTTTTATGGGTTATTGATAGGAATCATACAAAGTTTCTGTTGACAGTTAATACCAAGTTTCTTTATATGATCTTAGAGTAAAAGTAAAACACTAGTTTAAGTCCATTAATGCAATGACAGCTGAAGGAGCAATTGTATAATATGTCAGTGTATCCTCAATGAACTCAATGAATTGTATGATTGTATGAACCTCAATGAATTGTATGATATGTCAGTGTATCCTCAATGAACTACTCTTTTAGAAATTGTGCCACAGTTTATTCGATATTGAAGGATGTTCCATCCTTGTGAACTGAGCCATATTTCAAGAAGTACATGCAATTGCAGTTAACAGAATACATATATTGGGTTGTTCGGAAAGTAATTTCGTTTTTTCTCAACAGAGGGCTTAATTGTATTTTTTCACTACCAATTTCACATTTAAGCTGCAAAATCATTACATATTTTGATAGCTGATATAGCAAGGCTTGTTTGTGAAAAAGTTCCGATTGATTCTACGCAGCAGTTTTTGATTGGTGCAATTTCAAATATGGAAAATGAAAAGCAGCATTTTCGGCATATTTTGCTTTTTTACTAACGAAAAGATAAAAATGCTATTCAAACAAGAAAAAAATTAAACAATGTTTATGGAAAAGATGTAATGACAGAACGGCAGTGCCAAAACGGGTTTACAAAATTACGATCTTGAAGATGGAGAGCTTTTATTTTTTAAGAACACGAGGAACCCATACGTTGAGCTTTGACATTAAACCTAGGCTTTGACATTAAACCTATGACCATGAACAGTCGAATTCAATAAATTTAATCTGTCAGCAATCTCACGAGTTGTTATTCGCCAGTTTGCATCATTTAGTGCCTTTGTTTCAAAATGTATAATGATTATGCGGCTTAAGTGTGAAGTTGGCTGTGAAAAAATACAATTAAGCCCTCTGTTAGGCAAAAACGAAATTACTTTTGGAACAACCCAATGTGTTCCAATATATCCTACTAGTAACTGCCAGAATATCATTTAGACGAGTTGGGTACCTTGTGCCCAGCACCCTCTCAGAAGTCCGTAGTTCCCATTTTTCCTAATTTCATGAAGAAAAAATTATTATTAAGAATTATATGATGATTCGGGGCTTCCTAGTTTGAGCCTTGCGGGCTGAGTGGTGATTAAGTCTTGATAGGTGGTCAGCTTCGTGACTGTTCTACAAAAATGGATTGTTTGGAAATATAGCCAACAAGCAGTGGCGTAGCTAGAATGTCAGCGCTCGGGTACAACTGACGAATTTGCGCCCCTTTCTGTGTGACAAGAATGGAAAACATTTCATTAAAAAACTTTGTAGCATGAATTTAGCGCCGCCTGGATGCTGTACCCGGGGATAGATTGCCCCCTCCCCCCAGCTACACGACTGCCAACAAGTCTACCCCTATGAACATGGCATTTGTGACCATCACGATACAGTATACATTAGTGTATGAATGTACAGCATTCTAACCTGTTTCGGTTTGTTTCACAATTTACGATTTATTAAATAATCACATGCATGTCCTAGCTGAATATTTATAATGTTCTTTGTCTTCCCTCTAACGTAGTGAAACACATATAAAGTAGTGAAACACATATACTGATTCTGGCGCAGAGATTCTTCAGGAAACGTCTAGATATTGCATGTATGAAGTACGATAGCTATATTATCAATTTCAAATGTTATGCTTGATTGTAAAAATGAATACTTGAGCTATCACTTATTAGGCCATTGTTTACCAGAGTCTAGGGTTGTACAAATTTTCATATTCAATTTCACTAGATTGTAATGTATAGGAGTTATTTTGAATTCCCCCATAACCTAAAATACATTCGTGCCAAGTCTGATGGTGTTTTTCTCATTATAGCAACAGAAATTGATGAACCAAGTAAGTTAAATTTAAATCATCTAGTACTTTAGTTTAAAATCACACTGCTGTATACATAGATTTTTTATTAAGAAAATTAATTAATTTCAGTTGTTCTCATTGTATAATATTTATACTTTAAGTGCCTTCATTAACCTATGGCACAGTAACTATCTATATTTGCATTGAGTGAAATAGTAAAGCATTGAACAGTTTTTCTTAAAATTCTAAAAGATTTTCCATGAAAATAAAAGATTGTAAATAAATTAATAATTAAAAATTGCTCTAAGAAAGTCATATAATTACAAAAGGTACATTTCAGCAGATAATATGTATTTTATATAATTTTTAAAACTAATTCGTAGTTTCATTTAAACTTCATTTCAGTTCAGTTATAAATATTTACTGTAATTAATGCATTGTCAAAACAAGATTTAGAATATTAATGTAGTAATACATAATATGGAGTTTGGTAATATGTAAATCACTCTTTTGACTTTCTTTTCAAAATACTGTTTGGTTGCAAACCTACATTTAGAATTTTTAAAAGGCATAATAAGAATAACTTTTCATTAATCAACTTTATGTAGTAGCCAATATGTTCATTGACAGTGTAAATGTACAAAGTGTCCATAATGTTTCGTTATTCATTATATTAAAAAAAGCAGTAGAGAAGAAATTATTGAAAAAGACTGTACATTATTTAATAACTCAGTCTCCCCCCCTGTACTAGGCAACATTGTTACAAGCATTCCCAGCGTCCAAAGCATATAGATAAAAATGACAATTACAGTTAAAAGTCATTAATCCGGACTCGTCGGGACTTCGGCGATTCCGGATTATAGATCATCAGTTTAAATCTGGTAAGATGGCATGCAGAAATTATAAAATTAAAAATACGAAACCGTAATTTATGAAATAAAGAACAATTATGATCTAAAGAGTATCAAAATTTACACCAAAAAAAAAAAAAAAAAAAAAAAAAAAAAAGCTTAATATTTATTTGTTTACTTTGTTAAACATTTCTTTCAATGTAAGTTGTTTAGATTGCTTCGTTTTTTATGTGCTAATACTTTCTCCTTAATTCTATAAACAGACATAATTTCTTGTTCAGTTACAAAGTTCTGCTGTTCAAGTCCTATAATTGCTGTGTCGAGAATACCGACTAATTTTCAATCGAAATTTTTTCGTTTTCAATAAACTCTGTGTCACTTTCTTCGCTATCAGAAGCGAATTAATGACGAGGAATTTGATTTAAATCATATCAAAGACGGAGTACATCGAGATGAAATACTACATTTAGTAAGGAATTATAAGCCAAATAAAATAAAAACATCTGCCCTGAAGATAAGGATTGTGCTGACAGATCAACTTCCAATTCATTGCCCCCCGCTGCAGAGCAGCGTGAAATTGATAAACAGATTTCGGAATGGTTAGATAAACAAAGGATATGCCTTTATCCCTTTTTTGCAGCAATTCCACTTTTTGTTTAATGGACTTCGAAACATACTTTCAAAACATACAAGCAATGGCGTAGCTAGAATGCCAGTGCTCGGGTAAAGGCATTGACAGTGTAAATGTACTGAATATTTATAGCTGGAAACAACTGCCTGTGCAAGGCCTGTCTTCCACTTTTGTAGGGCTCGTCTTTTGGATACGTTGCGCAGAAGCTTTTTTTCTGCAAATCACGTTGCTGCAATATGCACATTGGTAGTTTTACTGCGCCACCTATCGACAACTTCTTGTACTAATTTTTTTTGTGTAATAAATCTCGAGCGCATGATCTGAAGTGTCTGTTTTTAAAATTTCATCACATTATGACCCATACAACACTCTGCACAGTCCTCTGAGTTAGGGAAGTTTAATTTGGATAACACTGTATATCAGAAATTCTATTTGACATAATCGAAAGTTCAAGCTTACTTTTGTAAAATTGCTCTAACAGTCTGAAAAAAATAATAAGCCGGATCCAATTCGAAGATTAAGGAACAACGCAATCTGCAACATTAAATGAATTAGATAATTTTAGCTTAGCTTATACCGTCCGTTATACATTAAACGGGCATTCGTAAACGTATTTTGCGCATGCGAACACGCATATTTGCAGCCGTAAAGGTCTTACGCGCATGCATCAACGCGACGCAATCGCAGAAAGTTTGTAGCTTTGAGGTCCGGATTATAGATAATTCCAGATTATGGGTGTCCGAATTAATGACTTTTGACTGTATAATGAAAAACGCAGTGTTCATAATCCAAATTTAGCAGAGAAATGAAGTACAGACTGAATTTTAAACAACAGAAGTATATGAAGCTTACTGATAAATCACCACAGTCCCAAAGGTAGAAATCTTTTAAAATAACAGAGTTGCCTACTGCTTTCTTATACTTATGTTCTCTCTGTACTGAGCTTAATTAGCCAAAAAAATTATAGTCACCCTTTTACATTGCATTTAATCCTATACTTTAAGATCAGAATGAAAATGAAATTCAATGAATATTTGTGAATGAATATTATCATACTCTGTTTTTTAAAGATTTTTTGTATTAGCAAAGTCATATTTTGGTGATAATTACTAGAAATTCTTAACTAGTCACCTAAAAAAAGAATGTACACTACCGGGGGATGGAGACAGCTCTGTATCTCCTGTTCTACTGGACCAATTAACAAAATCCAAATTGCTTTTGACATGTCTCGAAAGCACGACTTAGGATATATATTAGATTTATATATAGCATCATTCTAGCATAGGTATTTTGACACAAAATCGGACTTTTTCTGAAATAACATGCGAATTTTTTTACATATTTTGATTTTACGACTCAAATTATGCCTAAATATTAAATTTTAATGCGAAATTTAAGGAGAAATTCAAAAATTTATCTTGGCTTTTTCAGTTTTTGCCAAGAATAATTTACTTGGCGAACTTCTTCATTTTACAACCTATTTTCCTTTTCTTTTTTTCATTGTAGACGAGTGGGGGAAAAAGTCATCGTTTATACTTTCAAATAATTTTAACAAAGTGCGTATTATCGTTTGGCGTTACTATCGCTAAAAACAAAAGATGCCAAATTTCAAAATGCTCCAATATGTAAATTCATGTATATCTTAAAAGAAAATTGAATAAAAAACTCTAATTTTTTGCAGGTGCGCCTATAAATACATCTTCTTTAAGATAATATTAAAAACTGTATAGGTTATAATACAAATTTTTTCCGAGAAATTTATAAAAAGTATTTAAAAATACAAATTTTAAAAATAAATCATAAAAAATGTGCAAATTATATTTGGATTAAGCCTAAATTATGAATTCTGGAAGAAGGAATCAAGTAAGTTTACTAGAAAAAGAGATATTAATAAATATATATCAAATTCAATTAACACCGAAGAGTTAAAATTTTGAGAGCTAATTTTTTAAAAACTACGCGTGCGATTTTTACAAAACATGGCAGTTCGGCATAATTTGAATCGTAGAATCGAAATATGGAAAAAAAATTGCATGTCATTTCAGAAAAGTCTGATTTTTTGTCAAAATACATATATTATAACAATGCTATATATAAAGCTAATGCATTAATGCATATCCTAAGTCATGCTTTCGAGACATGAAAAACACAATTCGAATTTCGTCAATCGGCCCAGTAGAATAAGAGATTTAGACTGTCCCACCTTTTTTTTTTGCACAGTGTACATATACAAAGTGTTCATAATGTTTTTTCACTCACCTTTTAAAAAAACTCAACAGAGAAGAAGTTTAATAGGATTGAATGAGAAACAGTTGATTGAACATTATTTATTACCCTTAAAAAAAAAAAAAAAAACCTGCATTGGCAACATTTTTACAAGCATTTCCAGCATCCACGTAATTTTTTGCTATGTGAAAATCTTTTTTAATAACCTCACTTATTTTGGTTTAGAGATTTAAATTCTTATTTTTTGTATGATGCATAAATAAAACAAATATCCTTTATTTCTTATTTTGTTGATATTATATTATTACATTACTATTTTTCTTGCAGGGGATCATGCGTTAGGTTCTGAGAGGCTGAATGATTTGTGAAAACGAAGAGCTGAAATTACTAGTGCCTCCTTACTGCCATTTTTTATTATTCATGATGACAAGTAATAGGTCTTTCACATACTTCATTGTTGATGCCTACAATGAGAAGATATATTAGTTTTTGAAATATAGGGCATAATTTGTGTAATTATGTACTGTTTGTAACACTGTGCAATAATACTGCCTTCAGATTGCTTTATATATCATATTCTTATAGAAAAGGCCTTTTTTAATTAATTCTTTTTACAAATAATGATTTAATAATCTTCAAGTGCCATATAAGATTTATATTGGCAGTAATTAATAAAGCCATAAAAGGAATTAACTATTTCTTGCAAAGCTATTTTATATATTTATGGGGAAATGGATTGATAAAATATGAACTTTATTAACAGTTCATATGTAGGAGAAAGGAAAATTGATTTTATGATTAAAATAAAGCCCCAAAATATGTGACTTTTATATTATAAGCGCTTACTTTTTTATTCATTATGATTTACTTTTAGAAAACTTTATAATTTTAATAAATATAAATGTTTTAGTGCCAATATTTTCACTGTGTGTGTGCTTCAGTTTTATTTTTATGGAATACTTACATCTCAGATACATAATTTTATTTGTACTAAATTATAAACAATGAGCCACCAGACAGTATAGTAGTTAGGGGAACCTGACTGCGGTGCCGAAGGGCATGGGTTCGAATCCCGGGGAAGGCAAGTATGTAAAATTGTCTGTCCGTTCATAGGAGGTTATGGTGGCCACCTGTTAGTTCTATCTAAATTACCATGCACAATGAAATGGCCACCACTTCTGGCCTTAGGAGTGGCCAATGCCCTGCTTTATTAATCTAAATCAAATACTGACACATTTATGCTGTTATGATTAATCTTGCTTTAGCATTTATTATACATTCATAAATGTTTCACAGATACATTTATGAAGCCTATGAAAACAAAATATAAATTTGGAAATATATTTCTGAATTGTTTCCATGGTGGTTGATGCACACAGTATTGAAATTAAAAGTACAGGTTCTGCTACAGTCTACAGCAAGTTTCGTTTAGATGCAACTTTGTTTAATAGTGAAGTGATGAAGTTTATTTAACTGAACACACTACATGACTTTTAAATTGTGTTAAATATCTTTCATGTTATGGCAACATAGCTGAATATGACTTTAAATTCTGATTTGATTTTTAAAATTTATTACTTTAAGTACAGAACTTTCACTGTCATTTGTAAACGTAAAACTAAAAAATCTGAATTCCCAAATGTATATACATATGAGTTTTCGTTTTAAACTAGAAACTATTCTATGCATGAAGCTGATGGTAAAATACTATTTAATAGCATTAAATTTAAAATTATGCATTTTATCTAAATGATTTAATTTTTATATAAAGAAAACACATATAATTTTATGAAGAGATTGCACTTTTTTCTATGTGAACATATAAAAAGTCTAAATAAGTATAATGCAACTATTGATACAATTACTTTCACAGTTTAAAAATAATTTTTCTGTCATTTACTATGTGTTCTATAATAAAATTTAAAGTCATTCTTTTTTACATTACAGTTCTACGCAACACATTATTAACATAGTCATTAAGAAATCTTCCAGATGTTGCACCTATTTGATATCAGACTAAATAATCATGATGTATGTAAAGTTTTATAAAATATTAACTGATCTTATTTTGTATTTGAAAAGAATAATAAATAATAAAATTGAGTATGATTGTTTAAATTAAATACAGCCTGTCCTAAATCATATTACTAATGCATTTTTTTGCCAGATAATGCTTTTGCAGTATCACAAGTTCCTTTTTATATTAAAATATTTTGAAATAAGACACATAAAATAAAAATTATATCGGATAATTTTATTCAAGCTTCTATAATTTGACATACTTATATTTCATACACAGAATAATCATTCATAATTTTCTGCATTTCATGTTCAGAAAGTAAAGAAACTGCCATCTGTTTTTGCGTATTTTCACCACTAATTTGGCCTTCATAAATGTTTGTATCTTCCTCATTAACATTAAAATCAACAAAAGCTTCTTTTGGCCAAATATCTTCCATTTCTATGCATATGTTATGAATCATAGAGCAAGCAATAACCACTTTTGTTACAAGAGGTAAACTAAGAATTAATGGTTTAGAAAATAACTTATTCCATCTTTCATGCATCTGACCTATACTTTTTTTGATAACTGAATGAACTTTCTGTTGGCAGGAATTAAATCTTTCTTTAACAGGATCATCAGCATTACTAAAGGGTGGTATTAGACAAATGGGTTGTTGTAAACAAGGAAAACCAGAGTATCACGTAAATTTAGAGAATCCTATCGAATGCCATTATATTAATTAGAATTTTTCTACTTAAATTTAAAATATGAAAGAATTTTGTTTCTTGTAATTGCTTAAAATGTCAAATAATATAGCAAAATACTATATAATATTCTTAACAAGAAAAGTGCCTTTTCTTTCAGCGAGGCGAATTTTTCACTCGGAATTTGAAAGCTGAATCCGCTTGCTTGAGAGAGCATTTTGCTGTTCATTACATTTAACTTTAGTTAACCACAATAAATAAATAAATAAAAAATTAAATAAATGAATAAAAATTCTAAAACATTTATTTTAAAAAATTCCAATAAACTATGGTCTTCAATTTTAAGTCTGGAATCTTACTAACCTTCTCCCTTGTAACAGATCCGTACACTAATAATGACAGACAAGGCCTGATTACCAACTAGGCTTTTACAAGATTAGGACCTCGAATTTTAGGGAATTCCATATAGCCGTATACCTTCTCATAATGCTATTTGTTCGGAAGATCGACTTTAAGGGCTTTTGGAAGAACACTTACCTAGGTCCTTTACTTTAACCAGGCTGTAGCAGCAAATTTAAAATGAGTTGAATCATAGCAGTGTCCAGATTACAAATACAGATTAAAGAGATAATTAAAGATGTAAAATCTGTGTTGTACAATATGGCAGACAGGACACAATCAAATGGCGAAAAAGCTAGGGAGAAAGTTTACTGTATTTTTTTGAAAGTACAGACAAAACTGTCGGTAAAGGCAACTGTGAGATAGATTTATTAATTTTTAATTATACTGTTCTGATCTCCCCCTTCCTGGAAGCACGAACTCTCCTACAGATTGTTTTTAATCACAAAATTTACTTCATAAGTTTTTTTAATATTTCAAATTCCTCTGCAGTTGAAATTCTTTCTTTTCTTTTCTTTTTTTAAGAATTAATTCAGTTTCTTGAAACGTTTGCCCTCTCATCTGTGGCTGAACACTGGTAGTTTGATCTAGTTTTGGACCTGGGTGAACGGGCTGCCTGCATCGGTGTTCTCTTGACATATAACGTAACTAGTTTCTAGAAAGTTTTTTGCAGAGGCATGCCTTATATTAGGCAGATAGTCATTATGGAAATCATTGCCATATTCACATAACCTAATCTTGAAAAGTTCGAATGCTGCCATAAGTAAGTCTAATAAAATATCAAGTGAATATTTCAGAAAAGGCTCCGATTAGTTTGGGTTAAGACGTGTGAAAGGAAACAAGTTTGAAGCTATGCTAAAAACTTAAAAATGTGGTGCCCCGGTTGAAGATCGAACTCACGACCTTCAATCTTGCATTTTGCAGCCACTAGTGCAAATCTGGGATTCGTAAGCTTCTTCCCTTTGTTGATTCTTCTCTTCGCTGACTTTTAGAGATTTCAGATTGTTACCAACAACTTTTTACTCTTCCTCAAAGCTCTACGATTTTATTCACGCAGTCTCAGCACGTCCTAAATCAGCTTCGACCATGACCATCTTGCGGGCAGCCTCATCCTATTTGCGGTCAGCCTACTTGAGCTGATCTTCCAGGGCATCTATACACTCTTTTGTTTTTGACGTTGCCGAGTTTCATTATGCAAGAGTTACACATATTCTGACAATAAATGTGTATTTTTTTTTTTCTGCTTTCACATACAGGTAAGTGCATTTTTGATAGCTTTTCAATGTTTTGCATCAGTGCCGGAAAAATTAGAAGTTAACGCAACACCAGAACATAGAACAAGTGTTCCAGTTAGGACGGGTGAAAACTTCAACTCTTGGGAGGCATGCACAAATATATTAGAAAAAAATTAGCACTATTTAATTCAATAACACAGTTTTTGTGTCAGACGTTTCGCTCGTTTCTTACGCTAAAGCTACTGACATCTGAAACTTCTAACTCAACCCAGAGAAAATATTGCATAAATTCGGCGGATAATATTGCAGCGTCCACAGAGCCACTCAAAGCTCGCATTACACTTCTGATTCAACCCATAGATGTCGCCACGAGCACACCAAAAGCACGGTACACCGGGGAGCAAGAAGTTAAATCTTGGCTCGCGGACCGGCACAATATCAACGTCAATCAACCCAAATGCTGAAAGAAATCTTTAACAAATAATTTCCTATTGATAATTATAATAAATGAAAACAGTATATTAGTTTCATGATAAAGATTTTGGGCAGCTTCTCTAATTTGGGACTTTATTAAATGAGCTCCGCTCCGCATCGAACATTCCTGTCAGATTCAACTTTATAACAAAGTAATGTCGATAATTATAATTTTTATCAAAATACAGAAATATTTAAACCAAACTGTGGTAAGTTTCTGTTATTTCTCTAAAATATCCATGAACCAGAACTTAATTTCTAAAATTAGAAGTGCCGGTACCCTATGGAAGACTGTCAAGAAAGAACAAAAATGTATAAATAAATAAAAGGGCTAGTAAAATAATTAATAATGATTGGAATAAGTAAATAATTAATATTTAAATTTAATAAAATGTAAAGAGATAAATAAAAATATAGTAAGTTATTAGATATTAAAATAAAGTACTGGACATACCTTTAGTTGGGGCTTCGAATGAGATTTAACGCAAGAAATAAGAAACAGCTCAAAGGTGCTAATTAAGCTCTAAATTTCCGATTTAATTTAGGCTCTGAATATAATGTACTACTTCAAGGGATGATAGAAATAAAGACCATTCTTTTTCCAGCACACCAATAAAAAATGTTTGGTTAAAGCGTCACTAAACTACAGAGAATGCTATAAACAGTAAGAGGACAAGGAGTAAATTTTAACGATGACCTGTAGGTTTAAAAACAAAAAGAGAAAAGTCCAACATTTTCTGACCACGATCTCCTCTCACTATAACACTAGCTAAAGGGAAAAAATTTTCACCGAATTCGAGGTTTAGCTGAAAAAAAAGTAACAAGTGACAATCATAACCCGTCTTTGGTTAAATTGTTTAAAAAGTCTGCAAGTGCTCTGCGCCGCGGGAAGACACTAGTGTTGGAACGAAAAATTTACCCGCTGTCATAATATGCTTTCTGGAGAATAAGCCTTTGACTTGTGGGTGGGGGGCTTTTCTTTCCTTAAAGGTCTCGATCTCCATCCAAAGGTTTGTTTCCCAAGGAAAGAGAAGCATGCATTCAGAAGTTAAAATCGATTTTTTTAAATATAATTTTATAATTAAAAATAAAATTTTCGAGATCAAATGTCTGCTGAAATTGTTCTTTAGTTACATTTAAAAAAATCCGAAGCCTTCTGATTTAGGGCTCCGGTGCGCTCCGGCTAGAATTGATTTATCCCCAAAACTAAGAAGCACCGGAGATGGATTCCAGTGGGCTCTGGCGCAATTTAAGCTCTGGCAAGAACCACTGAAACACCAACATAAAGAATATCAGGTGGTTTTCATTCTATCCAATGCATTTGCTTGATCATACTACATTAAAATGCCGTTGAATGGGTAATAATATAATTAAAAAAGCGTTACTGCTCATTTGGCCTTGATAACGGCTGCTACACGATGAGGCATGGATTCACTAAGTCTACGGAGGTATGCCAGAAGTATAGCCTCCCAAACATCGAATTTCTCATAAATCAAGCTGAGGACGCTGGTGGTGGATGATTTGCTTGCACACCTTCCGGAATATACCAAAAATGTTCGATGAAATTTAAGTTTGGACTTCTTGGTGGCCATTTCAAGTGGAAGAGTTAAGTGGAATATCCCTCGAACTCGGTAGTAGTTAACTGGGATTTGTGACAAAAGCAGACTTTGGCTAGAATATTCCATTTCCATCTGGATGGTAGAAAATTCTTGAAGGGATGGAAGTGGTCTCTCAGCAGATCTTCGGCCCACCAGCGGCCGAGCGGTAAAGTCGCTGAACACTGGTAGTTCGGTCCGAGGTTCGAATCCCGCGAACGGGCTGGCTGCATAGGCGTTTCCGTGGTTTTCCCCATGTGTAACGTGTATACGAGCCAGTTTCTCTTAGAAAGTCCTCCACGAAAGCATCCCTCCCTTTAGGCAGATAGCCCTCGAGGCTTTGCCATAATCACACACACAGCAGATCTTCGTGTTTAGATGTAGTGAGGGTGCTTGGTGCAAGTACTAAGTCCAAAACATCGCCAAAAGAAGACACCACAGACTATGACTGAGTTGTTATGACCTTTTAACTGAATTCTAAGTCTACTATCAACGTGACAGAGTCGGAATCGAGACTTGGAAAATCCGACTGGTTCGCTTATTCAGGTGGATAGTTACCAAAGATCTGGTGTCGCGGCTACATACGATGAAAATGAGTCTTCGAATAACTGAAAGATCTACAATTCTATATAAGAATTAAACACTTATACACAGAACGTGTGGCCACAGATTCAAATAAACACAAAACAAACCTTAAAAAAACAAATATATAAATAAAAACAACAAAAACAGTGTATTCAAATGAGTTTAAATATTTACACAAATTTACAACTTAAAATATAACGTCTTTATGAAATGCTATGTTAAAAAGAAAGTATTCATCCTAACACATTATAGTTTGTATCTGGATCGTATTTTATTTAAATAACACTACCGTATATCTGATTGTTGTACGTACGTATGGGTGGCATGTTATAATGATTCAAACATGCCACTTTAGTGATCTTGTTTATACACTAATAAAGAAATTAATAAATTCTTACTGTCATTTTCACCTGCCTTGTAGACAGACATTAGGGTACGTAACCCAGTGTTTGTTTAATGTTTAATAGCATTCTTTAATTAATTCATATTATTATTTTAGCTCCAAAGATTGTCAGCCCACCGGAAGACGTTGCCAACTACACTGGAGGTCATGTAGCTTTATCCTGTGAAGCTATGGGTTGGCCGATTCCCGTCGTAGAGTGGAGAGTTGATAAAGGCAATGGTGACACAGAACCCCTACCTAGTAAGCAAGTTAAATACCTGTGTACTTTTTTATCTGCATTTATTCTGAACATATAGAATGTGAATAATTAAAAATGAATTATTGATGCCAGAAGTACTAGAAACGAGAAATATCGTCTGCTACTTTTAAATTTATTCTTGTCTGAAAATGTCGCGTGCAAACAAGCTGTGGATTGAAGGATGCGTTTTTGAGCTTTTCAAAGAGAAATATTCCTATTCCATGATTCAAAAACATTGTCAAAGACATGTTATTAAAATTTCTTAGTGCAAAATAAGCAATATTATCAATCGGAAAGGGAGAAACCATGAATCGTTCCTTCTACATGAAAAGAAGACTCCAAGGAAATACCCGAAAAAGGTACGCATTGCTTCTAATGTTTCTAAAGTGAAACCGTTAGTAACAAGAGAATTCGCCGATGCAGAAATCAATCGCAAAATCTTTAAATACATCTATAACGACAATGTAAGTAAAATAAGAAACCAAGATTTACAATTTATAAACGCTTAAAAAAATAATAATAATGTTCACTAGCCTTCACCGAGGCATGTGGCTCAATGCAAAATAATTTGCAAAACCCTGTATGAAACCTATTTAGCAGGAGATAAATAAAAATATACTATGACCTGTGATGAAGCATGGGTTTACCTAAATAATTGCAACAATAAAATGTCTATTTATTAATTATCAAGAACCAAGAGAAAAAAATTAGCACATCTGGTTCCGCCAATGCAAAGAAAGTGTCAGTAAAGAATTTATGATTGCTCCAGGTTTCTCTTACAATGTGAAATAAACAGTACGAAGAGGGAAAAAAAAAATGTTGAAATCAATTCATCGTGCTATCAAGAGAAAGATTAACGTCTGGTATTTACAGAAGAAATTCTATTTCTTTATATCTTCTAATGACTTTCAAAGAGTGAAACTTCATCAAGCCTAAGTAACAAGTCACACGTCGGAAAGTACCCCTGCATTCCTTGAAAAAATGAAGACTGATACAAGTACTGCATACGTACCTTTTCTGTGTATTCCCTCGAAGTCCCCTGACGTTTCACCTATGGACTGTGGTGACCTGTTTCACCTATGAAAAGTACTCTTTTTAAGCGCAAATCCACCACGATCGATGGACTCTGGAAAGGAGTGGAATGGGAATGGAAATCAATACCCCTGGAAATTTTACAAAAAGGTATTCTATCACGCGAGTCACGATGCAGATTTATAGCCCAGAAGAAATGCCATTCGATCGAACATTTAATAAAATACTTTTTACATTTTAAACATGAACTAAACGGCCCGGAAATGGTTCAATAAACGTGTAAAGAACATCTGTAATTTTGATGATTGTATAATTTATGGCATTTTTATTTGTAAATTTCTAATCAAACATCTGATATTTTTACAGGTGACGATCCTAAAGTAGCAGTTCAGTCTCGTGGCGGTCCAAGCAGATATGAAGTAACATCTTGGTTGCAATTTTTAAACATTATTCCAGAAAATCAGGCTACTTATTGGTGCATAGCTAAAAATGAACTAGGCGAATCGTCTGCATCAGCTACAGTAAAGGTCACTAATTTGAAAGGTAAATGAAATCCCTGGTAATATTTTCAGGCATTAATGTACGTGAGATTCTTTTTAAGTAACTGAATTTCAGATGCGAGCAGTGGTGTAGCTAGAGCTTTTGAGGGCACACTAAAAAAATCACACTAAAAAATCAAATCTATAAGATATTGAAATAACATATAGAGAAATAAATAAATTCTCTGTATTAATTTTTGAAATAAAACTTTTCATTCCGGCGTTTCAGAGTTCTATTTTGCTTGCGTTTCTTTTAATGGAATTGTTGATGATATTCTAGAAATTTGCTTCATTACTCCAGTTGCTCTTCTCTGACGAAAATTCGAAATATAAATACGTACGACATTTAGAATTTTGTTTTGGAATCTATATTTTAGAATAAATTATTCAAAGCGAGTGTCTTTCCACCTTTGGGTTATGTCTTCTCAGGCAGTAACAGAAAAAAACAAATTTCTGAAATATTTCTCTTTCAGTGAGGAACTTCTCTTTATTTCTGTCATTAGAATTATAATTTAATTATCTTTCGTATTTTCCATTTCTGCTATTCGTTGGTAGCATCAAGTGTACGAAACCTCTAACAACCTTAAGTAAATTATCACTATATCTTGTAAAATATCACAGAGACTGGGAAAGGGTGTAAAGGACCGCTTTATTAACTGCAATAAAAGTTGAACAGAAGGCATCACCCATGCTTACAGAATAGACAGCATTTATGGCTTGAATCAAAGGTATCGAGTTTGACTTAACTAAGTAACAGTAAGTTAGCCTAACGGCTACACAAATAGAGTAACACGCAAGTTGGCTCTGACCTAAAGTCAGCGTGACAAGCCTAATGGCGAAACTAACGCAATGCTGCAGAATACTACTGTCATGAGAATCAAATTAGCAATGTGGTCTTCAGTAGGCAGAACACGCTCTAATTCTACCTTCTAAAACCTTCGTTTAAATACTATCCCATTTCTACCTCATTTGAATATGCGCAAGCTAGAAATTTACATTCTCGCAGGAAAACGAGAAAAGAGAAGTACAGGAAAGCAAATTAACATAAAATAATTGCTTAATGAAACTAAATGGATCCTTACACCATTCGAAACGTTATATGAAGTCGTGAGGTTTATTTATGTTAATTAACCAGTTATTTTATATTCCAAATCTCTACTGTCACTTCTCTCTTTCCATTTTCCTGCCGGAATACAAATTAGCTCGTGTGTATTTAAGTGAGAGTTTGAGATTGTTTTTGTCAGACATTTTCTGCAGACATTTTCTGCCTGTTGAAGACCACGTTAACACTCATTATTATAAGGAAGCGTTCCTTTATTCTTGCCGATAGTGCTTGTCAAGCTGGCGTAGGCTTAAGAGCCACTTTCGCTCTTAAATATCTCTGTGCAGCCCTTGGCAATAGATGCTTAATTTTAGTTTAAAATTATACTTTTGAGCTCATGCCATTAATCCTTGCTGATTTGTAAGCACCAGGTATGACTTCTTTTCAGTTTACTGTAGTAAAATGGTCTTTTACACCTTTCTTGAGTTCTGTTACATCTTAGACATAGCGCTTACACGTCTGTTCGAGGGTTTGCCACAAGTTACATTTAATTATAGGCATATTCTCTACAAAGTGAGGGTGGTTTTAGCAAGTAAGCCAGTGTAATTTCTTAGTGTAAGCTGTACAGTATAAAACAATTCTCTACTCAGTTCACTTTCATGTAACAGTTCAGCATCTCGTGATTCTTTACTTCACCAATGACTGAATGGGAAGATGTCCGAATACTGGTAGTTCGGCCTGTGGCTCAATTCCAAACGACGAGCTGGCTGCCTTATGTAGTTTACTTTATATGTAACGTACGGTATATAAATTGATGTGAATATAAGACAGTACTCGTTTCATAACTGAAATATGAACCAATTCCGATTTTTTAAAAGACCTGCAGAGAGAATTTTAGTTTTCCACAGTTTATACAGATAACAGAAGTTAACTTCTCTATAATCTAATAAATCTCAATTAGTATTTTCTGCTCTTGAAGTTCCATGTAACTAACCCCTATAAGTTTCACACGAAAAGTGCCACCTCCTCTCGCTACGTCACTGGATATGCGTTATTTGTAATTTCTTAAAATTTTATTTCTATAAGAATTAACATACGTATATTGTGTAGTAGTGTCTTAAACTCTGTTCATTCATATTCTGATTTTCTATTCACTAACATTTTCTGTATAAAAATAAGGCAAGCAAAATAATCTAACCTCCATTTTATTTTTTTTTTTGGGGGGGGGGTATGTGTTTAAACTTTCTCTTTGGAATGCAGTGTCTTATCTATTAACATTTGTAAATGAATAAAGTTCTTAAATATTTGTAATATTCAGAACTTATATATTTACAAATCGATTGATCAAAGTTGTGTTCGCTGCTTTTAGAGATACCTAGTAGGCTCAAAACAACTTCAGAATTTGTCAGCACAGATGGTTACTCCTAAGTGAAATCTTCTGTTAAAACAATGCTTTTATGGGTTATTGATAGGAATCATACAAAGTTTCTGTTGACAGTTAATACCAAGTTTCTTTATATGATCTTAGAGTAAAAGTAAAACACTAGTTTAAGTCCATTAATGCAATGACAGCTGAAGGAGCAATTGTATAATATGTCAGTGTATCCTCAATGAACTCAATGAATTGTATGATTGTATGAACCTCAATGAATTGTATGATATGTCAGTGTATCCTCAATGAACTACTCTTTTAGAAATTGTGCCACAGTTTATTCGATATTGAAGGATGTTCCATCCTTGTGAACTGAGCCATATTTCAAGAAGTACATGCAATTGCAGTTAACAGAATACATATATTGGGTTGTTCGGAAAGTAATTTCGTTTTTTCTCAACAGAGGGCTTAATTGTATTTTTTCACTACCAATTTCACATTTAAGCTGCAAAATCATTACATATTTTGATAGCTGATATAGCAAGGCTTGTTTGTGAAAAAGTTCCGATTGATTCTACGCAGCAGTTTTTGATTGGTGCAATTTCAAATATGGAAAATGAAAAGCAGCATTTTCGGCATATTTTGCTTTTTTACTAACGAAAAGATAAAAATGCTATTCAAACAAGAAAAAAATTAAACAATGTTTATGGAAAAGATGTAATGACAGAACGGCAGTGCCAAAACGGGTTTACAAAATTACGATCTTGAAGATGGAGAGCTTTTATTTTTTAAGAACACGAGGAACCCATACGTTGAGCTTTGACATTAAACCTAGGCGTTTCAAATGACCATGAACAGTCGAATTCAATAAATTTAATCTGTCAGCAATCTCACGAGTTGTTATTCGCCAGTTTGCATCATTTAGTGCCTTTGTTTCAAAATGTATAATGATTATGCGGCTTAAGTGTGAAGTTGGCTGTGAAAAAATACAATTAAGCCCTCTGTTAGGCAAAAACGAAATTACTTTTGGAACAACCCAATGTGTTCCAATATATCCTACTAGTAACTGCCAGAATATCATTTAGACGAGTTGGGTACCTTGTGCCCAGCACCCTCTCAGAAGTCCGTAGTTCCCATTTTTCCTAATTTCATGAAGAAAAAATTATTATTAAGAATTATATGATGATTCGGGGCTTCCTAGTTTGAGCCTTGCGGGCTGAGTGGTGATTAAGTCTTGATAGGTGGTCAGCTTCGTGACTGTTCTACAAAAATGGATTGTTTGGAAATATAGCCAACAAGCAGTGGCGTAGCTAGAATGTCAGCGCTCGGGTACAACTGACGAATTTGCGCCCCTTTCTGTGTGACAAGAATGGAAAACATTTCATTAAAAAACTTTGTAGCATGAATTTAGCGCCGCCTGGATGCTGTACCCGGGGATAGATTGCCCCCTCCCCCCAGCTACACGACTACCAACAAGTCTACCCCTATGAACATGGCATTTGTGACCATCACGATACAGTATACATTAGTGTATGAATGTACAGCATTCTAACCTGTTTCGGTTTGTTTCACAATTTACGATTTATTAAATAATCACATGCATGTCCTAGCTGAATATTTATAATGTTCTTTGTCTTCCCTCTAACGTAGTGAAACACATATAAAGTAGTGAAACACATATACTGATTCTGGCGCAGAGATTCTTCAGGAAACGTCTAGATATTGCATGTATGAAGTACGATAGCTATATTATCAATTTCAAATGTTATGCTTGATTGTAAAAATGAATACTTGAGCTATCACTTATTAGGCCATTGTTTACCAGAGTCTAGGGTTGTACAAATTTTCATATTCAATTTCACTAGATTGTAATGTATAGGAGTTATTTTGAATTCCCCCATAACCTAAAATACATTCGTGCCAAGTCTGATGGTGTTTTTCTCATTATAGCAACAGAAATTGATGAACCAAGTAAGTTAAATTTAAATCATCTAGTACTTTAGTTTAAAATCACACTGCTGTATACATAGATTTTTTATTAAGAAAATTAATTAATTTCAGTTGTTCTCATTGTATAATATTTATACTTTAAGTGCCTTCATTAACCTATGGCACAGTAACTATCTATATTTGCATTGAGTGAAATAGTAAAGCATTGAACAGTTTTTCTTAAAATTCTAAAAGATTTTCCATGAAAATAAAAGATTGTAAATAAATTAATAATTAAAAATTGCTGTAAGAAAGTCATATAATTACAAAAGGTACATTTCAGCAGATAATATGTATTTTATATAATTTTTAAAACTAATTCGTAGTTTCATTTAAACTTCATTTCAGTTCAGTTATAAATATTTACTGTAATTAATGCATTGTCAAAACAAGATTTAGAATATTAATGTAGTAATACATAATATGGAGTTTGGTAATATGTAAATCACTCTTTTGACTTTCTTTTCAAAATACTGTTTGGTTGCAAACCTACATTTAGAATTTTTAAAAGGCATAATAAGAATAACTTTTCATTAATCAACTTTATGTAGTAGCCAATATGTTCATTGACAGTGTAAATGTACAAAGTGTCCATAATGTTTCGTTATTCATTATATTAAAAAAAGCAGTAGAGAAGAAATTATTGAAAAAGACTGTACATTATTTAATAACTCAGTCTCCCCCCCTGTACTAGGCAACATTGTTACAAGCATTCCCAGCGTCCAAAGCATATAGATAAAAATGACAATTACAGTTAAAAGTCATTAATCCGGACTCGTCGGGACTTCGGCGATTCCGGATTATAGATCATCAGTTTAAATCTGGTAAGATGGCATGCAGAAATTATAAAATTAAAAATACGAAACCGTAATTTATGAAATAAAGAACAATTATGATCTAAAGAGTATCAAAATTTACACCAAAAAAAAAAAAAAAAAAAAAAAAAAAAAGCTTAATATTTATTTGTTTACTTTGTTAAACATTTCTTTCAATGTAAGTTGTTTAGATTGCTTCGTTTTTTATGTGCTAATACTTTCTCCTTAATTCTATAAACAGACATAATTTCTTGTTCAGTTACAAAGTTCTGCTGTTCAAGTCCTATAATTGCTGTGTCGAGAATACCGACTAATTTTCAATCGAAATTTTTTCGTTTTCAATAAACTCTGTGTCACTTTCTTCGCTATCAGAAGCGAATTAATGACGAGGAATTTGATTTAAATCATATCAAAGACGGAGTACATCGAGATGAAATACTACATTTAGTAAGGAATTATAAGCCAAATAAAATAAAAACATCTGCCCTGAAGATAAGGATTGTGCTGACAGATCAACTTCCAATTCATTGCCCCCCGCTGCAGAGCAGCGTGAAATTGATAAACAGATTTCGGAATGGTTAGATAAACAAAGGATATGCCTTTATCCATTTTTTGCAGCAATTCCACTTTTTGTTTAATGGACTTCGAAACATACTTTCAAAACATACAAGCAATGGCGTAGCTAGAATGCCAGTGCTCGGGTAAAGGCATTGACAGTGTAAATGTACTGAATATTTATAGCTGGAAACAACTGCCTGTGCAAGGCCTGTCTTCCACTTTTGTAGGGCTCGTCTTTTGGATACGTTGCGCAGAAGCTTTTTTTCTGCAAATCACGTTGCTGCAATATGCACATTGGTAGTTTTACTGCGCCACCTATCGACAACTTCTTGTACTAATTTTTTTTGTGTAATAAATCTCGAGCGCATGATCTGAAGTGTCTGTTTTTAAAATTTCATCACATTATGACCCATACAACACTCTGCACAGTCCTCTGAGTTAGGGAAGTTTAATTTGGATAACACTGTATATCAGAAATTCTATTTGACATAATCGAAAGTTCAAGCTTACTTTTGTAAAATTGCTCTAACAGTCTGAAAAAAATAATAAGCCGGATCCAATTCGAAGATTAAGGAACAACGCAATCTGCAACATTAAATGAATTAGATAATTTTAGCTTAGCTTATACCGTCCGTTATACATTAAACGGGCATTCGTAAACGTATTTTGCGCATGCGAACACGCATATTTGCAGCCGTAAAGGTCTTACGCGCATGCATCAACGCGACGCAATCGCAGAAAGTTTGTAGCTTTGAGGTCCGGATTATAGATAATTCCAGATTATGGGTGTCCGAATTAATGACTTTTGACTGTATAATGAAAAACGCAGTGTTCATAATCCAAATTTAGCAGAGAAATGAAGTACAGACTGAATTTTAAACAACAGAAGTATATGAAGCTTACTGATAAATCACCACAGTCCCAAAGGTAGAAATCTTTTAAAATAACAGAGTTGCCTACTGCTTTCTTATACTTATGTTCTCTCTGTACTGAGCTTAATTAGCCAAAAAAATTATAGTCACCCTTTTACATTGCATTTAATCCTATACTTTAAGATCAGAATGAAAATGAAATTCAATGAATATTTGTGAATGAATATTATCATACTCTGTTTTTTAAAGATTTTTTGTATTAGCAAAGTCATATTTTGGTGATAATTACTAGAAATTCTTAACTAGTCACCTAAAAAAAGAATGTACACTACCGGGGGATGGAGACAGCTCTGTATCTCCTGTTCTACTGGACCAATTAACAAAATCCAAATTGCTTTTGACATGTCTCGAAAGCACGACTTAGGATATATATTAGATTTATATATAGCATCATTCTAGCATAGGTATTTTGACACAAAATCGGACTTTTTCTGAAATAACATGCGAATTTTTTTACATATTTTGATTTTACGACTCAAATTATGCCTAAATATTAAATTTTAATGCGAAATTTAAGGAGAAATTCAAAAATTTATCTTGGCTTTTTCAGTTTTTGCCAAGAATAATTTACTTGGCGAACTTCTTCATTTTACAACCTATTTTCCTTTTCTTTTTTTCATTGTAGACGAGTGGGGGAAAAAGTCATCGTTTATACTTTCAAATAATTTTAACAAAGTGCGTATTATCGTTTGGCGTTACTATCGCTAAAAACAAAAGATGCCAAATTTCAAAATGCTCCAATATGTAAATTCATGTATATCTTAAAAGAAAATTGAATAAAAAACTCTAATTTTTTGCAGGTGCGCCTATAAATACATCTTCTTTAAGATAATATTAAAAACTGTATAGGTTATAATACAAATTTTTTCCGAGAAATTTATAAAAAGTATTTAAAAATACAAATTTTAAAAATAAATCATAAAAAATGTGCAAATTATATTTGGATTAAGCCTAAATTATGAATTCTGGAAGAAGGAATCAAGTAAGTTTACTAGAAAAAGAGATATTAATAAATATATATCAAATTCAATTAACACCGAAGAGTTAAAATTTTGAGAGCTAATTTTTTAAAAACTACGCGTGCGATTTTTACAAAACATGGCAGTTCGGCATAATTTGAATCGTAGAATCGAAATATGGAAAAAAAATTGCATGTCATTTCAGAAAAGTCTGATTTTTTGTCAAAATACATATATTATAACAATGCTATATATAAAGCTAATGCATTAATGCATATCCTAAGTCATGCTTTCGAGACATGAAAAACACAATTCGAATTTCGTCAATCGGCCCAGTAGAATAAGAGATTTAGACTGTCCCACCTTTTTTTTTTGCACAGTGTACATATACAAAGTGTTCATAATGTTTTTTCACTCACCTTTTAAAAAAACTCAACAGAGAAGAAGTTTAATAGGATTGAATGAGAAACAGTTGATTGAACATTATTTATTACCCTTAAAAAAAAAAAAAAAAACCTGCATTGGCAACATTTTTACAAGCATTTCCAGCATCCACGTAATTTTTTGCTATGTGAAAATCTTTTTTAATAACCTCACTTATTTTGGTTTAGAGATTTAAATTCTTATTTTTTGTATGATGCATAAATAAAACAAATATCCTTTATTTCTTATTTTGTTGATATTATATTATTACATTACTATTTTTCTTGCAGGGGATCATGCGTTAGGTTCTGAGAGGCTGAATGATTTGTGAAAACGAAGAGCTGAAATTACTAGTGCCTCCTTACTGCCATTTTTTATTATTCATGATGACAAGTAATAGGTCTTTCACATACTTCATTGTTGATGCCTACAATGAGAAGATATATTAGTTTTTGAAATATAGGGCATAATTTGTGTAATTATGTACTGTTTGTAACACTGTGCAATAATACTGCCTTCAGATTGCTTTATATATCATATTCTTATAGAAAAGGCCTTTTTTAATTAATTCTTTTTACAAATAATGATTTAATAATCTTCAAGTGCCATATAAGATTTATATTGGCAGTAATTAATAAAGCCATAAAAGGAATTAACTATTTCTTGCAAAGCTATTTTATATATTTATGGGGAAATGGATTGATAAAATATGAACTTTATTAACAGTTCATATGTAGGAGAAAGGAAAATTGATTTTATGATTAAAATAAAGCCCCAAAATATGTGACTTTTATATTATAAGCGCTTACTTTTTTATTCATTATGATTTACTTTTAGAAAACTTTATAATTTTAATAAATATAAATGTTTTAGTGCCAATATTTTCACTGTGTGTGTGCTTCAGTTTTATTTTTATGGAATACTTACATCTCAGATACATAATTTTATTTGTACTAAATTATAAACAATGAGCCACCAGACAGTATAGTAGTTAGGGGAACCTGACTGCGGTGCCGAAGGGCATGGGTTCGAATCCCGGGGAAGGCAAGTATGTAAAATTGTCTGTCCGTTCATAGGAGGTTATGGTGGCCACCTGTTAGTTCTATCTAAATTACCATGCACAATGAAATGGCCACCACTTCTGGCCTTAGGAGTGGCCAATGCCCTGCTTTATTAATCTAAATCAAATACTGACACATTTATGCTGTTATGATTAATCTTGCTTTAGCATTTATTATACATTCATAAATGTTTCACAGATACATTTATGAAGCCTATGAAAACAAAATATAAATTTGGAAATATATTTCTGAATTGTTTCCATGGTGGTTGATGCACACAGTATTGAAATTAAAAGTACAGGTTCTGCTACAGTCTACAGCAAGTTTCGTTTAGATGCAACTTTGTTTAATAGTGAAGTGATGAAGTTTATTTAACTGAACACACTACATGACTTTTAAATTGTGTTAAATATCTTTCATGTTATGGCAACATAGCTGAATATGACTTTAAATTCTGATTTGATTTTTAAAATTTATTACTTTAAGTACAGAACTTTCACTGTCATTTGTAAACGTAAAACTAAAAAATCTGAATTCCCAAATGTATATACATATGAGTTTTCGTTTTAAACTAGAAACTATTCTATGCATGAAGCTGATGGTAAAATACTATTTAATAGCATTAAATTTAAAATTATGCATTTTATCTAAATGATTTAATTTTTATATAAAGAAAACACATATAATTTTATGAAGAGATTGCACTTTTTTCTATGTGAACATATAAAAAGTCTAAATAAGTATAATGCAACTATTGATACAATTACTTTCACAGTTTAAAAATAATTTTTCTGTCATTTACTATGTGTTCTATAATAAAATTTAAAGTCATTCTTTTTTACATTACAGTTCTACGCAACACATTATTAACATAGTCATTAAGAAATCTTCCAGATGTTGCACCTATTTGATATCAGACTAAATAATCATGATGTATGTAAAGTTTTATAAAATATTAACTGATCTTATTTTGTATTTGAAAAGAATAATAAATAATAAAATTGAGTATGATTGTTTAAATTAAATACAGCCTGTCCTAAATCATATTACTAATGCATTTTTTTGCCAGATAATGCTTTTGCAGTATCACAAGTTCCTTTTTATATTAAAATATTTTGAAATAAGACACATAAAATAAAAATTATATCGGATAATTTTATTCAAGCTTCTATAATTTGACATACTTATATTTCATACACAGAATAATCATTCATAATTTTCTGCATTTCATGTTCAGAAAGTAAAGAAACTGCCATCTGTTTTTGCGTATTTTCACCACTAATTTGGCCTTCATAAATGTTTGTATCTTCCTCATTAACATTAAAATCAACAAAAGCTTCTTTTGGCCAAATATCTTCCATTTCTATGCATATGTTATGAATCATAGAGCAAGCAATAACCACTTTTGTTACAAGAGGTAAACTAAGAATTAATGGTTTAGAAAATAACTTATTCCATCTTTCATGCATCTGACCTATACTTTTTTTGATAACTGAATGAACTTTCTGTTGGCAGGAATTAAATCTTTCTTTAACAGGATCATCAGCATTACTAAAGGGTGGTATTAGACAAATGGGTTGTTGTAAACAAGGAAAACCAGAGTATCACGTAAATTTAGAGAATCCTATCGAATGCCATTATATTAATTAGAATTTTTCTACTTAAATTTAAAATATGAAAGAATTTTGTTTCTTGTAATTGCTTAAAATGTCAAATAATATAGCAAAATACTATATAATATTCTTAACAAGAAAAGTGCCTTTTCTTTCAGCGAGGCGAATTTTTCACTCGGAATTTGAAAGCTGAATCCGCTTGCTTGAGAGAGCATTTTGCTGTTCATTACATTTAACTTTAGTTAACCACAATAAATAAATAAATAAAAAATTAAATAAATGAATAAAAATTCTAAAACATTTATTTTAAAAAATTCCAATAAACTATGGTCTTCAATTTTAAGTCTGGAATCTTACTAACCTTCTCCCTTGTAACAGATCCGTACACTAATAATGACAGACAAGGCCTGATTACCAACTAGGCTTTTACAAGATTAGGACCTCGAATTTTAGGGAATTCCATATAGCCGTATACCTTCTCATAATGCTATTTGTTCGGAAGATCGACTTTAAGGGCTTTTGGAAGAACACTTACCTAGGTCCTTTACTTTAACCAGGCTGTAGCAGCAAATTTAAAATGAGTTGAATCATAGCAGTGTCCAGATTACAAATACAGATTAAAGAGATAATTAAAGATGTAAAATCTGTGTTGTACAATATGGCAGACAGGACACAATCAAATGGCGAAAAAGCTAGGGAGAAAGTTTACTGTATTTTTTTGAAAGTACAGACAAAACTGTCGGTAAAGGCAACTGTGAGATAGATTTATTAATTTTTAATTATACTGTTCTGATCTCCCCCTTCCTGGAAGCACGAACTCTCCTACAGATTGTTTTTAATCACAAAATTTACTTCATAAGTTTTTTTAATATTTCAAATTCCTCTGCAGTTGAAATTCTTTCTTTTCTTTTCTTTTTTTAAGAATTAATTCAGTTTCTTGAAACGTTTGCCCTCTCATCTGTGGCTGAACACTGGTAGTTTGATCTAGTTTTGGACCTGGGTGAACGGGCTGCCTGCATCGGTGTTCTCTTGACATATAACGTAACTAGTTTCTAGAAAGTTTTTTGCAGAGGCATGCCTTATATTAGGCAGATAGTCATTATGGAAATCATTGCCATATTCACATAACCTAATCTTGAAAAGTTCGAATGCTGCCATAAGTAAGTCTAATAAAATATCAAGTGAATATTTCAGAAAAGGCTCCGATTAGTTTGGGTTAAGACGTGTGAAAGGAAACAAGTTTGAAGCTATGCTAAAAACTTAAAAATGTGGTGCCCCGGTTGAAGATCGAACTCACGACCTTCAATCTTGCATTTTGCAGCCACTAGTGCAAATCTGGGATTCGTAAGCTTCTTCCCTTTGTTGATTCTTCTCTTCGCTGACTTTTAGAGATTTCAGATTGTTACCAACAACTTTTTACTCTTCCTCAAAGCTCTACGATTTTATTCACGCAGTCTCAGCACGTCCTAAATCAGCTTCGACCATGACCATCTTGCGGGCAGCCTCATCCTATTTGCGGTCAGCCTACTTGAGCTGATCTTCCAGGGCATCTATACACTCTTTTGTTTTTGACGTTGCCGAGTTTCATTATGCAAGAGTTACACATATTCTGACAATAAATGTGTATTTTTTTTTTTCTGCTTTCACATACAGGTAAGTGCATTTTTTGATAGCTTTTCAATGTTTTGCATCAGTGCCGGAAAAATTAGAAGTTAACGCAACACCAGAACATAGAACAAGTGTTCCAGTTAGGACGGGTGAAAACTTCAACTCTTGGGAGGCATGCACAAATATATTAGAAAAAAATTAGCACTATTTAATTCAATAACACAGTTTTTGTGTCAGACGTTTCGCTCGTTTCTTACGCTAAAGCTACTGACATCTGAAACTTCTAACTCAACCCAGAGAAAATATTGCATAAATTCGGCGGATAATATTGCAGCGTCCACAGAGCCACTCAAAGCTCGCATTACACTTCTGATTCAACCCATAGATGTCGCCACGAGCACACCAAAAGCACGGTACACCGGGGAGCAAGAAGTTAAATCTTGGCTCGCGGACCGGCACAATATCAACGTCAATCAACCCAAATGCTGAAAGAAATCTTTAACAAATAATTTCCTATTGATAATTATAATAAATGAAAACAGTATATTAGTTTCATGATAAAGATTTTGGGCAGCTTCTCTAATTTGGGACTTTATTAAATGAGCTCCGCTCCGCATCGAACATTCCTGTCAGATTCAACTTTATAACAAAGTAATGTCGATAATTATAATTTTTATCAAAATACAGAAATATTTAAACCAAACTGTGGTAAGTTTCTGTTATTTCTCTAAAATATCCATGAACCAGAACTTAATTTCTAAAATTAGAAGTGCCGGTACCCTATGGAAGACTGTCAAGAAAGAACAAAAATGTATAAATAAATAAAAGGGCTAGTAAAATAATTAATAATGATTGGAATAAGTAAATAATTAATATTTAAATTTAATAAAATGTAAAGAGATAAATAAAAATATAGTAAGTTATTAGATATTAAAATAAAGTACTGGACATACCTTTAGTTGGGGCTTCGAATGAGATTTAACGCAAGAAATAAGAAACAGCTCAAAGGTGCTAATTAAGCTCTAAATTTCCGATTTAATTTAGGCTCTGAATATAATGTACTACTTCAAGGGATGATAGAAATAAAGACCATTCTTTTTCCAGCACACCAATAAAAAATGTTTGGTTAAAGCGTCACTAAACTACAGAGAATGCTATAAACAGTAAGAGGACAAGGAGTAAATTTTAACGATGACCTGTAGGTTTAAAAACAAAAAGAGAAAAGTCCAACATTTTCTGACCACGATCTCCTCTCACTATAACACTAGCTAAAGGGAAAAAATTTTCACCGAATTCGAGGTTTAGCTGAAAAAAAAGTAACAAGTGACAATCATAACCCGTCTTTGGTTAAATTGTTTAAAAAGTCTGCAAGTGCTCTGCGCCGCGGGAAGACACTAGTGTTGGAACGAAAAATTTACCCGCTGTCATAATATGCTTTCTGGAGAATAAGCCTTTGAATTGTGGGTGGGGGGCTTTTCTTTCCTTAAAGGTCTCGATCTCCATCCAAAGGTTTGTTTCCCAAGGAAAGAGAAGCATGCATTCAGAAGTTAAAATCGATTTTTTTAAATATAATTTTATAATTAAAAATAAAATTTTCGAGATCAAATGTCTGCTGAAATTGTTCTTTAGTTACATTTAAAAAAATCCGAAGCCTTCTGATTTAGGGCTCCGGTGCGCTCCGGCTAGAATTGATTTATCCCCAAAACTAAGAAGCACCGGAGATGGATTCCAGTGGGCTCTGGCGCAATTTAAGCTCTGGCAAGAACCACTGAAACACCAACATAAAGAATATCAGGTGGTTTTCATTCTATCCAATGCATTTGCTTGATCATACTACATTAAAATGCCGTTGAATGGGTAATAATATAATTAAAAAAGCGTTACTGCTCATTTGGCCTTGATAACGGCTGCTACACGACGAGGCATGGATTCACTAAGTCTACGGAGGTATGCCAGAAGTATAGCCTCCCAAACATCGAATTTCTCATAAATCAAGCTGAGGACGCTGGTGGTGGATGATTTGCTTGCACACCTTCCGGAATATACCAAAAATGTTCGATGAAATTTAAGTTTGGACTTCTTGGTGGCCATTTCAAGTGGAAGAGTTAAGTGGAATATCCCTCGAACTCGGTAGTAGTTAACTGGGATTTGTGACAAAAGCAGACTTTGGCTAGAATATTCCATTTCCATCTGGATGGTAGAAAATTCTTGAAGGGATGGAAGTGGTCTCTCAGCAGATCTTCGGCCCACCAGCGGCCGAGCGGTAAAGTCGCTGAACACTGGTAGTTCGGTCCGAGGTTCGAATCCCGCGAACGGGCTGGCTGCATAGGCGTTTCCGTGGTTTTCCCCATGTGTAACGTGTATACGAGCCAGTTTCTCTTAGAAAGTCCTCCACGAAAGCATCCCTCCCTTTAGGCAGATAGCCCTCGAGGCTTTGCCATAATCACACACACACACACACACAGCAGATCTTCGTGTTTAGATGTAGTGAGGGTGCTTGGTGCAAGTACTAAGTCCAAAACATCGCCAAAAGAAGACACCACAGACTATGACTGAGTTGTTATGACCTTTTAACTGAATTCTAAGTCTACTATCAACGTGACAGAGTCGGAATCGAGACTTGGAAAATCCGACTGGTTCGCTTATTCAGGTGGATAGTTACCAAAGATCTGGTGTCGCGGCTACATACGATGAAAATGAGTCTTCGAATAACTGAAAGATCTACAATTCTATATAAGAATTAAACACTTATACACAGAACGTGTGGCCACAGATTCAAATAAACACAAAACAAACCTTAAAAAAACAAATATATAAATAAAAACAACAAAAACAGTGTATTCAAATGAGTTTAAATATTTACACAAATTTACAACTTAAAATATAACGTCTTTATGAAATGCTATGTTAAAAAGAAAGTATTCATCCTAACACATTATAGTTTGTATCTGGATCGTATTTTATTTAAATAACACTACCGTATATCTGATTGTTGTACGTACGTATGGGTGGCATGTTATAATGATTCAAACATGCCACTTTAGTGATCTTGTTTATACACTAATAAAGAAATTAATAAATTCTTACTGTCATTTTCACCTGCCTTGTAGACAGACATTAGGGTACGTAACCCAGTGTTTGTTTAATGTTTAATAGCATTCTTTAATTAATTCATATTATTATTTTAGCTCCAAAGATTGTCAGCCCACCGGAAGACGTTGCCAACTACACTGGAGGTCATGTAGCTTTATCCTGTGAAGCTATGGGTTGGCCGATTCCCGTCGTAGAGTGGAGAGTTGATAAAGGCAATGGTGACACAGAACCCCTACCTAGTAAGCAAGTTAAATACCTGTGTACTTTTTTATCTGCATTTATTCTGAACATATAGAATGTGAATAATTAAAAATGAATTATTGATGCCAGAAGTACTGGAAACGAGAAATATCGTCTGCTACTTTTAAATTTATTCTTGTCTGAAAATGTCGCGTGCAAACAAGCTGTGGATTGAAGGATGCGTTTTTGAGCTTTTCAAAGAGAAATATTCCTATTCCATGATTCAAAAACATTGTCAAAGACATGTTATTAAAATTTCTTAGTGCAAAATAAGCAATATTATCAATCGGAAAGGGAGAAACCATGAATCGTTCCTTCTACATGAAAAGAAGACTCCAAGGAAATACCCGAAAAAGGTACGCATTGCTTCTAATGTTTCTAAAGTGAAACCGTTAGTAACAAGAGAATTCGCCGATGCAGAAATCAATCGCAAAATCTTTAAATACATCTATAACGACAATGTAAGTAAAATAAGAAACCAAGATTTACAATTTATAAACGCTTAAAAAAATAATAATAATGTTCACTAGCCTTCACCGAGGCATGTGGCTCAATGCAAAATAATTTGCAAAACCCTGTATGAAACCTATTTAGCAGGAGATAAATAAAAATATACTATGATCTGTGATGAAGCATGGGTTTACCTAAATAATTGCAACAATAAAATGTCTATTTATTATCAAGAACCAAGAGAAAAAAATTAGCACATCTGGTTCCGCCAATGCAAAGAAAGTGTCAGTAAAGAATTTATGATTGCTCCAGGTTTCTCTTACAATGTGAAATAAACAGTACGAAGAGGGAAAAAAAAAATGTTGAAATCAATTCATCGTGCTATCAAGAGAAAGATTAACGTCTGGTATTTACAGAAGAAATTCTATTTCTTTATATCTTCTAATGACTTTCAAAGAGTGAAACTTCATCAAGCCTAAGTAACAAGTCACACGTCGGAAAGTACGCCTGCATTCCTTGAAAAAATGAAGACTGATACAAGTACTGCATACGTACCTTTTCTGTGTATTCCCTCGAAGTCCCCTGACGTTTCACACATGGACTGTGGTGACCTGTTTCACCTATGAAAAGTACTCTTTTTAAGCGCAAATCCACCACGATCGATGGACTCTGGAAAGGAGTGGAATGGGAATGGAAATCAATACCCCTGGAAATTTTACAAAAAGGTATTCTATCACGCGAGTCACGATGCAGATTTATAGCCCAGAAGAAATGCCATTCGATCGAACATTTAATAAAATACTTTTTACATTTTAAACATGAACTAAACGGCCCGGAAATGGTTCAATAAACGTGTAAAGAACATCTGTAATTTTGACGATTGTATAATTTATGGCATTTTTATTTGTAAATTTCTAATCAAACATCTGATATTTTTACAGGTGACGATCCTAAAGTAGCAGTTCAGTCTCGTGGCGGTCCAAGCAGATATGAAGTAACATCTTGGTTGCAATTTTTAAACATTATTCCAGAAAATCAGGCTACTTATTGGTGCATAGCTAAAAATGAACTAGGCGAATCGTCTGCATCAGCTACAGTAAAGGTCACTAATTTGAAAGGTAAATGAAATCCCTGGTAATATTTTCAGGCATTAATGTACGTGAGATTCTTTTTAAGTAACTGAATTTCAGATGCGAGCAGTGGTGTAGCTAGAGCTTTTGAGGGCACACTAAAAAAATCACACTAAAAAATCAAATCTATAAGATATTGAAATAACATATAGAGAAATAAATAAATTCTCTGTATTAATTTTTGAAATAAAACTTTTCATTCCGGCGTTTCAGAGTTCTATTTTGCTTGCGTTTCTTTTAATGGAATTGTTGATGATATTCTAGAAATTTGCTTCATTACTCCAGTTGCTCTTCTCTGACGAAAATTCGAAATATAAATACGTACGACATTTAGAATTTTGTTTTGGAATCTATATTTTAGAATAAATTATTCAAAGCGAGTGTCTTTCCACCTTTGGGTTATGTCTTCTCAGGCAGTAACAGAAAAAAACAAATTTCTGAAATATTTCTCTTTCAGTGAGGAACTTCTCTTTATTTCTGTCATTAGAATTATAATTTAATTATCTTTCGTATTTTCCATTTCTGCTATTCGTTGGTAGCATCAAGTGTACGAAACCTCTAACAACCTTAAGTAAATTATCACTATATCTTGTAAAATATCACAGAGACTGGGAAAGGGTGTAAAGGACCGCTTTATTAACTGCAATAAAAGTTGAACAGAAGGCATCACCCATGCTTACAGAATAGACAGCATTTATGGCTTGAATCAAAGGTATCGAGTTTGACTTAACTAAGTAACAGTAAGTTAGCCTAACGGCTACACAAATAGAGTAACACGCAAGTTGGCTCTGACCTAAAGTCAGCGTGACAAGCCTAATGGCGAAACTAACGCAATGCTGCAGAATACTACTGTCATGAGAATCAAATTAGCAATGTGGTCTTCAGTAGGCAGAACACGCTCTAATTCTACCTTCTAAAACCTTCGTTTAAATACTATCCCATTTCTACCTCATTTGAATATGCGCAAGCTAGAAATTTACATTCTCGCAGGAAAACGAGAAAAGAGAAGTACAGGAAAGCAAATTAACATAAAATAATTGCTTAATGAAACTAAATGGATCCTTACACCATTCGAAACGTTATATGAAGTCGTGAGGTTTATTTATGTTAATTAACCAGTTATTTTATATTCCAAATCTCTACTGTCACTTCTCTCTTTCCATTTTCCTGCCGGAATACAAATTAGCTCGTGTGTATTTAAGTGAGAGTTTGAGATTGTTTTTGTCAGACATTTTCTGCAGACATTTTCTGCCTGTTGAAGACCACGTTAACACTCATTATTATAAGGAAGCGTTCCTTTATTCTTGCCGATAGTGCTTGTCAAGCTGGCGTAGGCTTAAGAGCCACTTTCGCTCTTAAATATCTCTGTGCAGCCCTTGGCAATAGATGCTTAATTTTAGTTTAAAATTATACTTTTGAGCTCATGCCATTAATCCTTGCTGATTTGTAAGCACCAGGTATGACTTCTTTTCAGTTTACTGTAGTAAAATGGTCTTTTACACCTTTCTTGAGTTCTGTTACATCTTAGACATAGCGCTTACACGTCTGTTCGAGGGTTTGCCACAAGTTACATTTAATTATAGGCATATTCTCTACAAAGTGAGGGTGGTTTTAGCAAGTAAGCCAGTGTAATTTCTTAGTGTAAGCTGTACAGTATAAAACAATTCTCTACTCAGTTCACTTTCATGTAACAGTTCAGCATCTCGTGATTCTTTACTTCACCAATGACTGAATGGGAAGATGTCCGAATACTGGTAGTTCGGCCTGTGGCTCAATTCCAAACGACGAGCTGGCTGCCTTATGTAGTTTACTTTATGTGTAACGTACGGTATATAAATTGATGTGAATATAAGACAGTACTCGTTTCATAACTGAAATATGAACCAATTCCGATTTTTTTAAAGACCTGCAGAGAGAATTTTAGTTTTCCACAGTTTATACAGATAACAGAAGTTAACTTCTCTATAATCTAATAAATCTCAATTAGTATTTTCTGCTCTTGAAGTTCCATGTAACTAACCCCTATAAGTTTCACACGAAAAGTGCCACCTCCTCTCGCTACGTCACTGGATATGCGTTATTTGTAATTTCTTAAAATTTTATTTCTATAAGAATTAACATACGTATATTGTGTAGTAGTGTCTTAAACTCTGTTCATTCATATTCTGATTTTCTATTCACTAACATTTTCTGTATAAAAATAAGGCAAGCAAAATAATCTAACCTCCATTTTATTTTTTTTTGGGGGGGGGGGTATGTGTTTAAACTTTCTCTTTGGAATGCAGTGTCTTATCTATTAACATTTGTAAATGAATAAAGTTCTTAAATATTTGTAATATTCAGAACTTATATATTTACAAATCGATTGATCAAAGTTGTGTTCGCTGCTTTTAGAGATACCTAGTAGGCTCAAAACAACTTCAGAATTTGTCAGCACAGATGGTTACTCCTAAGTGAAATCTTCTGTTAAAACAATGCTTTTATGGGTTATTGATAGGAATCATACAAAGTTTCTGTTGACAGTTAATACCAAGTTTCTTTATATGATCTTAGAGTAAAAGTAAAACACTAGTTTAAGTCCATTAATGCAATGACAGCTGAAGGAGCAATTGTATAATATGTCAGTGTATCCTCAATGAACTCAATGAATTGTATGATTGTATGAACCTCAATGAATTGTATGATATGTCAGTGTATCCTCAATGAACTACTCTTTTAGAAATTGTGCCACAGTTTATTCGATATTGAAGGATGTTCCATCCTTGTGAACTGAGCCATATTTCAAGAAGTACATGCAATTGCAGTTAACAGAATACATATATTGGGTTGTTCGGAAAGTAATTTCGTTTTTTCTCAACAGAGGGCTTAATTGTATTTTTTCACTACCAATTTCACATTTAAGCTGCAAAATCATTACATATTTTGATAGCTGATATAGCAAGGCTTGTTTGTGAAAAAGTTCCGATTGATTCTACGCAGCAGTTTTTGATTGGTGCAATTTCAAATATGGAAAATGAAAAGCAGCATTTTCGGCATATTTTGCTTTTTTACTAACGAAAAGATAAAAATGCTATTCAAACAAGAAAAAAATTAAACAATGTTTATGGAAAAGATGTAATGACAGAACGGCAGTGCCAAAACGGGTTTACAAAATTACGATCTTGAAGATGGAGAGCTTTTATTTTTTAAGAACACGAGGAACCCATACGTTGAGCTTTGACATTAAACCTAGGCGTTTCAAATGACCATGAACAGTCGAATTCAATAAATTTAATCTGTCAGCAATCTCACGAGTTGTTATTCGCCAGTTTGCATCATTTAGTGCCTTTGTTTCAAAATGTATAATGATTATGCGGCTTAAGTGTGAAGTTGGCTGTGAAAAAATACAATTAAGCCCTCTGTTAGGCAAAAACGAAATTACTTTTGGAACAACCCAATGTGTTCCAATATATCCTACTAGTAACTGCCAGAATATCATTTAGACGAGTTGGGTACCTTGTGCCCAGCACCCTCTCAGAAGTCCGTAGTTCCCATTTTTCCTAATTTCATGAAGAAAAAATTATTATTAAGAATTATATGATGATTCGGGGCTTCCTAGTTTGAGCCTTGCGGGCTGAGTGGTGATTAAGTCTTGATAGGTGGTCAGCTTCGTGACTGTTCTACAAAAATGGATTGTTTGGAAATATAGCCAACAAGCAGTGGCGTAGCTAGAATGTCAGCGCTCGGGTACAACTGACGAATTTGCGCCCCTTTCTGTGTGACAAGAATGGAAAACATTTCATTAAAAAACTTTGTAGCATGAATTTAGCGCCGCCTGGATGCTGTACCCGGGGATAGATTGCCCCCTCCCCCCAGCTACACGACTGCCAACAAGTCTACCCCTATGAACATGGCATTTGTGACCATCACGATACAGTATACATTAGTGTATGAATGTACAGCATTCTAACCTGTTTCGGTTTGTTTCACAATTTACGATTTATTAAATAATCACATGCATGTCCTAGCTGAATATTTATAATGTTCTTTGTCTTCCCTCTAACGTAGTGAAACACATATAAAGTAGTGAAACACATATACTGATTCTGGCGCAGAGATTCTTCAGGAAACGTCTAGATATTGCATGTATGAAGTACGATAGCTATATTATCAATTTCAAATGTTATGCTTGATTGTAAAAATGAATACTTGAGCTATCACTTATTAGGCCATTGTTTACCAGAGTCTAGGGTTGTACAAATTTTCATATTCAATTTCACTAGATTGTAATGTATAGGAGTTATTTTGAATTCCCCCATAACCTAAAATACATTCGTGCCAAGTCTGATGGTGTTTTTCTCATTATAGCAACAGAAATTGATGAACCAAGTAAGTTAAATTTAAATCATCTAGTACTTTAGTTTAAAATCACACTGCTGTATACATAGATTTTTTATTAAGAAAATTAATTAATTTCAGTTGTTCTCATTGTATAATATTTATACTTTAAGTGCCTTCATTAACCTATGGCACAGTAACTATCTATATTTGCATTGAGTGAAATAGTAAAGCATTGAACAGTTTTTCTTAAAATTCTAAAAGATTTTCCATGAAAATAAAAGATTGTAAATAAATTAATAATTAAAAATTGCTGTAAGAAAGTCATATAATTACAAAAGGTACATTTCAGCAGATAATATGTATTTTATATAATTTTTAAAACTAATTCGTAGTTTCATTTAAACTTCATTTCAGTTCAGTTATAAATATTTACTGTAATTAATGCATTGTCAAAACAAGATTTAGAATATTAATGTAGTAATACATAATATGGAGTTTGGTAATATGTAAATCACTCTTTTGACTTTCTTTTCAAAATACTGTTTGGTTGCAAACCTACATTTAGAATTTTTAAAAGGCATAATAAGAATAACTTTTCATTAATCAACTTTATGTAGTAGCCAATATGTTCATTGACAGTGTAAATGTACAAAGTGTCCATAATGTTTCGTTATTCATTATATTAAAAAAAGCAGTAGAGAAGAAATTATTGAAAAAGACTGTACATTATTTAATAACTCAGTCTCCCCCCCTGTACTAGGCAACATTGTTACAAGCATTCCCAGCGTCCAAAGCATATAGATAAAAATGACAATTACAGTTAAAAGTCATTAATCCGGACTCGTCGGGACTTCGGCGATTCCGGATTATAGATCATCAGTTTAAATCTGGTAAGATGGCATGCAGAAATTATAAAATTAAAAATACGAAACCGTAATTTATGAAATAAAGAACAATTATGATCTAAAGAGTATCAAAATTTACACCAAAAAAAAAAAAAAAAAAAAAAAAAGCTTAATATTTATTTGTTTACTTTGTTAAACATTTCTTTCAATGTAAGTTGTTTAGATTGCTTCGTTTTTTATGTGCTAATACTTTCTCCTTAATTCTATAAACAGACATAATTTCTTGTTCAGTTACAAAGTTCTGCTGTTCAAGTCCTATAATTGCTGTGTCGAGAATACCGACTAATTTTCAATCGAAATTTTTTCGTTTTCAATAAACTCTGTGTCACTTTCTTCGCTATCAGAAGCGAATTAATGACGAGGAATTTGATTTAAATCATATCAAAGACGGAGTACATCGAGATGAAATACTACATTTAGTAAGGAATTATAAGCCAAATAAAATAAAAACATCTGCCCTGAAGATAAGGATTGTGCTGACAGATCAACTTCCAATTCATTGCCCCCCGCTGCAGAGCAGCGTGAAATTGATAAACAGATTTCGGAATGGTTAGATAAACAAAGGATATGCCTTTATCCATTTTTTGCAGCAATTCCACTTTTTGTTTAATGGACTTCGAAACATACTTTCAAAACATACAAGCAATGGCGTAGCTAGAATGCCAGTGCTCGGGTAAAGGCATTGACAGTGTAAATGTACTGAATATTTATAGCTGGAAACAACTGCCTGTGCAAGGCCTGTCTTCCACTTTTGTAGGGCTCGTCTTTTGGATACGTTGCGCAGAAGCTTTTTTTCTGCAAATCACGTTGCTGCAATATGCACATTGGTAGTTTTACTGCGCCACCTATCGACAACTTCTTGTACTAATTTTTTTTGTGTAATAAATCTCGAGCGCATGATCTGAAGTGTCTGTTTTTAAAATTTCATCACATTATGACCCATACAACACTCTGCACAGTCCTCTGAGTTAGGGAAGTTTAATTTGGATAACACTGTATATCAGAAATTCTATTTGACATAATCGAAAGTTCAAGCTTACTTTTGTAAAATTGCTCTAACAGTCTGAAAAAAATAATAAGCCGGATCCAATTCGAAGATTAAGGAACAACGCAATCTGCAACATTAAATGAATTAGATAATTTTAGCTTAGCTTATACCGTCCGTTATACATTAAACGGGCATTCGTAAACGTATTTTGCGCATGCGAACACGCATATTTGCAGCCGTAAAGGTCTTACGCGCATGCATCAACGCGACGCAATCGCAGAAAGTTTGTAGCTTTGAGGTCCGGATTATAGATAATTCCAGATTATGGGTGTCCGAATTAATGACTTTTGACTGTATAATGAAAAACGCAGTGTTCATAATCCAAATTTAGCAGAGAAATGAAGTACAGACTGAATTTTAAACAACAGAAGTATATGAAGCTTACTGATAAATCACCACAGTCCCAAAGGTAGAAATCTTTTAAAATAACAGAGTTGCCTACTGCTTTCTTATACTTATGTTCTCTCTGTACTGAGCTTAATTAGCCAAAAAAATTATAGTCACCCTTTTACATTGCATTTAATCCTATACTTTAAGATCAGAATGAAAATGAAATTCAATGAATATTTGTGAATGAATATTATCATACTCTGTTTTTTAAAGATTTTTTGTATTAGCAAAGTCATATTTTGGTGATAATTACTAGAAATTCTTAACTAGTCACCTAAAAAAAGAATGTACACTACCGGGGGATGGAGACAGCTCTGTATCTCCTGTTCTACTGGACCAATTAACAAAATCCAAATTGCTTTTGACATGTCTCGAAAGCACGACTTAGGATATATATTAGATTTATATATAGCATCATTCTAGCATAGGTATTTTGACACAAAATCGGACTTTTTCTGAAATAACATGCGAATTTTTTTACATATTTTGATTTTACGACTCAAATTATGCCTAAATATTAAATTTTAATGCGAAATTTAAGGAGAAATTCAAAAATTTATCTTGGCTTTTTCAGTTTTTGCCAAGAATAATTTACTTGGCGAACTTCTTCATTTTACAACCTATTTTCCTTTTCTTTTTTTCATTGTAGACGAGTGGGGGAAAAAGTCATCGTTTATACTTTCAAATAATTTTAACAAAGTGCGTATTATCGTTTGGCGTTACTATCGCTAAAAACAAAAGATGCCAAATTTCAAAATGCTCCAATATGTAAATTCATGTATATCTTAAAAGAAAATTGAATAAAAAACTCTAATTTTTTGCAGGTGCGCCTATAAATACATCTTCTTTAAGATAATATTAAAAACTGTATAGGTTATAATACAAATTTTTTCCGAGAAATTTATAAAAAGTATTTAAAAATACAAATTTTAAAAATAAATCATAAAAAATGTGCAAATTATATTTGGATTAAGCCTAAATTATGAATTCTGGAAGAAGGAATCAAGTAAGTTTACTAGAAAAAGAGATATTAATAAATATATATCAAATTCAATTAACACCGAAGAGTTAAAATTTTGAGAGCTAATTTTTTAAAAACTACGCGTGCGATTTTTACAAAACATGGCAGTTCGGCATAATTTGAATCGTAGAATCGAAATATGGAAAAAAAATTGCATGTCATTTCAGAAAAGTCTGATTTTTTGTCAAAATACATATATTATAACAATGCTATATATAAAGCTAATGCATTAATGCATATCCTAAGTCATGCTTTCGAGACATGAAAAACACAATTCGAATTTCGTCAATCGGCCCAGTAGAATAAGAGATTTAGACTGTCCCACCTTTTTTTTTTGCACAGTGTACATATACAAAGTGTTCATAATGTTTTTTCACTCACCTTTTAAAAAAACTCAACAGAGAAGAAGTTTAATAGGATTGAATGAGAAACAGTTGATTGAACATTATTTATTACCCTTAAAAAAAAAAAAAAAAACCTGCATTGGCAACATTTTTACAAGCATTTCCAGCATCCACGTAATTTTTTGCTATGTGAAAATCTTTTTTAATAACCTCACTTATTTTGGTTTAGAGATTTAAATTCTTATTTTTTGTATGATGCATAAATAAAACAAATATCCTTTATTTCTTATTTTGTTGATATTATATTATTACATTACTATTTTTCTTGCAGGGGATCATGCGTTAGGTTCTGAGAGGCTGAATGATTTGTGAAAACGAAGAGCTGAAATTACTAGTGCCTCCTTACTGCCATTTTTTATTATTCATGATGACAAGTAATAGGTCTTTCACATACTTCATTGTTGATGCCTACAATGAGAAGATATATTAGTTTTTGAAATATAGGGCATAATTTGTGTAATTATGTACTGTTTGTAACACTGTGCAATAATACTGCCTTCAGATTGCTTTATATATCATATTCTTATAGAAAAGGCCTTTTTTAATTAATTCTTTTTACAAATAATGATTTAATAATCTTCAAGTGCCATATAAGATTTATATTGGCAGTAATTAATAAAGCCATAAAAGGAATTAACTATTTCTTGCAAAGCTATTTTATATATTTATGGGGAAATGGATTGATAAAATATGAACTTTATTAACAGTTCATATGTAGGAGAAAGGAAAATTGATTTTATGATTAAAATAAAGCCCCAAAATATGTGACTTTTATATTATAAGCGCTTACTTTTTTATTCATTATGATTTACTTTTAGAAAACTTTATAATTTTAATAAATATAAATGTTTTAGTGCCAATATTTTCACTGTGTGTGTGCTTCAGTTTTATTTTTATGGAATACTTACATCTCAGATACATAATTTTATTTGTACTAAATTATAAACAATGAGCCACCAGACAGTATAGTAGTTAGGGGAACCTGACTGCGGTGCCGAAGGGCATGGGTTCGAATCCCGGGGAAGGCAAGTATGTAAAATTGTCTGTCCGTTCATAGGAGGTTATGGTGGCCACCTGTTAGTTCTATCTAAATTACCATGCACAATGAAATGGCCACCACTTCTGGCCTTAGGAGTGGCCAATGCCCTGCTTTATTAATCTAAATCAAATACTGACACATTTATGCTGTTATGATTAATCTTGCTTTAGCATTTATTATACATTCATAAATGTTTCACAGATACATTTATGAAGCCTATGAAAACAAAATATAAATTTGGAAATATATTTCTGAATTGTTTCCATGGTGGTTGATGCACACAGTATTGAAATTAAAAGTACAGGTTCTGCTACAGTCTACAGCAAGTTTCGTTTAGATGCAACTTTGTTTAATAGTGAAGTGATGAAGTTTATTTAACTGAACACACTACATGACTTTTAAATTGTGTTAAATATCTTTCATGTTATGGCAACATAGCTGAATATGACTTTAAATTCTGATTTGATTTTTAAAATTTATTACTTTAAGTACAGAACTTTCACTGTCATTTGTAAACGTAAAACTAAAAAATCTGAATTCCCAAATGTATATACATATGAGTTTTCGTTTTAAACTAGAAACTATTCTATGCATGAAGCTGATGGTAAAATACTATTTAATAGCATTAAATTTAAAATTATGCATTTTATCTAAATGATTTAATTTTTATATAAAGAAAACACATATAATTTTATGAAGAGATTGCACTTTTTTCTATGTGAACATATAAAAAGTCTAAATAAGTATAATGCAACTATTGATACAATTACTTTCACAGTTTAAAAATAATTTTTCTGTCATTTACTATGTGTTCTATAATAAAATTTAAAGTCATTCTTTTTTACATTACAGTTCTACGCAACACATTATTAACATAGTCATTAAGAAATCTTCCAGATGTTGCACCTATTTGATATCAGACTAAATAATCATGATGTATGTAAAGTTTTATAAAATATTAACTGATCTTATTTTGTATTTGAAAAGAATAATAAATAATAAAATTGAGTATGATTGTTTAAATTAAATACAGCCTGTCCTAAATCATATTACTAATGCATTTTTTTGCCAGATAATGCTTTTGCAGTATCACAAGTTCCTTTTTATATTAAAATATTTTGAAATAAGACACATAAAATAAAAATTATATCGGATAATTTTATTCAAGCTTCTATAATTTGACATACTTATATTTCATACACAGAATAATCATTCATAATTTTCTGCATTTCATGTTCAGAAAGTAAAGAAACTGCCATCTGTTTTTGCGTATTTTCACCACTAATTTGGCCTTCATAAATGTTTGTATCTTCCTCATTAACATTAAAATCAACAAAAGCTTCTTTTGGCCAAATATCTTCCATTTCTATGCATATGTTATGAATCATAGAGCAAGCAATAACCACTTTTGTTACAAGAGGTAAACTAAGAATTAATGGTTTAGAAAATAACTTATTCCATCTTTCATGCATCTGACCTATACTTTTTTTGATAACTGAATGAACTTTCTGTTGGCAGGAATTAAATCTTTCTTTAACAGGATCATCAGCATTACTAAAGGGTGGTATTAGACAAATGGGTTGTTGTAAACAAGGAAAACCAGAGCCACTTAGAAGAACAAATCCTTTGGCTGGCATTAAAGCTTCCAAATACAAAGGAGTACACTGTAACACATGAGATTTCAACATGCCACCAGGAAAACCAATTGCAATATCTATAAAAGCTCCATTATAATCACACACAACTTGAACCTGAATTGATGTGTTCTGTGTGTTATTAATGTAATGTTTGTCCTTACTTTTAAGATTTATTGGAACATGATATGTATCCAAACAGCCCATAACAAGTCCAAAAATATGACATGATGTCAGTTTCTGAAAGCCTGCACATAGATACTCTGTGTCTGTCTTTTGAAATTGAATAACATTGGATAAATTTGCAAGAAATTTATTAAATATATCTTGAAATATTTTGTTAAGGGATGGTACAGAAATGCCACAAAATGAAGAAGTTTTCCTGAATGATGATCCACTGGACAACCAAAAAAGAAATAAAAGAAGTTCTATTTCTGGTATCCATCCACTGGGTTCTAAATCTTGCTTATAAAGAATATCTCTCATCCTCAAAAATGCAGGCAAACTCACATGAAATAATTCATAAAATTGCTGAGGTGAATGTGTATACTCTATCATTTGTTTTAGTTTTTTAATGTTGTAATCCACCATTTGCATCTGAAAAAAAAAATTATACATGAGATATTTATTTATAAAGCATCCAGAAAAAATTACAGTCAAAAGTCGTTAATCCGGACTCGTCGGGACTTCGGCGATTCCGGATTATCGATTTTTCCGGATTATAGATCATCAGTTTAAATCTGGTAAAATGGCATGCAGAAATTATAAAATTAAAAATACGAAACCGTAATTTACGAAATAAAGAACAATTATGATCTAAAGGGTATCAAAATTTACAAAAAAAAAAAAAAAAAAAAAGCTTAATATTTATTTGTTTACTTTATTAAACATTTCTTTCAATGTAAGTTGTTTAAGTTGCTTCGTTTTTTATGTTATAATACATTCTCTTTAATTCTATAAACAGACATAATTTCTTGTTCAGTTACAAAGTTCCGCTGTTCAAGTCCTATAATTGCTGTGCCGAGAATACCGACTAATTTGTCAATCGAAATTTTTTCGTTTGCAATAACCTCTGTTACTTTCTTCGCTATCGGAAGCGTATTATAATGACGAGGCATTTGATTTAAATCATATCAAAGACGAGATGAAATACTAAATTGAGTAAGCAATTATAAGCCAAATAAAATAAAAACATCTGCTCTTAAGATAAGGATAGTGCTGACAGATCAACTTCCAATTCAATGCACGCCGCCGCAGCGTTAAAGATAAACAAAGTTTACATAAAGATATTTTCGCTTTGTATATCCTTTACATATTAGTAAATATATATCGGAAATTCTATTTGACATAATCGAAAGTTCAAGCTTACTTTTATAAAATTGCTAACAGTCTGCAAAAAATAATAATCCGGATCCAATTCGAAGATTAAGGAACAACGCAATCTGCAACATTAACTGAAATAGATAATTAGATAATTTTAGCTTAGCTTATCCTGTCCGTTATACATTAAACGCGCATTCGTAAACGTATTTTGCGCACGCGCACACGCAAATTAGCAGCGGTAAAGGTCTTACGAGCATGCGTCAACGCGACGCATGTGCAGAAAGTTTGTAGCTTTGAGGTCCGGATTATAGATCATTCCGGATTATGGGTGTCCGAATTAACGACTTTTGACTGTATAACTAATTTTAAGTAATCTCAAAACTTTTACAAACAATATGAATAAACAACATGTTTTAGCTCAAGGACAATCGTTTTTATAGACTTTAAATACGTCATTGCTTATGAAATAGCACAGGATTTGTAAAAAAGAGATATACATGCAAGCAATATGTCAGTGTTTATGAAATAGTGTAGAATTTGTCCATAAATTTCACGTTAGCAGGAATTGCATGTGAGATTACATACATTCAGTATGTCAGTATTTATGAAATAGTGCAGTCACAGTATACTAAAAGATATTGCAGAATTATCGATGTTATTTTTGGTAATCAAATTTTGGCATTCTGCCAGATGAAGCTGTGGACCGCATGTGTCCCATAAATCCGAGAGGTTTACTACAATTCCAATTCTGTTTAAAAGTCTATATAAGTATCTCTTAAAAGAAAATTTTATCTTCTTTTTAAAAATTATATTTATTTCATTTTCTGGCGCCTTTAAGTGTCCTACGCAAGAAGTCCCCCCCCCAAATATTTTTTCCTTGCATATATTATAGAAATTCTATACTTTTTAATGCACATTCTTAAGACTGATTCATGTTAGCTTTAAATATTTCTAATAATGATAATTTTCATTTTACAGAGAAAAGCAAAACAAAATTTCTAGATAGAAACATTTATAAATTAACAAAGAAATAAAAGTTGAGGAACCTAGATAATTAGAGATTTTTATTTCCCTTTTAAGTTTGTCACTTCCTAAATTTTGATACTGAATGCTTCTAATTTAAAACTCAAATTTTGGCTGAAACAAATCTGTGGTTAAAATGGTGCATCCGTACTAAAAATTTCATGAATATATTCCCAACACTATTTTTAAAGTTGTAAACATTAAAATTTTCTATTAAGAAACATTTGGTAAATAAATTTTTCATGAAGTTCCAGAAGCTTATTTTAATATTTTTTTCTGCTATTTATACCATATAAAACTCGGTACATTCTAACTCTTATCAAATGATATAGCATATGAACCCACATAGAGAAATATATAGTCACACCTTCATTTAAAGCTACTTATACGAACGTCAAAACTTGTATACAATTTTTGCTCTTATGAAATTTTGTATAGTATTATCATCTTAATATGTCACTGTAATCAGTTTGTACTTTGATTTTCATCGATAAAAATAGTAAAAGTTAGACAATTTTAATTCAATTTGTGAATATTTAGAGCTTTACATTTTTATGCCTCAATTTTTTCTGGCCTGAATTCAGACCAAGCAAATGGCTGGTTGTATGTGATTTTGCCTAAGTTTTTCCTGGCATAATGTGAATTCAAGTCAGCTTCCATTTAAAAGTCTTCTACAAAGGCACCTCTTAAGCAGGCAACTTTCATGTGTTTTGCCTTAATTAATTAATTTAATCATAATCATTTTGAAGTTATAATGAAAATTACCATATCTCATACACTAATTAACTTAAGGTGACCAGATTTCGATGTTTGAAATTCGGGACACAATATGTATTTTTTAAATATTTTTTTTAACAAATAAATTATTTTATTATTAATGTTATTGTGGTGGAGGTAGTATGTAGGTCAATATAAATAAAATAAATAATTTTTATTTTATTTTTTAATAGTGATATATAATAATATTTAATAAATAAAGAATAAATCAAAATGCAATAATCATTTTTAAACAAAATAATAAATTTGTAACCCTTCTAAATTATTTTGATGAAGTAGCCTTACATTTCTCTGGAGCATAAATATTTCTTAGAACATCTCTTTCTTTTTGATCATATAAAAGTCCATGTGATTTTCATCAAAATTTAGTTGGTGATTAACATATCCCTCAAAATATATGATTCATTATCTCAATTACTGAGTCTTCAATTAACATTGCTCAGTTGCAGCATTAGTGCCATGAAGACAAAAGAGAAAATCTGGCAATTTTAAAATATTTTAAAAAGGAATCTGGTTCTTGTTAAAATATGCAGTTATTTCCATCCATCTGTGGCCTAGCAATAAAGTCACTGAACACTGGTAGTTCGGCCTGAGGTTTCAAATCCCGTGAACAGGCTGGCTTCATGAGCGTTTTCGTTGTTCTCCCATGTGTAATGTGGATACGAGCCAGTTACCCTTAAAAGGTCCTCCAGAAAAATATCCATCCCTTTATGCAGATAGCCCTGGAGCGCTTTGCCACAGTCAAATAAACCAAACCAAACTAACCACATCTGAAATGTTCACATCTTATTATTTTTTTTACAATTCCAATATTTTTTCTTTTGTGATATATTGTTTATTAAACTCAGTGGCGCAACAGCCTAGTGGGCCAATGCCTATGCCCTGGGCAAGTGGTCAGCTAGTTGCCGGCCCCGTGGTGTTTAGCCCCCAAGCAAGCTTAATACTCATTTTATCGAACCATTCATGGGATGAAAGGCTGAGTCAACCTTGCCCAGCCCGGTGATCGAATCCCGGACCTGTGGTGTGGCTGCGCGACACGCTAGCCACTTCGCCATCAGGCTTGATATTCTGTTTAAGGTAAACATATTCCTCATATACATGAATTTCCAATAATTTATGATTTGGTATCATTTTATTAATTAACAAAAATGCTGTTTCAACTTGACTCCAAGAAGGGATATAATTTAATGATTATTAACATTTAACATTTCCATCTCCTGAAATGCTTTTTTGTCCATTTCTCCAGATAAGTAAGAGCAGTCTGATAAAACAAAACAATAGCTTCTCAAAATTCAATAACTCTGTATTGTGACATGTCTCCATTCTCTTCAAATATGAGTTTTTTTAAAACATTTATTGGAATAAAGTTATACATATCTTGCCCAATATTGAAGTCTTCAGAGCATCCATTGAAGCAATTACATCAAATACAGATATAGTCTGATTTTCAGTTGTTATAATAGCTTTATGAAATATTGAAACCTGAGTGTTCATAAAAGTAGCCAAGCTTCTGCTATTATATTTTCAAAGGATTTCATAATAAGCATGGGACACTTTTCTTGAGATTGAAACTAAGTCTTCAGTGGCAAAAACATTTATTTGGAGTATATTATTGGCACGAAGACCAATAACTTTTTCTTTTAATTATTTTCTTCAAGATAGGTAGTTGAATAGTTGCAGACAATATTGGATGTTTCACCAGGTAAAGATTTAAATTCTAAAATGTTTACTCTAACTTCATAACTCCAACCTATAAATCTAACAATTATTGGAAAAATGTTTATTTCCTTGTGATTGGACACACATCAGTTAAGATTGAAACAAAAGAACATTTTTCCAAATCATTGTGCAAAGCTGTTAAAGTGTAAGACATGAATACATTTAATATTATTGCTTTGGGCATGGTTCATGCACATGTATATTTAGGCTTATCTACCACTTGAAACAGCTTAGCCGGATAATCCATAGACCTAAAGCTATGTCTGTGGAAGGTATGCAAAAATGCCTTCTACTCTAACCAATTATTCTTCCTTATCACCCATTTCCTCCTGTTTGAAGAAATTCTTTAATGATGTGCTAGATGCAACAGCAGAGTTTGATATTTTATGTTTATTACTGTTTATATGAAGTTTAATATCTGTATGTCTACCATGGCTTACTGAAAATTTTGAAGAACATATACTGCATCGTACAATGAAATAAACTGGTATTCCTTCTGTACACCTTTAATAGATGTACACATACTTTTTCTTGAACCCATTACAAAAAAAAAAAAAAAAAAAAAAAAAAAAAAAGGTAAAAATAAATAAGGAATTAAATTAAACTGGAATAAAATGCACCCTTATCATGTTTGTAACGCACCACTGATTAATAAATTCCATTGCCAAACGGGAAACGTCATTACAAGTCATTATTTCGGCAATTTTTTAAAAATTTTACACAAAATCAAAATGACGTAGTAAATATTTTATGATCTAAACATGGCAAAAGAAAGATGATTTTAGATGGATGTATCTACACTGAAATTTCAGCAAATGACAAAAGAATTATTTTGGATACCATGTCTATAATCTGTAAGGGAATGTACTATGTAGTGTACCATCGATAATAAAAAAATATATGCATATATTATAAATTCAAATCACACTTGCATTAATATATCAAATACAAATTGCAATGCAGTCTGTACGTGAAAGTCTGAATTGCAACTTTGAGCTGTGAGCAAAAATTTCGTGTGATGTTGGGGGGGGGGGCTGGGGAGAAAAATACAGGAATGTGAAATAGGACACTACACTTTTTTTTAGGTCAATGCTAGATCGGAAATCTCTTTTTGCAGCCGGTATATATGGGATGCGTTTCTTAACTTGCGCTTGTATTCTCAGTTTGCAATCTACACTACTTAAATAAATACATGCATTTAAACTTTTATGTTCTCACACTACTGTTTTTCATGACAATTTGGGATCAAAACACAAGTATAAAAAATCAGGACAGGAATTGAAAATTTGGGACTGTCTCGGGAAATTTGGAACGTATGGTCATCTTATAATTAACTTGAATAAGTAATGCTAGTTTCTATTCTTGAACTGCATATGAAATGTAGGCAATTTACATATAAATTATATTTTACAACGAATGTCAAAGCACTTGCATATGAATGAAAAGGTATATACATTAAATCTATATATTTGTTAAAAATAATATATTTTATCTTAATTACGTGGTTCTCGGAGACTTTTTGACTTATCCCCCCTTTATAACAGAAAATCTTGCATGATTTCTACATCATGACATTATAACAGTGTATACACTTATAAATATTATTAAATCAAGTTGGTTCATGCAAGTAAGCCAGTTTGATTTAATAATATTGGAGAGATAGAAGTAGTGCCTTAAAATATTCTCTATGAAAGTACATTCGTCTTAGGAAATCAGCCATCATATGTTTTGCCTTAAGTAAACAACTTGATAATTATTTCAAGATGATAATGATTATTATTTTTACTTCTGGTAAACTTACAACAAAATAAATAATATTAATTCTTTATTGTTTAAATACAATTTGTACAAATGAAATATAGTCAAATTACATGTAAATTAGATTTTGTAATAATATCAAATCACATATAAATGAAATGAAAGAAACAACAATACACAAATCCATTTATTTGGAGAGAAAAACATAAACGATATACTTTACCTTGACGCGACACATAATTTATTTGAATGCGTTCTATATTTAGACGTATATCTCAGCAATAAAATGCCACAAGATAATCACTGTTTAAAGCTTAAAAATTTTATTGAGAATAGGTGAAAAAGAATTTTGAAGGTATACAGAGCTATAAAGCCAGAATTGTATGCGTGAACTGCATTTTTAAAAGCATTTTATTGGTTCAAATTTTATAGTCATACTGTTAAAGTTAAGGAAACAAAAATTTCATGAGGCAAAACATTACATAAACCTGAAGCAGTACTTATAACTTTTTTAAATCTTCGAATATATTTTAATAAACCACTTCTAAAGAAAAGGAAAGATTCAGCTAATGTAACAACTAAGATAAAATGTTTAGTATTTGTGAATATTTTTACTTAGTTAATAATAATAATTATTTAAATTAATAATTTTGTTTAATCAAGTTGATTCAATACCTCCCTGCAGTAGTGCCTAGAATATAGACATATGTCTGGAATATAGACAATGTTACCATAAATATGTAAATATTATGCATGACCAAATGTATGTTAAAAGCATACAACCTCTCTTTTTAACTTCTGTATAGTGTTCTTTTTTAAAAAACTTTTTTTATATATTGTAGATGAAACTTCAGTGTTTCTGAGGGAAGAAAAATAATTCTCTCACATTAAATATTTTTATAAAAATAAATGATTGATTATGTACTTTTTTGCAAAGTTTTCTTTTAATTTTGAGAAGATCTCATAGAAAGCATGACTAATCAAATAATTTTACAAAAATATGCCAAGCTTCTTGAAACTTTTTAACATCGAATGAAGCATTACGATTTAGGAAGGAATTATTTATTGTAATTTATGAAGCAATATGATGTTTTAGAACTTTCAGCAGATGATGATGGTCGAGGTAAAATAGATTTAATAGTGATGTGTCCAGAGTCAAACATTGTGACTGATAAGGAATGCACTGATGATGCAGAGTTAGGTGATAATTTGCCGATGCCGAAACATGTATCAGATGAGATCAAGATTTTTTCATCTACAAAATGTAAAAATGTATCAAATTTATCAAAAAATTCTAAATGCATCTTTAAAAAATAAAATGAAATAAAATAAAATTATTCTCCTGTACATGCAGTTATGCCTGTTGACAAAGTATGTGCAAAAACGACACATTCTACATATATTAATATCCAGCATACAATGAATTTAACTGGCAATACTGCATTAGATAAAATTTAAAAACTGGCTAAGGTTTGTCTCTGTTATAAATGCCAAATTCATGCAATATGAGGTTTTTTCCAACACACTTTCTACAGATGAGCAAACGATATATTATTCTGTAGACATACATGCAAAATGTTTCTCAAAGGAAAACCCATTCGTTTTGAGTAGAAAGTTTGGTAGTTTATGTTTCCGTGAAGAGTACTTTTACCATTTTGATATATATTCAGGAAAATCTTGTGATTGATCTTGAACAAGGGAGATGTTGTAACAGATCTTTTAAATATAATGAAAGTTTCTTCAGATCATTGTGTATATTTCTACAATTTTTTACATCACACATGTTTGTTGTCGAAATTGAACAGCTGAAATTTTATGCGGCTGAAGAAATTTTTGAATACAGATTAGGAAATTATCCTATTATACTTGTAAACAAAATGGAAAAAGAACATCTGACACCACATTTGATAAAGAGCATGGCACTGCAAAAATGTGATGGAATGACAATACTGTTATAGTTATGGCAACTAACTTAGATGCAATTTATCTGCCTTCAGTGACAAGAGGTATTCAAGAAAGAAAACAAATCTATACCAATAAAGCAACCTAAACTCATCAGAAATTACAACAACTATATGGATGGCGTGAGGCTTTTGGACAATTTATTGTGATGCATATAGAGCGCAAGTAAAAAAGTAAGAAATGGCAGTGGCCTATTTTTATGAATTTTATTGATGTAGCTAAATCAAATGCAAGGAAACTTTGCAAGACTGCTGTAGAACTCAAAATTTCCCTGTTATATTTTAAAAGAAGTATTGCACTGAGATTGCTGAAAACAAGGGAAGAATATTATGAAAATTTGCAGTCTTCATAATCATATACTGATTGTGTCGGCTGACCCATCTTTCTTTCAGAATTTAGCTTCAAGCAAAATGCGAAAGGATCCACAAATCGCATTATCCAGAAAAATTGAACAACTAAAAGTGAAAGATGCAAATACTGTGGTAGTCAAATGATAACTTTTAGTAATAAATTTTATGGGCTTTCATATAGCAAATGTTTTGACGATTTCCATATATCCCAAAAGGAAGTGGTTTTGACTAATGTTGCGCTTTTGCAACATTCTGTATCTTCAATATTTTTTTCCCTCTTACATTTTTTCTCTTGGTTAAACTCTAATACATAAAAAAGAGATTTTTGTTCATTTCAAGTGAAAGGTAGTGTGGTTATTAACAGGTTATATGGTTATTAACGAGTATTTAGTATAGATGTTCAATGAGGTAATATGGTTGAATATCAGACATAGATTTAATACACCATGTGGAGAAGTATGGGCATGATATATAATTTGTATATAAAAGAAAGATTGTAATTTCACAGATTAATGGAAAACATCTTTTAATTAAATACTAAGATAACACAAGACACTACTAAGATAACATAAGATAGGTAACACAAGACACTACTATATAATACAGCAACCTCATATGATGCATAGCACAAAGAATTTATAATTTGTATATAAAAGAAAGATTGTAATTTCACAGATTAATGGAAAACATCTTTTAATTAAATACCAAGATAGGTAACACAAGACACTGCTATATAATACAGCAACCTTATATGATGCATAGCACAAAGAAATGAACATTCATTTCATTCCTCTTTCATGCTTAAAAATAAATAATTTTAGTTTCTTAATGGTCAAATCTTTTCAAAATATATTAAGCCATGAAATATTTTGGATAGTCATCCACAAAAAAACATTCTGTATTTACAAGTGCAAATTATCTTTTTTTATAATATATAATCCTTAATAATCATAAGCTAATTACTTAATTTATACTGCAGAACACAATATTAGGAAATCCACTGCTGGATGCTTTAGAGCTTGCTGTCCATGAATCTTAAGCAAATCAGCAGTATTCACTGAGATATTGAGACTTGATCACATCTATTGTACTGATTGTTTGATGTTGTCATAAATTATTAAGCAAAATTACTAACTCACAGCATTAAAATTAACAGACTGAGTTTTTTGGCCATGCATGAAAACGACTACAGTTAGTTCATTTTTTTCAGTACTACTGATAAATTTGCTGACCAAACTATACTGCAAATTTTTATGAAAACCAAATTTAAGCCAAAATAGGGAAGGCAGCTGGTCAGTCTCTATGTCACTTGCCTTCATAGTTCTTGGAACAGAAATGCTTGAAGTAACATTAATTTCTTTATTCATACATTTTTTCCCCCCATCAGACGTTACATTATTTCTCTTTTCTTTTCTTTGGTGGTGGCTTATTTAAATACTTTGGAGCATTCAGAAATAAGCTATAATATACAGAAATATTTTCAGGTTTAAGTAATGGTTTGCCCCTGGGAAATTTTATTCCCTCACCATTAATTTAATAAGAAAATAATTAATTAATAAGAGAATTTAAGAATTTTCTCATATTCTCAAGAGATATAAATAGATTTTCCAAGAACTATAATTAGACGTTTATTAATTTAATTTATCAGTTGAATTGAATAGCAGTATATTGAAAACAAAAGTTACTCATGTAAAATAATTTTTATTTTGCAAATAGCCGAGTGCTTTATTTGGTGAGAAGTGCAGCGCCAAGTTTTGCATGTCGACGAAGATGATAATGACCTTGGGATTTGATCCTGGGTCTGTTTAATGAGAGTCGAATGCTTTACCACTAGCACTAGGTTCAATAATTCCAACTCTTTCAAATTTGTGAGCATTGAGTGGCTCTCGAGATCGCTACAAACTTTTATTACAGCCTTTGTGGTAACATGCATAATTTTTTCTTCTTTTCAATTCATAAATCTTCCTGGTGCATGTCAGCTTTTTATTTTAAATATGTTATTACTTATGACATATTTAGAAGTGTTATTAATATTAAATGTTATTTAGCTATAATTCTGTTAGCAATGTGCAAAGTAAGTCCAAAAGACTATGACAACATAGAATTTGTGCTAAAAAATAAGCAGCAAACACTAAAACATAAGATTTGAATGTACAAAGGGGAAGCAAAACATACAATTTACATATTGTATGTTTTGCTTATGTAGAAGTTGCATCACCGAATGCAAATAGGCAACCAAAACTAGCATAAAATACAATCCTGCAGCCACATCACAATGCCTCATCATTAAAAAGCTGAACACCATCTGCTTAATGAAATGCGTTGGAGGCCTGTAGAGATTTTGTAAAGCTGGTGCAAGACCATCTGCTGTTGCAAGAGAGATGAATATACATCATAGTGTCATCAATAGGCTGTGGAATTGTTACAAAAGGGACCAAAACATCTGCAGAAGACATGAGTCTAGATGCTGGAGGATTACCACAACAGCATAGGATTGCTTCCTGTTGCTATGTGCAAGATGCTGTAGATCACTAACAGCACAGCAGCTGGTATCCCATTTCTCTGCTGCTACAGGATGACCTACACAGTGGGGTAGCGAGCATAACTGGTGCCCGTGGCAAAATACCTTTTTGGCACCCCCACCCTCCAAAAAACACAGTAATATGATGTATAGAATATATTAGTAATAAAAAAATAATGCAAATAATAACAAAATGCTGAATCTGCCATAAAATACTCTAAAATACATTAAGAATAGTCACTACCTAACTACACTATCATTGAATTCAGAAATGTATCTGCGTCGAAGATTCCGTTTCTTTTCTACTATGGAGTAACATCTTGCAGTCATATTCACTTCTCAAAACAATTAAGGGATACTATGAGTTCGGTATGAAATAACCATATAATCAACAACTTTTTTAACTAAAGTAAATAGAAGAGATTATAAAGGAAAATTAAAATGTTTACAAAGTTTTGTAGTACGAGATTAAAAACAATCGGCACGCATTTACTGCTTTGTAGCAGTGAATATATGATGTCTCAAAGTCGTGTTATCGTTTTAAAATAAAAAGCAAGAGCTATATGTGCATTTCGTTAAAAAGAATAGTGGTCAGAAAGAACGTTTTGTATGAGAAGCTATTTGGGGTAAAGTGCAGAATCGCCCACTTATTTGTTTGGCACTTTTTACAAGAGTAAGAAGAATTGGATTTTTGTCAATTTTCCTAGATTTTTTAGGTGAAAAAAGGTCGATGTGTACATGGATAAAGTCAAGGGAGTGCGCAATGCTATTTTTGTCCTTCTGGGATATTTTTTGTTGAAAATATGACTTATTGTAACCCTTTTTCTGCATCATCTCTCCTCCTTGAAATAATTCTAACTTTTACATGACGTTTAGTTTTTATTTTAAACGGATACAGTAATTATTTCTATTTCGTTTTACACTGCCACTGTTTTTATTAAGAACGGACTGTTCCAGCCTAATTAAGATACAAAAACGAAACTCGAAGTTACGTCATCTGGAAAGCTGAGTTGTGCCGACAGCTGATTGGCTGCCGTGAGATGACGTCATGTCTACTTCATGTATAAATATCTCGCATCGCTCTGGATTAATCCTTCTTGTTTCTGTTTTCATTGCTCCTGGTGTGCTGTTCCGGCGCTCATTCGTAGACGTTCTTGTGATGCGTATCGTCCAGCGATAAGTACAGTGGTTCCGTGCCATGTTGGTTTTTCCAAGATTAAGCGGCATCGAATCCCAAGTTGTGGTTCCCAGTGATCAACTGCCATGGCGGCATTCTGTTTCCAAGGTTAAGTGGCATCAAATCTCAAGTCATGATTTCTGGTGAGCAACTGCAGTGGGCGGCATCCTGTTTCCATGGTTAAGTGGCGATAAATCTCAAGTTGTGGTTTCCAGTGAGCAACTGCTGAAGATGGCAGTGAGCAACTGTTGAAGACACAAGTGTTTTTTAGGTCTTGCGGAGATGTTTTACAAAGCTGTGATTTCCCGTGAGCAACTGCAGCGAGAGGCATTTACCAATTCAAGTACATTCAAGGTTTAATTTTTCAGGTGCCTTCTTGGCTAAAAGCATAGACCTATTTAGTCAAATGAAATTCAAATTAATCAGTTTTGTTCTGTGATATGTTTTTCGTGAGATATTGAATGCCAGTATTCATAGATCAGGTAACATATTTACTGTATCATAAAAATGTAATATTCTTTAAAGGAAAAACCCTTGGGGTTAATGAATAGTTAACTAACTGTAATTTTTGACAATGATTATGTTACACTCTTTAAGTTTCTGGTAGTGATCAAATTTATTTATTGTATTTTTATTTCTATATACAGTCAAAAGTCGTTAATTCGGACACCCATAATCCGGAATGATCTATAATCCGGACCTCAAAGCTACAAACTTTCTGCGCATGCGTCGCGTTCACGCATGCGCACAGGCGTTTACGAGAGCGCGTAAGACCCTCACGGCTGCGAATATGTTTGTGCGCATGCGCGTTTAATGTGTAACGGAGTTATACGCTAAGCTAAAGTTATCTAATTCAGTTAATGTTGCAGATTGCATTGTTCTTTAATCTTCGAATTGGATCCGGCTTATTATTTTTTGCAGACTGTTAGAGCAATTTTATAAAAGTAAGCTTGAACTTTCGATTATGTCAAATAGAATTTCCGATATATATTTACTACAAAGCGAAAGTATGTTTTGAAATCCGAAATCTGTTTATCAATTTCACGCTGCTCTGCGGCAGAGGGGGGGGGGCAGAAACGTCATTATTAGATTACGATAGATTAGAAAGGTTATGTCAAATAGAATTTCCCATATATATTTACTAATATGTAATTTGTATCTACAAAGCGAAAGTATGTTTTGAAATCCGAAATCTGTTTATCAATTTCACGCTGCGGATTGGAAGTTGATCTGTCAACACTATCCTTATCTTCAGAGCAGATGTTTTTATTTTATTTGGATTATAATTCGGTACTAAGTTTAGTATTTCATCTGGATGTACTCGGTCTTTGATATGATTTAAATCAAGTTCCTCGTCATTATAATTCGCTTCTGATAGTGAAGAAAGTGACCCAGAGGTTATTGAAAACGAAAACATTTCGATTGACAAATTAGTCGGTATTCTCAACACAGCAATTATAGGACTTGAACAGCGGAACTTTGTAACTAAACAAGAAATTATGTCTGTTTAATAGAATTAAAGAGAAAGCATTATCACATGAAACGAAGCAACTTACATTGAAGGAAATGTTTAATAAAGTAAACAAATAAATATTAAGTTCTTTCTTTTTGTAAATTTTGATACCCTTTAGATCATAATTGTTCTTTATTTCATAAATTACGGTTTCATATTTTTAATTTTGTAATTTTTGCATGCCATCTTACCAGATTTAAACTGATGATCTATAATCCGGAAAAATCGATAACCCGGAATCGCCGAAGTCCCGACGAGTCCGGATTAACGACTTTTGACTGTATATTGTTAATAAACTAGTTAAGTTTAAAAACTTTTGTCATCTATGTCTGCACGGCACATAATCTTAGGGTGCTTCTATTACGATAATTATTTCTCCTAAATGTTTTCTATAACTTTAAACTTTGTTTTTGCATAATTTTTTAAAGTGAAAATAGGCCGATGTGAACATGGATACCGAGTATGAGCAATTCTTAAAAACACGCCAAACAGTGGGTGATTCTGCACTTTCCCCGATATTTGGTTGACGTACTGCAAACATTTTATTAGACAAATCAAGAAAATAATTATATTACAATAATTATTAATTTTAAATATATTTTCTAGAAATTGATCGAAATAAAAACTGAAATTTTCCGAAAAATCTTGTTTGGAGACCATTTGGTGCCCCTCTGTGAGCGGCACCCGGGGCATCATACACCCCCTTGCCCCCTCGCTACGCCACTGATCCTACATCCCACCAAACTGTGTGATGTCAACTCTATGAAGGTGGACTGTATCCTTGATGACCTCTAGTTTGCATTCCTTTGTCTCCATAGCATGTGTGAGTGCAATTAAATTGGGCCCATGAATATTGCAGTTGGACAACCAGAGCAGTTAGGCTATGTAATCTTTACAGATAAATCTCAATTTAACATCCAGAATGATTCCCAAAGAGCAATGATATGGCAAGAGACAGAGACATGCTATTGGGTGCCAAATATCTTCGAAACAGACCATTACAGAAACAAAATTCTACACTCTCTTATGTGTCTTTTTATCGCTGCAATGGGTACCGATGTGATATTTATGGACGATAATGCTGCCCACCTGCATAGAGCTCGAAGACTGCGGAGTTATCTCAAGAGTGAAACCATTCCATATCTGCCATGGCCTGCTAGATCATCAAACCAGAATCCAGACATGGCATGAGAGATAGCAGGTCGCAGTGTAGCACCCTTTACAAGTTCCGACATGCATTACAGGAATGAGCACCATTGCCACAACCAATGATCAACGATACCATTACCAGCTTGCTTTGTCATTGTCAGTCACGCATTTCAACTACAGGGTATCATACCCATTATTAGCATTATGTTTCTAATGCAGATTCTTCTGACCCATTTGGTCTTTTCTGATGTTATTGTCATAATATTTACATTTTTGTATGTCTTTATTTTATTGTTCACTGTGGTCCAGTAATGGCACACCAGCCTCTTGGATCAATTTCATGCACATCCATTAGTTTTTGCTGTATTTTGCATGTTTGCCTTTTTTCCAGGCAGGAGTGTAATATAACAAGACTTTTCTTTACTTTCTCATTAATAAATTCCACCAGGAAGGATTCAATGCCAAAACATAAAAATAATGTTAAATATGAATACTAATCTAAGTCACCAAATGCAATTCAGAAGATTTTCAATATTAAACAACAATTAGAAGACATATAATTTAACAGCTTTCTGAAGTAGTGCTTTAATTGGATCGGAGAGTACCGACTTTTTCTCTGAAACCAAAAGAATGAATTATGAATAAACTAAGAATTTAATTGAGTAAGGAATCACAGAATGAAATTGTACATAATGGACAATGTATAATAAAATGCCGACAAAGTCCTGGAATATGAACAGGGAAATTGTGAGAAAAGGTCACTTATCTTCTTATTTAGCAAAATTTACATGAATGCAGGCAGACAAGTTGTAAAGAATAAAAAAGTTTTACATGTTTCGAATGCAACTGCCATACAATACCTGCCAGAAATAATAATAATAATAATAATAATTTAAAAAAAAAAAATGCTCAATCAATTTCCTGATGTGAAAAATACATTTTACTGTCAGACATTGTTAATAGATGACATACTGGCGACTGCCAGCTAAAACTCAAGGACTGAAAAATAAAGTAACTTACAAGGTGGCATTTTCTTCTTTTCATATAGACTACTAAAATGTCATTGAGCTTTTTCTGTAGTAAAGAAACTTGTATTTTTTGTTGCTGGATGTTCATCCACATACCAAAACATGTTAGAAGCATTTGCATTTGGGATGGATCCATAGTCTTGTATTTACCTACACATAATAAAAAATTAATTAAAAAAATCTTACATGAATATTTTTAGATACCAACACAAATATTATAAAACAAGGTCCAAATTTAATGAAAAATTTATGTATCACCATATTTTGAACACATGTTAAGTACAAGAAAAGGGGGGAAGCAAAAATTTCCAATTTTGTAATATAAATCATTCTTATAGCAGTTCATGTTTCTTGCATAAAACACTTACAGATTGAACATTTCTGAAATTAATTTCATTATAAAAAATCTGTCAACTTAAAGAAAGCTTTGAGAAATCTATCTGGAAAGTTGATATTTAGTATTTTAACACTAGAAACTCCAAGCTTTCTCCGTGCCTAGAAGCGCCAACGGCAGTCAAAGTGACTGCTCGGCGAATTAAATGTATACACTAAAACGTAAGTACTTTATAATGCTTTTAACCTGTTCAGTACGAGCGTGTCATATGTGCATCAGCAGCGAACATTACCTCAGGGCCGGGTATTCCATATTTGAATCGCCATTTAATTCACTGTATGACCGGGCCTACCACATTTCACTTTGTAGACAGAACGTTTAATTAGTATTTTTTGTTGCCACTAGATGTAGCTGTACGTCTGTTATGGAGAAATATATTGAAAGTTAAGTTATGTGTACCTTCATTCCTATGCAATATTTTTGGTATTTTGTTTCAGAATGAGAGGGAGATTTATGGGTGGGTGTTGAGCAATGTAATGTCTCTTTAACTGCGTCATTTGATATAAACAAATGCATGTGTTCTCGATGCTTTGAGACACTTTTTATTTTTGCGATATAGGTATCTGAACATAGAAGAATATACACAAATGCTAATAATGCGTTAGTATTTCTTACTGCGTCATTTCATATAAACAAATGAACATGTTCTCGACGCTCTAGAATACTTTTTAATTTAATTTATTTATTCTATTTCTTTTTATTTTTTTATCTCTGCATAGTGGAGTAGATGTTCTATCATTATAGACATTTTTTTAATTAATCTTAGATTTTTCCGGCATTGAGACCAATATTTTGTATGGATTATCGAAAGTTTTTTTTTAATGTTCTATTGCTGGTGTTCTACCTTTATTAATGGCAAAACGAAAGCGCTATCTGACCGTAGAAGATACACAAATGCTAAATGAGTCAAATTTGCTGATATTCTAGTCCTGTGACATTTGCAAAGTTGGACTTTGCGTACACCCATGTTTCAAAGAATATCATACACTGTCTCTTCTTGAAATATTGCTTCCTTTTCGTTGTTTGCACATTGAATTTTTATGAAAGACAGTTTTAATATTTTTTAATTTTAATTATGTGTTGTGTTAAATAAAATCTGCGATTGTTTGGATATTTTTCCATATATATTTAATTGTGGGATAAAGGAAAAATTATATTATTCTAGAATGAGTATTTTATAAAATCTTTAGGGAAATTATAACAATAAAGGTTTAAAATTAATTCTGACAATTACCTGAATGTTCTTCTCATAAAGTACCAAAAATTGGAACAACTGGATGACAAATCTTTTTCCAAAGTTAGACTTAGCAGCGCGACTTGTCTGTCCCCACAAGACAACGTATTCGGTTAACGCGCCGTTCCAAGAGAACGCTTCGGTAGCAGAGGTGCCCATCATGAACGGGTTAAGAATATTAATTATATATGCTTAAGAACTTCTTTAAAGAACAACAGATTATTTTCTCCGTGCCTAGAAGCGCCAATGGCAGTCAAAGTGACTGCTCGGCGAATTAAATGTATACACTAAAACGTAAGTACTTTATAATGCTTTTAACCTGTTCAGTACGAGCGTGTCATATGTGCATCAGCAGCGAACATTACCTCAGGGCCGGGTATTCCATATTTGAATCGCCATTTAATTCACTGTATGACCGGGCCTACCACATTTCACTTTGTAGACAGAACGTTTAATTAGTATTTTTTGTTGCCACTAGATGTAGCTGTACGTCTGTTATGGAGAAATATATTGAAAGTTAAGTTATGTGTACCTTCATTCCTATGCAATATTTTTGGTATTTTGTTTCAGAATGAGAGGGAGATTTATGGGTGGGTGTTGAGCAATGTAATGTCTCTTTAACTGCGTCATTTGATATAAACAAATGCATGTGTTCTCGATGCTTTGAGACACTTTTTATTTTTGCGATATAGGTATCTGAACATAGAAGAATATACACAAATGCTAATAATGCGTTAGTATTTCTTACTGCGTCATTTCATATAAACAAATGAACATGTTCTCGACGCTCTAGAATACTTTTTAATTTAATTTATTTATTCTATTTCTTTTTATTTTTTTATCTCTGCATAGTGGAGTAGATGTTCTATCATTACAGACATTTTTTTAATTAATCTTAAGATTTTTCCGGCATTGAGACCAATATTTTGTATGGATTATCGAAAGTTTTTTTTTAATGTTCTATTGCTGGTGTTCTACCTTTATTAATGGCAAAACGAAAGTGCTATCTGACCGTAGAAGATACACAAATGCTAAATGAGTCAAATTTGCTGATATTCTAGTCCTGTGACATTTGCAAAGTTGGACTTTGCGTACACCCATGTTTCAAAGAATATCATACACTGTCTCTTCTTGAAATATTGCTTCCTTTTCGTTGTTTGCACATTGAATTTTTATGAAAGACAGTTTTAATATTTTTTAATTTTAATTATGTGTTGTGTTAAATAAAATCTGCGATTGTTTGGATATTTTTCCATATATATTTAATTGTGGGATAAAGGAAAAATTATATTATTCTAGAATGAGTATTTTATAAAATCTTTAGGGAAATTATAACAATAAAGGTTTAAAATTAATTCTGACAATTACCTGAATGTTCTTCTCATAAAGTACCAAAAATTGGAACAACTGGATGACAAATCTTTTTCCAAAGTTAGACTTAGCAGCGCGACTTGTCTGTCCCCACAAGACAACGTATTCGGTTAACGCGCCGTTCCAAGAGAACGCTTCGGTAGCAGAGGTGCCCATCATGAACGGGTTAAGAATATTAATTATATATGCTTAAGAACTTCTTTAAAGAACAACAGATTATTTTATAAAAAATAGGTATTTTTTTAATAAATTTCAACTTACCCTTAATAAAACGCATTTTACAGCATTTTGCAATTTTTATACAACATAACTTTTTCAGTACTGAAAGTGCATTTTTCACACACATAATATGAACATTTTTTACACACATCACTTGTTTTGTTGCTGTTACAAAGTCCAATCTGGCACTGTCTTTTCTTCGAGACTTCTTTTTTATTGCTAGAGTTGGAAATTTCCTTGTGCTTTTTCTTCTTTTTAAATGAAGCTCTCTTAACTCCTCTGCCAATTGAAATAGCAAGCTGTGCCTCGTAATATTTTTATCACTCAATTTATGGTAGATAACGTAGGCATTCATTCCTACTAAATCCAGCTTATTACAGAAAACATGCGCAGGCCATCTACATGAAGCAGCCCAAACAGAATATTTACGTGTCATCTGGTCAAGGATATCAACTTCACATTTGGTTTTGTTGTAGAACTCTACTGTTTCTGGAAGTTACTTCTTATTTTTGTGAGTCTACATTTACACTTGAATGTAATATACTTACTAGTAGGACATTTTTATTCCTTTTTCCCTAACAGACCATCAGTGTAGTTTCACCATTCTTTAGAAAACTGTTTCAAATAGTCAGGTTTTTCATTTTCTTACTTCATGCGGAATTTCTTTGCAATGTCTTCTTACTATGCCATAAAACTTGTCTTTTTCATCTTAAGTCTTTTAGATTGTGATAATGAGAAAAAATAATTGTCCGCAATCAAATTTCTACCTGAATTCAGATAATGGCTTAGAAGACACATTACTACATTTTCAAGACCTTCAATTTCACATCTCGATGTATCTTTTCCAAGGTATGGAAAAGCATTACACATAAACTTCGAGTCTACATTGATTAGCATCCAAACTTTGATACCGAATTTGTCTGGTTTATTCGGCATGTACTGTATAAAACTTACATCTGGATGGAAATAACTGCTCATCCACAGCTAGATTTTCTCCTGGCTTACAGGAAATTGCATACTTCTGTATAAATTTATTCCAAATACCTGAAAAAAGGTGCAAACATATGACTTTCTAAATGCTGAGTTGTAGCTGACTTCAAATCAAATCTTAGATATTTCATAATATTTCGAAACCGACTGTGAGACATTGTTTCTCGAAAAAAAGGAGGACCCCATGTCTTATTACACAACAAATCATAATCCATATCATTGCAACCACATACTCCTCCAGCATAAATTATAGCAATAAAAGTATCAAGCTCTTCTACAGATATTGTTGAATTTTTCATTGTTCATAACTGCCTCTGTTTCCGGGCGCTTTTTAGTATTACTAGCAGTCAATGTGACTGCTCGTGGCGCTTTTAGGTAGAACCAATACCTTCGTTAATTTTAATTTTATTCGATTCATATTTGGTACCAATAATTTAATCCAAAAATTTGTGACTTTTCAAGACAAAGGGTTTTTGAGGAATCCACGGTGAAATGACTGCTCTGGTGTTTCTAGTGTTAATAAAATTTTAAAATAAAGAAGAAAAAAAGTTAGGGATTTCAAGTTATATAATTTAGGATACTTGCATATTAATGCAACCACCTCTGTGCAATGTGACGATTTTTTACACACAGAAAGGTAAAATATTGGGTACAAGTTATGATTTTCGTGAACTTTTTTCAGAAAAATGTAACACTAAACTAAACTAACAATATTTCTTGTAAGTTGGCAGACATTATCAACATATGTAAGCATACTTTAGCAACTAAAAACACAGATTTTAATTATTAAATAAGGATTATGTGATACATTAAAAAAATGAAACATTTTTTCTCAAAATCTTTCGGTAATGTTTTCACTTTTTTCGAAGTACACAACGATCTATATTCACATAAAAAACATCGGATAATTGCAGAGATTCAGCAACACCGCCTAAGTACCAAACATATCTTCTCATCATTCTCTTTAGAGACTATTTAGAGGTAAAGTTCTGTAGTCTTGCAGAAATTTTGCTGCAGTTTCTTCCATTGCTGGCAAATTCCACAAGTACATGTTTTAAAATAGAGTTTAAGACAAAATATGTCATGATTTGTTTATAAAAAAAGGTTGGAATCTGGAATACATCAAAAAGAGTGCATACAAAAATACAGAAATTGTTTGACTGAAGGACTGCTATTAAGTTTTGCACATTCTAAAAATATGGCGACTTCTACCAAGGTGGTTGAGATAACATGCAAGTACCTGCAAATTATTTAGCGCATCATAATAAAATATAAACACAATAACAGCACTAGTTACTTTAATACAAAATCACATTTTAGGGCATCTACATAATAATAAATTTTTAAGAAGCTTATGATTTTCTCCTTCATAGAATTCTTTTAAGTTTGTTTTTGATTTTCTAAAGCTATGCTTATACACAATCACCATGGTATTTTATTAGTTTTTATTGACATATTAATATTTTTCGCACGGGCTATAGAGACTAATTTTTTAAGTACTAAAGCTATTTAATCAACTTTTCCATTAGCATTGATCAGAAAAACAAATCGAAAGGGACTGCTACTTCCTGTTTTCACATTAAGGAGCAAATTTTAAATTTCCATAGTAAAATAAATTTATTTGAGCCTTATTTAATGTAGTGAGCATGTGGTCCCAGCCACCAGGACACGGTTAACTCCTTAATGATGGCTATATCATGCATCAGCAGTTAATCCTCTTATATGATGGCATGCCGCTTAGTGCAACTCCACTTGCAGACCGTGTGTTGTTGCAGTAGTACCATCTGTGAACAAAACATTTGATCTCAAAAGATGGAGTATTCCGTGTCGCTAAGCCTAACTTGTAAAAAAATCATTAACATTTTTTATGAATTGTTTTGATTTTTTTCTCTAATGGTATCTAACAGTAATATGATCATAAATACAGAATATCAACAGATTCTGAAAAGAAATTAATTAAAATCTAAAAATAAACTATTTGACTGATCCTAATGAAATGTAAAAAACTTGATGAAATGTTGTAAAAAACTAAATATATATACATAAAAAATAAAAAAATATATGATTAAATATTATAACATAAATGATTCAGAAAGAAGACAGTGTGTGATAATCTAGTTGCTAATTCAATCTCAGCAGAATAATTAATCCTAGAAATCCCCTTATTTTAGGTACATCTACTGGAGTATGTTGATTTTTGATGAAGATGGATTTTCACTCATCTTTTGTACATAGAAATTATTAGTTTCTTTAACTATTACGTTCATTGGATTATATATATATATTAAAAAAACTGTTAGAAATATCAATTTTATTCACATAACGTTGAATAAAGTTTAATTATGCAATTCTCATAAATTCATAGCACATTAATTACTTAACAGAACGAATTCATGGTGGAGTAGCCACTGTTCTGCTGAATTGTAAGATGAAAGTAAAACAAACTTCGGCTCTAGTGTAGAACTGGGTGCCCCTTCTATTAGTGACAATTTTTTTGAAATTTCGGCGATGAAACCTCATTTCTGGTTACCATGATAGTTTTAACTTCCTGATTTTATTGAAATGAAAATAGATTGATGCGTACATGGGCAAATTTAAGACAGTGTGCAATTCTAGGATTTTTTTTTTTTAAATGAAAACAGATCGATGCGTACATGGACACAAAGTTTGTGCAATTCTTTGATTTCTTATTTTGGTTTTGTGTAGCGGCCATCTTGAACTTGTGCCTTCCTGGCGCCGATCTTGGTGTCAAAAGAGAATCGCCAAAAAACAAGGAGCACCCAATTGTAAATTTTTACCCAAGCTTCCAATTCAGTCTGAGAAAATTTCAGTAGCAGTAAAGAGTTAGTAAAATACTTTGTCCTTTCTTTTCTTACAAAGCTGTAGCTAGCTTTTCAGCACCCAGGGACAAATCAAAATTTTATGTCCCTTGTTGTTTGCCAAAAATGGACAGTATTTCATTTTTAAATTTTGCAACAACAATTTGGTGCAATTGGATGTGCACCCAGAGATAGATTTTCTCCTCCTCACTAAGCTACTGCTTTAAAAAAAAAAAAAAAAAAACTGATTAAAAAAAAAAAAAAAACTGTCTATTTACTACACAAGATACATATCATTCTTATGATGGAAATGAATAATTTAATGCAACTAACCCTTCATTCATGTACTGTAGCCCAAAATTCTTTTTTTATACCTTCTAAATAATAGCAAAAATCTTTTCCAAACAAAACTGCAACAAAAAGAATCCAGAATCTTCAAATATTTATTTAAAGTTCACTGTTTATTTCATCCAATGACATTGCTCATTGTACTCGATTTCAAAAATTTATGTATGTAAGTATTATGAGAAAGTGGAATATGAAAAATTTTGGGTACAATTCCATTAGAGTGGCATTAGTTTAAAATGTGCCAATAACCACGGCAAATATCTTGGCTCGAGAATTTAACATTTGAAATATCATGGTTTGAGAATTCTATTTTTCTTCTGAAATATCGTTGCTAGTTATTTTAAATATTTTTTATTTAAATTTAAAATATCATGGCTTAAGATATATGTTCTTGCTGTAAAAAAAAAAGGATCGAGAACGAAAACATGGTTTGAAGGATCGTGTCTTACTTTCCTCAATGTCATTCATTTCATCTGTCTGTGGTGTCAAGGTCAAGAACTGACATCGACTGAATTTTGTGAACTTCAATTAGAAATGAGCCATAATACGACAGTAGATTAGAATAACTACAAGGTGGTATGTGCAAATAGTTTGATGTCTCGTAAAAGAATTAAAATCCGTGGAACCAACAAAATCGTAGAAACAGACGAGTCTTTTTACAATAAGGAAAAACATTGCTGGACGCATTCTTCTAGAACAATACATATTCAGGGGTTCATTTCAGGAAAGCAAAGCATGTTTTCTAGTCACCATTCCTGATCCTTGTGCTATGACATTGATGACTCCATTCAAGAAAACATTGCGGATGGCAGCATTACTTTTTCAGAAGAACTAAGAAATGCTGTCTATGAACATTTTACCGCGAATCACAAAGTTTTGGCATCAATTTCTACAAATATAATTTTGTAGAAATTGATGCCAAAACTATAGAGCAATTACAGGGCAGTGCTAAATGGAGAAATAAACGTCAGTGTGGCACTGCTCCTCACTATTTAGAATTATATTTAATAGAATTTATGTGGCGTCGACTATATTCAATAACTCAGAAATTTTTTTTCAATATTGAATGATATTCGTAATTTTATGCCATCTGTTTAGATTGTATTTCATTTTGTTTTGATATTTTTTATTTATATGTAGAATATTCTAAGTTAAAAAAATTAAAAAGAAAAATTTACTTTCTTTAAGAATTAAGAAATATTAAAAAAATTTACTTTTTACAGAATAAATTTTTTTTATTCTTTTGAACTCTGTTGTTATTTTATATAATTTAATACTTCGCGAGAATTGGCAGCCAAAAAAGTGGCGAATTTTTAACCGACGCCGCTCTAACGGAACAGTACCAAATTTCGAATTCTGCAATAAACAGTCTGTATGAAGGACAGCATAATAATACAACATTCAAAAAAAGATAACTGCTAGCCACGTCTGGCCTTTTATTGGCAACAGACTAAACAGTTCTAATAAAATTACTTGTTAAACATGTATGCAAAAGGTTGCCTATGTAATGCAAAAGGTTGATGAGAGGAAGAAAAATGAAAATGAACAGTAAAAGTTTACAATTGGATGCGATACTTTTTTTATGCCAATATCGGCGACAGGAAGGCACAATTTCAAGATGGCCGCTACACAAACCCAAAATAATAAGTCAAAGAATTGCACAAACTGGATGCCCATGTACACATCAATCTATTTTCACTTAAAAAAACATCAGAGAATTGCACAAACTCGGCATTGCACACTGCCTTGAGTTTGTCCATGTACACATCGATCTGTTTTCATTAAAAAAAGATAAGGAAGTTAAAACTATCATGATAACCAGAAATAGGGTTTCATTATCAAAACTGAACAAAATTTGTCGCCAATCGAAGGCCATGCAGTTCTGCACTAGAGCCAAATGAAATAGTATCTTTGCAGCACAGTTCACTATTTGATCAATTAATAAAATATATATATATATATATATAATTATATATATTCAATGCTTATAATTACCCAAATATGCAGAAAATTTTGGGGATATGTTTGTTGACATAGTTCATTTGCATGTAGCATTAAAAGATATGTGCTAGTTTACATATACCGCTGATTTACAACAAACAGGTAATTAATTTTTATAATGCTATAAACATCCGACACCTTAAACATACGCTTTTGATTAAGGCGCGAGAAAATAAAGAAAATTTCAAAAAAGTCAGTGAATCATACAGTTAATTATATTCCGAAACTAATGTTACGCTAATTAGATGTTACTTTAACCTTAGAAATTTACTTTCTGTATAAATTTCTCATAGTCATTTACTGAATGCTTGCATACTGCAAGTAGAAGCTATTTAATATGCTATTGTTAATATAAAATTCTTCATTGAAAAATTTGCTTTTCGTTTAAAAAATATCTTTTTTTTTTTAGAATTTCAAACCAGCTATACGGCAACAGTTAAATCCAATGCTGTTTTGCTTTTGTTTCTAAGGTAACGGAAAAAGAGTGAAGAGAGTTAGGTTTGTTTACACGAATGTACGAAATGATGAATTTAAATGGTAAACTTTTTAGTTTTTTTTACATCAGATTAACGAAAGTGTAGTTATGTTTCGTATAGTTGGCAAATTGTAAAAAGTTTAAGCAACAGGAAACTAAAAATAAAATTTCGGAGTTTCTCGACCGAATGTCATTTTACTGATTATATTAAGTCTAGAAGTTGTGTTAGATGTTTGTGTACTTGTGCCACTTTGGTAGACGGTTGCACAGTACCGAAGACTGTCCAGCATATTGTATGAAAGTGAATAAAAATGAATAGTTTTCAAATTCATTTGATTGTACAGACCTTAAATTTTGTACTGTTTTGATTTGCTGTGAATTAACGTATTTACTAGCGTATTTTTCTCCCAATATACCCTCGCTGGTTTTATAATAGATTTCATTAGTTATTTTCTTTTTCTTATAAGTGGGTTTTCATCCGATTATTTTTTCTTTTTTTATTTTCCCATTTGTTATTTCTATTTTTATTCCAAAAATAAAATGTGTTGTATCCATGGCTATGGTTGTCTGTACTGCTCCTGCGTAACACATGAAAAGCATTTACGAATAAATGACTGGACCCTATGATAAGGTCTTATATAACGCTGCAATGCAGATATCTTTACACATAAATTTTTCGCTATATCAGTTAAAGGTTAATATAGTTAACAGATGATGTTTTTATTCTAACTTTATTTTGAATAAACTGGTTTCTGATATTTTAAATAACTGTAGTTTTTTTTTTTTTTAAATTTTAGTTTTACTTCTGATTTTCATTTAAATTATTAGAAATATAAAAATAAATTGCTTTAAGCAGTGAATGTAAACAATTTTTTAAAGAGGAGACTTACTTCAAAAGATATTTACCTATTATTGCTTTTACCTTGGTACAATTTTGGCAATTTTTTTATGGAAGAAGAAGAATAATGTTTTATAACTGCAAAAATTATTTATTACATACATATTTTACATTTAAATTAGGTATTTACTCTTAAAATCTATCAGTTAACATTAAGTGAATTTGTTGGAGCTGTAGGTCTTCTGAAAAGATCTGCAGCTTTTTTATGTTTTTAGATATTATACTGTATAACACGAGAATTGTATTTCGTTACATCTCGATTGTTTTTTGTGCAGATTGGTGTAAAATGTGGGAATCCTTAAATTTTATAAATAAGAAAGAGTGTACCATTATATATTATTTTGTTTAATAGTACAATATGTAATGCATTTTAGTGTAACCGCTACTACTTTATTTAATGCAGGTACTGTCATGGATAATTTATGAATTATGCTTTATCATAATGATGTATGTTACATGATTATTCTCATTTACGTAGCATTCACTGTTAAGTGTAGTTTAACTTACATGCATCACTTGCTGCTGTAATATTTTCTCATGTGTTTATGTATAATTATTTCATTAAAGATAGTGTTTTAATTCCAGTTTCTAGCTGTGAGAGCTTTTTAAAGCTTGAAGAATTTTCATCTTTTTCTTCTTGTATCAGAAGTTTTGGAAAGCCAATTCTTCCTCCTCTTGTGAGTATTATATGAATTCCATAAACATTTTACCTCCTGTGTCTAATCTAGCCCTAAGGAGATAAAATTTAGAAGTTATTAATGCAAAATCTTATTTAAGTAGATTTAAGTTTGGACCAAACTATATTCGTGTTCTATTATAGGAGTTCTCAAAATTTATGATTTCTGCAGTTTTATTCAAATTTTGCTTTGAGTTCTTGTTTATATGTATACAATATTTCTACTATTTTTCTCAACACTTGGGAGTTTTTATTTCATAATATACACTGTCTAATTTTGCAGTCACAAAAAATTAGTCCGTATGATAATTTCAGTTTAAGAATTTATATACAGTCAAAAGTCTTTAATCCGGACTCGTTGGGACTTCGGCGATTCCGGATTATAGATCATCAGTTTAAATCTGGTAAGATGGCATGCAGAAATTATAAAATTAAAAATATGAAACCGTAATTTATAAAATAATGAGCAATTATGATCTAAAGGGTATCAAAATTTACAAAAAAAAGAAGCTTAATATTTATTTGTTTACTTTAAACATTTCTTTCAACGTGCGCATGCGTAAAGCATACCTTATGCATAGCCGAAATTAGAAAATTGCAACCAGAAAACTATTTGATTTGTATTCGTGATATTTATAATGACGAGGAATTTGATTTAAATCATATCAAAGACGGAGTACATCGAAATTAAATACTACATATAGTAAGGAATTATAAGCCGAATAAAATAAAAACATCTGCCCTGAAGATAACGATAGTGCTGACAGATCAACTTCCAGTTCATTGTGCGCCACAACGTCCCCCTCCCTCCGCGCAGAGCAGCGTGAAATTGATAAACAGATTTCGGAACGGTTAGATAAACAAAGGATATGCCTTTATCCATTTTTTGTAGCAATTCGTTTTTTGTTTGATGGACATCGAAGCATACTTTCGTTTTCTAGATCCTTTGGGAGCTCCAGCATCGGAAATTCTATTTGACATAATCGAAAGTTCAAGCTTACTTTTATAAAATTGCTCTTACAGTCTGCAAAAAATAATAAGCCGGATCCAATTCGAAGATTAAGGAACAACGCAATCATCAACATTAACTGAAATAGATAATTAGATAATTTTAGCTTATACCGTCCGTTATACATTAAACGCGCACGCGAAAACGTCGCAGTGGCATATGCGCAGTTGTAAATGTTTTGCGCGCACGCGTAAAACGCCTATGCGCATGCGTCAATGTGGCACATGCGCAGAAAGATTTTAGCTTTGATGTCCGGATTATAGATCATTCCGGATTATGGGTGTCCTATTTAACGACTTTTGACTGTATAAGTTTAGAGGTTACATAGGTGCTACTTTGGTAGACGGTTGCACGGATTTTGGCGATTTTTTTTTTTTTTTTGGCGAGCGATACGACTTATGGTAAACCCATTGCTGGACAAGTTATTTATGGTAACCGATACTTTGTTGTCATTTTATTTAAAAAATAATGTGTTTTATTATGCATAAATTCCATGTTTTAAATATTATTTATGGCTTCTAAATATTAAAAATCAATTTAATTTTGCATTTTTATTTGAAATAAAAATTTTATTGTTTATGATATTTTGTATAATTTATGTTGTGGATGATTTAATCAGTGATGTCACCTTGCTTTAAAAGTAATTGGTTTTAATATCTTTAAATTTAATCTAATGTATTAAACATTATTTATGGCTGTTAAATATTAAAATATAATTTAATTTTGCATTTTTTATCGGAGAATGATTTTATTATGTTTGATTATTTAAGTAATTTTAATTCTAGGCATCATGTAATCAGCTCCTAAATCGTTACAGAATATTTGTGCATTAACCAGCTGTAATCAGCTCCCTGATTGGTTACTGAATATTTGTGCATTATCGCGCCATTTTAAAATTTTATTATTCATCTCTTCGAATTCCTTAGATTTCATAGGAAATGGATATGTGCCTTTCAAAGATTAATGTTGTTATTGGTAATACCAAGAATTATTGGTATCGGAATAAAAAAAATTGTTCCGTAGAGACCTTATTTTGGCCAACCTGGCTAATTAAAGATTTATTTATAAATTGCTACAAGGGTTAGAGGAAATTTATTTAAAATTTTTGGAGGAAACCTCGCTAATTGCTTCTTCAGTGAAGTGCAAGAAATGTGGATCACAGATAAAGATCGTTAGAAGAGCCAATTCTGAGGATGGCCGTATATGGTATTGTGGTCATGGTGGAAGAGATAACCGTTGTAGCGGTAAAAAAAGTATGAGACATCCCTTGTTTTTTAGCGGCAATAAACTAATTGCTATCATTTTAGGTCTAGTGCACTAAGCGTTCTTATTTGCTTATTTTAAAGTATTTGGATTTAAGTAATATTTTAATTCTTTTAAACGTTGGTATGATGGTTTTTAATTCGATATACTATGCGTAAAATTACGTAAAAACAGCGTTTTTCAAGATGTCTGACAATTGTAAAAACAGCGCTAACAATTACGCCATAGTAAATGGCCAAAAATCCGTGCAACCGTCTACCAAAGTAGCACCTATGTAACATTTCATTACTGTTTAATTTATAAGGAAATACATAATGGCTATGTTTTGTGAGCATATAAGCAAATGTTTTATGAATAATAATAATCATAATAAAGAGAATATTTAGAGAGATTCTCTAGCTTGTAAAATTACAATCATTATTAGAATTCAACTTGAAACTTTTTAGCTTCTCTTTGAATATTTTATCACCGAATTTTGGATGCTCTGCTCTACTGTTTTATTTCATATTCAAGAATGAATGGATAATCTTTTGAGCCTAAGAGAATTAAACCAAAATTCAGAAATCAAGCAGCTGTTAGAACTAAGAAACTATTAAAAAGAAACAAAATGTGAACATAGTCTAATAATTAGATGTTATTTTTACTTATTGCTATTTTTACTTAAAGCTAATGAATAAAATTATGAGCCATATGAGATGTAAAATAAGGAATAGAATTATTAGAAGAAGGTTCTGTTTTACTCTTCAAAATTGTATTCCTGCAAATTTACTGCAGAACTTATGTCAATTCTTGTTGCATTTATAACATCTTTAACAGAATTAATTAGTTATCCTAAAATTTTATGAAATCCTAAATTTTAAATCTAATTTGAAAGTTGTTTTAACCCTTTATTTCCCTATGGGACTTTAAGGTCCCATCAATAAACTCACTAAATAATGTCCCAATGGGACTTTTAAGCCCCAACTTTAAATTAAAAAAAAAAAAAAAAATTAGTGAAAAACTTAACATTTTTGTAAGTTTAATGTGAGATGTTTCTCATGCATAAAGAAATACAATAAAAAAGTTACAAACTCTTTTTTACAAAATAAAGTAATCTCGGACATAAAGGTTAAATGGTTAGAGTGATATAATTTGCTTAATCATATGATTCTCAGCATATCTTTGCTCAGTAAAAGATCCCACCAAGTTTGTGCCACTCATTCCTGCAGAATTCCAAAGGAGTTGATGCCTCTTTGTGAATCAGTATTTGACCTGCTGCATTTTTATGCTCCATATGTGGAAATTATTTTGATTAATTGATAGATGGCGCTAGCATTGCGTGTTAACGAGACGCGACGTGCCTTCTGAATTTCGATAGACTCTCCACCGGCAGTTCGATAGATGGATGTCTGATGGTTCGCACACTATTTGATTAGGAACACTTCGGTTCTTATTTAATTTCGATTTTCGATTATGAAGGCATATAGATTTATTTGTCAACTGAACCACCATGTTTGATCTATGATCTGTAAATATTGTACATATTAAAAGTTACATTTAAAAAGTGATTGATGTCGATTTATAGATCTTAGAGTATTTTGAAACAGCTGGTGCATTAGGCCGTCAAGAATTGGATTTAGCACGTTGCAAGTGTGCGAAGTCGGCAAAAAAGGTAAGGCTAAACTTTCTAATTTGTAGAGTAACTATGGCGGAAGAGTCTGTTGTTAAATTAAAATCGAAACGCAAAGTTATCAGGACCACCGTGTCCAAGATTCTAAAAAAAATCGAATCGGAGTTGAATAAAGAAGAAATTGATACAAGTACATTAGAAGAAAATTTAGATCAATTAATCACGAAATCAAAAGCTCTGAGTGAGTTAGATGTTCAGATAGAGCGTGACTGGAAATCAGAGGCAGAAGACTTTGAAGCAGAAATTCTATCTTGTATCGAATACGAAGAGAAAATTCAGTTATGGCAATTCAGAGTAAATAAAAAATTGAAAGAATTGAATAAAGTAACAAATTCGGATAATGAAAACTCTCTTAACGAAACTAATTCTAAAATCGAAAGCAATAAATGTACGCGTCTGCCAAAATTAACCATCGCTAAATTCTATGGAGATTACACCCAGTGGACAAGTTTTTGGAACTCTTTCAAGGTAGCAATCCATGATAATGAATCTTTAACAAAGATCGAAAAATTTAATTATTTAAAATCGTACTTATGCGGCAACGCCGCAAACGCGATAGAAGGTTTTTGCATTTCGGAACCAGATTACGATGAAGTTGTCGAAATACTTAAAAACAGGTTTGGCAGAAAAGATATAATTATAAACTCACACATGCAAAAACTCCTGAATCTTACCCCAGTAACCAAATCCAGTGACACTGTAAAACTTCGCAAACTTTGTGACACTATCGAAATTCAAATACGCAGCTTGAAATCATTAGAAGTCACACCGGATAAATACAGTTATATGTTGATTCCAGCCATAATGAAAACTCTGCCGTCTGATATAACCTTAGAATTCAATCATAAAACGGATTCGTCATCCTTTTTTAATGTTGACGAATTATTGCAGTTTGTTCGTTTAGAATTGGAAAGTCGCGAGAGAAGCCATCTTTTGCTCTCCACTCATAAATCAGAAAGCACTTCCTGTGTTTATAAAGAGAAGGGTGGGAAGGCGAGTATCGTTCATTCCACTTACCAGCTCTTGGCGCCGGTTAAAGAAACTAATTGCTGTCTGTTTTGTAATACGTCCAAACATGTTACTGAAGACTGTGAATCACTGACAGTTGATGAGAAGAGAAATTTATTACGTAAACATTCCCGATGTTACCTTTGCCTGAAATTAAACCACCGCCTAAAGCAGTGTCGAAGCCATCTCGTCTGCTCCAAGTGCAAAGGTCGACATAACCGTTCAATATGCTTTCACGCTGAGAAAGAACGAAATGAAAAAAATAAAAGTATAGAAGATTCGCATGTTCTTTCAGCATTCTCACGCAGCAAAATTAAAACTATTTCACTTCAAACTTGTTGCGTAACACTTCGAACAACTACGCAGTCGGTTTTAATTAGAGCTCTACTGGATTCAGGTAGTATGCGTTCCTTCGTAAGAAAAGAAATCGCGGATAAATTGAAGCTTCCTGTTATTCGAACAGAGACTCTTTCGGTATTTACGTTTGGAAATAAAACACCCATTAGAAAAACATTTGACGTTGTTAAGATAAAATTACAGAACAAGGAAACACCGAATTTGAAAATTGAAATTGAAGCTCTCGTGACTGAACAAATTTCAAGTTCTGATTTACCACCTCCTAATCTGGATAGATACATTTTAGGCAAACAGTTAGAAGGTTTACAACTCGCAGATTCTTGGGATTGCAAAGAAAAAATTACTCTTTTGATAGGAGCTGATCATTATTATGATGTAGTAACTGGGAAACTTAAGCGTTTAGACAAACATTTAGTAGCTGCTGAAATGTTATTCGGTTGGTCTCTGCTAGGTTACACTAAAGGTACAACACACACGTCCACAGCCTTTAATATCATAGTTGAGGAAGATATAATATCTGATCAGATAAAGAAATTTTGGGAGCTTGAAAGTTTAGGAATTAAACCTGAAAATCAATTATCCGACCCATTTGACAATACCATAATGGAAAAATTCGAATCGGAAATTTTATACAAAAATTCTCGTTACAAGGTTAGGCTGCCATGGAAGTCTGATAGAAAATATGAGTTACATGACAATAAAGCGATTGCGCTGAAACGATTTGAGAAACTTGTAAAGCGATTTCAGAATAACCCTGAACTCTTTTATTCGTATCAAACAGTTCTACAAGATTATTTACAACAAAACATCATTGAACCAGTTCCAGACACTGTTGATAGTGAATCTCAAATCACATTTTATTTGCCTCACAGAGAAATCGTTCGTAGTGATCGAACTACTAGTAAACTACGTATCGTATTCGACGCGTCTTCACATGGACCTGCTGAAATCTCGTTAAATGACTGCTTGCATATTGGTCCAAATTTGTATCCTGACATTCTTGAACTTCTGTTGGCCTTCAGGCTTCATCCTGTAGCATTTACAAGTGACATAAAGCAGGCTTTTCTTCAGATAGAAGTAGATGAGAAGGACAGAGATGTAACGCGTTTTCTGTTTACTAAAAACCCATTCGATGATCCACAAAATTTTATAACTTATCGGTTCACACGTGTGTTATTTGGCGTAAACAGCAGTCCATTTTTACTGGCTGCAACCATTAAACACCATTTGAAACAATATGAGAAAACCTACCCTGCCACTTGCGAATTTCTAAATGATCACATTTATGTAGATGACATCATTGGAGGACACCAAAACGTTGAACTTGCTTTCAATACCAGTTTAGAATGCGTCAGAATTTTTAGAGATGCTAGTATGATTCTACATAAATGGCACACCAATTCTCAAGAACTGCGCGAATTATGGATTAAAGAAGGTATTGAATCCGAGGAATCTAGTCATGTTTTGGAAGCTGGAAATCCTCCATTGAAAGTGTTAGGAGTCGCCTGGGACAACCAAGGTGACATAATTTACTTTGATGTAAAAAATTTGATAACATTTCTCTCAAAACAAGTTAATACTAAACGTTTCGTCCTACAAGCAATAGGACGAATTTTTGATCCTGTAGGTCTATTATCACCGTTTGTACTTAGAGTCAAAAGTCAAAATCATATTGCAGCAAATTTGGACACTTGCTTTAGATTGGGATGATGAACTACCAGAAAATTTATGTTCTGTGTGGAAAACATGGTGCAAAGAAGTTTCCAATTTGGACGAAATCGGTATTCCACGATATTATTTTTCTGCAATCGGTAATAGTGATGTGGAAAGAATTGAACTGCATTGTTTTTCTGACGCTAGCAAAAAAGCGTATGGTACAGTAGCGTATCTGCGTATAATTTCTAGCAATGAACAAATATATACAGTTTTTGTTGCTTCAAAGACTAGAGTAGCACCTTTAAAACCCCTCACCTTACCCAGGTTGGAACTAATGGGAGCTCTTTTGTCAGCCAAATTAGGCACTAGCATCACTAAAGTTTTGAAGTTACAACTTTCTTGTTTTTTCTGGACTGATTCAAAAATCACACTTTTCTGGATAAAAGACTGTGCAAAGAAATTTAAGCTTTTCGTTAAAAATCGTATTCAGGAAATACAAAATTTGACATCCCCAGAAAATTGGCATTATTGCCCCGGTAAATGTAATCCCGCTGATTTGGCTTCGAGAGGAGCTAAACTTCCAGATTTGAAAAACAATCCTATCTGGTTTCAAGGACCAGAATGGCTTAGAATGTCGTCTGAGTTGTGGCCTCGACAGAATGAAGAGAAACCTGTCACTGAAGAAGAATTAGAATACCGCAAAAATATTAATGATATTTGTGAATTTGTATGCACGGCAGTTGAAGAAAGGGTAATAGACATCTCAAAATATAGTAATTTAAGAAAATTGTTGAGAATAACTGGTTGGATGAAACGATTCATTGGTAAAATTAGGAAAACAAACCATTTGACAGGTCCATTAACGACTGAAGAAATAGTAGATGCCGAAAATTATTGGATTCGATCTGAACAAGAACGTTTTTATCCCGAAGAAGTTGAGTCTCTGAAGAAAGCGAATAAAGTCGAAAAGAAATCAGCTTTATATCTTTTTAACCCATTTTTAGACCAGAACGGGATACTGAGAGCAGGTGGAAGATTAGAACATTCTAGTTTGTCACATGATGAAAAACATCCGGCAATTCTTTCAAGAGACTCCTGGCTAACAAATTTGATAGTAGAAAGTGCACATGTTAAAATGATGCATGGAGGAGTAGCAACGACCTTAGCTGAAATTCGAAGTCGCTTTTGGATCCCAAAAGGACGTCAATTTATCAAGAAAATAATAAACAAGTGTCTTATTTGTAAAAGATATTCATTGAAGTCTTCTGACCAGACCACTTCTCAACTTCCAGAAGACAGAATCAATGAGACACCACCATTCTACGTATCTGGCATAGATTTTGCTGGACCGATTTACGTAAAAAACATCGAAGGAAGTCAAAAAGCCTATGTAACATTATTTACATGCGCTATCACTAGAGCCATACATCTGGAACTTGTACCGAATCTCTCTACAGATTCTTTCTTGATGGCATTCAAAAGATTCACATCTAGGAGAGGCAATTGTCGAGTAATTTATTCGGACAACGCAAAAACTTTTAAAAAGGGAAAAAAAGAACTCGAACATTTCTCTAAACTATTGTCGAATGAGAAATTCCAAGATTTTCTGTCGAATGAAAGAATCAGTTGGAAGTTTATAATAGAACGAGGGGCTTGGTGGGGAGGCTTCTACGAGAGATTAGTAAAATCAGTGAAAGAGTGCTTACGAAAAATTCTCGGTAAAGCTTTACTAACGTTTGAAGAATTGTCAACAGTTTTAGCACAAGTGGAAGCTGTTTTGAATTCTCGTCCTTTGACATATGTGTACAATGACCACAAGGAACCGTTGCCACTAAAGCCAGTCAATTTTTTGATTTTTGGAAACAAAGATTCTACATTACCTATCAACTTTAATTCCATTGTTAAAGATGGCTCTACCAAGACCTCTCTGACCAAAAGAAAGATTTATCAAGATTTATTGGTTAGGCAATTGTGGACTAAATGGAAAAAACAATATTTGATGGATCTTCGGACAGCTCATCAATTAAAAAATCCTAACGTTTATGATGATCTAAAAGTTGATGATCTTGTATTAATTGAAGGCAACAATAAGTGCAAACTTTTGTAGAACTGTGGCAGAGTGATAAACGTTTTTCGTGGTCGTGATAATAAAGTTCGTTCTTGTGAACTAAAAACTGCTGATGGAACAATAATAAAACGACCAGTTCAATTATTATATCCTTTGGAACTTTAAAAACATTTTTTTTTTATTGTTTAATAATATGAATAAGATTGAATATGTTTTTTATGCAATTGTTTATATTACTAGTTTAATTTCATATGCTTAGATTAAGAATAGTTTAGATTTACTAAAGTAGTGTCAAATTATATTTGATGATAACACACCTTTTTTAGAATTTAGTATAGTGATTATAGTTTGAATATATTTTCTATTCATTTAATATACTTAACAATTGTTTTTTAATTATATGTTAAAATACTTATTGATATAAATTTGATTCTTGTTAGATTGATGTGAACTCTTGACAGAGTTCAGGTGGGGAGTGTGTGGAAATTATTTTGATTAATTGATAGATGGCGCTAGCGTTGCGTGTTAACGAGACGCGACGTGCCTTCTGAATTTCGATAGACTCTCCACCGGCAGTTCGATAGATGGATGTCTGATGGTTCGCACACTATTTGATTAGGAACACTTCGGTTCTTATTTGATTTCGATTTTCGATTATGAAGGCATATAGATTTATTTGTCAACTGAACCACCATGTTTGATCTATGATCTGTAAATATTGTACATATTAAAAGTTACATTTAAAAAGTGATTGATGTCGATTTATAGATCTTAGAATATTTTGAAACCATAGGAAGGCTTGTTGATTTCTGTGTTTTGCTAGGCCCTCTCATTTTATCAGATGTTTTGTTTACTATGCTATGAGGACAAACTTCCCACAGGTAATTGTTCCAATCTATTACTGCCATGTCCATTAATATAAACCTTTTTGATACTAGGATCTTATAACTTAATGTGTGTTAAAAGCATAATGCTTACTGAAATTAATTCACTGCTTGCTTTTTCTGTAGAATGCTGATCCCAAAATTTTGTGATTGTTTTTTCAGAATGCAAAGGGGGAAATACAGCAATTGCAGATGATGGTAAAAGTATAGTTTAGGGTACTCCTTGGCGATTTTTGATGGTACATGGATACTGATTTTGTGCAATTCTTTGATTCGTAATTTTGGCTTGTGAAGCGGCGATTTTTGCCCCAAAAATCACCGCTACACACGACCAAAATAACAAGACAAACAATTGCACAAACTCGGTATCCATGTACACATTGACTTATTTTCACTTAAAAAAAAAATCCCTGAATTGCAGAAAAATGGCATTGCGCACTCTTTTAACTTTATCCATGTACACGTCGACCTATTTTCACTTAGAAAAAAATTCCAGAATTGCACAAACTTGCATTGCGCACTCCCTTTACTTTGTGTGTACACAACGATATATTTTCACTTTAAAAGTCAAAGGAGCACCCAATTCTACAATATAGGCAAACAAAAAATACATAATCTCAATAAAAAACATTTTAAACCAAACAATAAAATAACATAAAAAAGGAAAAACATGTTATACATTTAAGCACTACCAATAGCAAATATTCACTTACCATGATTTTCGAGTTCTCTTCGTACACCCAGAGCCATGTAAAAATCAAAATATCAATCATACTCAAATGACTTTTTCAAACCAGGTACTCTTTCTGATCGAAGGCTTCACATAGTGACCATCTGAATCTTTCTTCCTACAAACCCATTCAAATCCATCTAAACGGTTTTTATGTTCGACTAGACACATATCCTTCCTACATACAGGACACTTATAATGGCTGCTAAGTAAACCTTCATTTACACACCAGTCAATTAAAGCTCTTTTCCCCTTTCGCTCCAAATCGTACGAAACTTCAAATTAATTTTACTACATTCGGCCATTTTACCTTCTAAAGAATCAAACCAACACACACCACAAAAACACTTACAAAACATCCCATAATTCAAAATTTCCCAGAATCATGCACCCGATTACATCACAATAGGGTTTCCATAACATTCAACTACTCAGGCTACCATAAACGAAACAACTTGGCGATAAATCAAACAGCAACTTCGCCATAATACTAGGGGTACCTTAAAGTCTACTCTACCCCAGATAATTTATATTCTTGTTCATAAAAACAAAATGGAACTTATCAAAAGTCCACTGGGTTATATTGAAGAAAAATAAATATTATGCATGTTTTTAGGTCACATGGTTATTCATGACTGGCACTAAATCACAGTGCATGGCAACAGTTTCATGGCCAATGTGTCAAGTACCAAAAATAGTATAGAAAGTCCTGTTAAATGTATATCACATAACTGCGAGTTCTTCCAGTTTTCCATCATGTCCTGTGGTAGATCCCCGAATCTCCGAGTTTTTAATTTTTAGTCTTTACTAATGAAAGTGTTTCTGAGTATAAATGAAATTTATTGAATTAACGAAACTTGAATTGAACACATTTCATTGCCTCGCTCTTAATAATTTTCAGCATTATTTTATGATTAAATTTTATTTGACCTGCAATGTCTTAATCTATTGTACACTAACTATTGTAAAACTTAATATGAAGTTCCTATAATGTTTAATTAGTTATTTGTACTACTTAATTTTGTTTTACATCAATATGTGGTACATTACTAAGTTTATTCACATAATAGCAGGTGCATCAATTATTCATTTTATTTTGCTCCTGTTTAAAAGAGTTTTGATTAAATTAATGTTGTTCTTCCTTGCTCAGTATTTCTTCACTTTGATGTACGTAAATTACAAAATGAAATTAAATAGTGAATATAAAATTTAGAATTTCTAATGAGAAATTAATGTACCATATTTGACGGCATATAAGACACACTTTTTTTCCTAAATTTGGTCTCAAAAAAGTTACCTGCGTCTTATACGTGAAGGACGCAGTTTAACTTTCAATACTGAATGCTATTTTTAGCATTCAGTATTGAATTCAGTATTCAGTACTGAATGCTGTTTTCCTTGTGTGTGGCCTTCTAAATAAGGGTCATCTTATATGCCGTGAAATATGGTATTTTATATCAGAACCATATTATAAATTATGAGTAGTTAAATAACCTGAATTATAGATTATAAAGCAGATTAAAGTTGGTTTAGAGTTTTTTTTTGGAATGGTGTTGCTGTGCAATGCAAAAAATCTCCCAGAAATGCCAGGTTTATTATATTTTAAGATTGGCAGCTATGGCAGGTAAAAAGACTCCTCGAATTGTTTCAGTGACTGTACCTGATCCAACTTCATTGTTCTCATAAAATGATTATGTTAAAATTTAAAATTAATTAAAAATCTAATCTAAATATGGTATATTGATTGAATTTTATTTAGTTTTAAATTTCGTATTGATGTATTTCGCTTCCATGCATCATATTAAGACCTGTTCTTTTCTTTGATTTATTCGTAACATAGCAGGAAAGTCAAGCTAGGCATTTTCTGAATATTTGATGTTTTTGTACTGAAAATCATGTGTATGCTTTTTATTGCTTAATGTTGATATTTTTTATAACTGTCAGCTTTTTACATTAAATGGCAGTAACGATCTATAGTGAAAAGCAGAGTTGTAAAGGAGAAAATATACGAAATATACTCTCTTATCAGAGAACTTCTTTTTGAGAGAGTACATTAAATGTACCCACTCAAATTTTGTAAGGGACATACCGTAATTTCCGGAAGAAAGGCCGCATCAGCGTAAACGCCGCACTCGAGAAAAATGGCGGGAAAAAAATTCAAATTACACAGAAACGCCGTAATAGATTTAATTGTGCGTGACATCGTTGTGGGCCGTATAGATGCAAAATCTCAACCTATGTCTTGATATATGACATATAAGTTAAGAAAATTGCATGAAATGAAATCATAACTCAAAAATAACTTAAAGGTAAGAAATGTTGAAAATATATTTGTGTTCACGAATATACTTATATATACCCACTAAAGAAGTCCATATTTGTAATACTCAGACTATATTATAAAAATGTTGCAACAACGAACTATTAAATTTGGATTACAAAAGGAAATTTTAAATTTTACTTACAAAAGGAATTACAGCAAACTATACATCATATGAAGCCATCAAAATCTGATTCTTCACTTTCTGAATTAAGATTTAGTAAATCCTGATCTAAGTCTAAGTCTTCCAGATCGTCACATTCATCCTCTTGGTTTACAGTCTCTTTATCTAAAGATATAATTTCAGCTTCTTTGAATCCTGCTATTATTGACGATGTTTTTACCGATTTCCACGCACTTCTTACCCACTTTGCAACTTCTTCATAAGATGCTCTACGCATATTTCCGCTTTTGGTATACGTATGCAATTCTTCACTCATCCAACACTCCCACCGCTTTCGGACATCAGCTTTGAAAGATTTATTGCCTGACAAATCTAATGGTTGTAAGATTTTTGTCAAACCACCAGAAATTATTGCTACAGTCATAGACAACTTTTGACATCTGGTTTTTCACTGACTCAAGTAAATGCGCACGCATGGAATCCATTATTAATAACCCTTTTGGTTGGAAAAAAGATCCCTTACGATACTGCGAAACTTTTTGTAGCCACTCATGCATGATTGTTTCTCACATCCAGCTGTTCTCGTTTGCACAAATAATTACGTCATTAGGAAAATCTCCCTTCAGTATAGTTTTCTGTTTAAAAATGATCATTGGCTTTAGCTTGTCACCGTTTGCGGCACAAGCTAACACACATGTAAATGACGTTCTTTCATGCCCCGTCGTAAGCACAGATACAGTTTTTGCACCAGTTTCATCAACAGTTCTGTTTGCAGGAGAGTCGGAAGCTAACGGCGTTTCATCCATACTTATTATCTGTGACCGAAGAAGTTTTCTTTTGTCAATAATATCTGTCACATATTTTAGAAAAGATGCCTTTTTATCCTGCCAGTCCATTGGTAATTGTTGCCCGACTGTTGTTCTAGTACGCACAGAAATATTTTTTCTTTTCATAAATCTGCTACACCAGCAAGGCCTTCCTTTGGAATCATTTATGTTCATTTGCTTTGCTATAAATTTTGCTTGTAAGCAAATTTTTACAGTCGAAATTGCCATTCCTTTTTTTCGTTGCTCCTTTATCCAGTTTGCAAGGTCGTCCTCTAGATTCGGCCACCTTATAGTACCACTTCTTTTGGCTCGTTTCTGTTGTGGCATATTTTTAAGTTCTTCTTTTTCAGTTCTCCAATGTCGAATACATCTCTCGTCCACTTCAAACTCTCGAGCTGCTGCTCTATTTCCAATTTATTCAGCACGTGAAATTACATTAAGCTTAAAACCAGCAGTATAGCTTCTGTGCCGTTTAGGTGCCATTTTAAAAAATTTTCCGCCCTTACAAACTATCCAACAAGTACTTGTACTCAAACTGATGGGATCTGTATCTGGCAGAATGCCAAGAAAAATCGATTCATGCTGAAGGGGAAATACGTCAGAGTTTGTTATTACGAGGCAGGTGGAGTCGTGTCTGCCTTTGGAAAAAATTGCAGAAAAGGCAGGGGTGGAGAGAGGATGGTTCCTGGAAGATTCATCGAATGGCAGAGGAGAGAGATTATTCAAAATGATGAGAATGCTGATTTCAAAGGGGGAAGAATGTTATTGTTCTGAGATCCCGTTTAGGGTGAATAAGACATGTAGGTCCGTTCAAGGGAAAGAATGTAAACAAAATAACGTTCGCAAAAAGCAACTCAGTGGTCTTTCGTGTTGGAACTACTGAGTGGTCTATGTACAATGACAACGCCATCCAAACTATGTACAATGACAAAGTTATTCAAACTATGCACAATGACCATCAGAGGAAATATTTTATTTTTAGTGCACCTAAACGCCGCATGGGTAGAAATGCCGCACCCGCTGAAAATTTAAGTTTTAAACATGTAAACGCCGCATGGTTTCTTCTGGAAATTATGGTAACTTGAAGTTTAGAAAATGTAGCAGTATGTTCAGAGCTTCCGAAAAATGTTTTCCAAACAATTCTAATTCTAGTTTTGATAATAAAAGTGAAACTCCTCAAAATTCGTTGAAAAATTTGCTTAGTGGTGTACGTTTATTAATGAGCTTGAAAATTATATAAATGTGTTGTTTTCCTCGAGATTGTGAAGAATATATATATATTGAGGTATTTTTCCGTTATGCACATGCCATGCATTTTGGAAAGTTTTTGAATTGTAAACAATTTCTAGTGTGAATGTATGTGTGTGTTTGCAATTAAAAACACACACAATGAACATGCTGTCGTTGGATCTCAGAATGTATTTGCATTCTCTTTCACGGATGCCAAAAAGGGTGGCAGGCATGCAATCTTGATGATGCTTGCAAATAGCATAAAAATTATTTCATTTGAAAGAAAGATATAATAAATCTGATAAAATTTGCAGGCAGATTTTTTTTTTTTTTTTAAACTCAAGTTTCTTTTGAATTTTTTGATATTATTGCAGTAACCATATGCAAGGGAAGTGGGAAGCCAAAAATCTTCTGTTGCTTTGATACCTATAAAACTGAGGGGAAAATAATAATAATGATGATGATAAAATGATAAGCTTATCTTTTTACCTTAAATTTTGAGTATCTAGAATTTTTATTAATGTAATGAAATACTTGTGTTTTAATAGGTTACTCCCACTCAAAGATTTGAAATTTCTCGTCTCCGTATAGCTGCTGTTAATAAAGAAGTGGATATAATGAAGAGAAGAAAAGAGCAACTTAATCTGTCAGAAAAAGTGAGGAAGACTTTCGAGAGTAATAACTGAAAATCATTAAATATATGTGTTTAGTAAATGCTGCGGTACAACTCTGATATACGCCCTGATTTCACCAAATGTGGCGATGTGTGTTCTGCGCTGGATTTTGGCACGATTGCGTGTTGTATGGCAACCCTGTTGACGTTGAAAAATCTTTCGCTGGAGTTAGTTGGTTTGCATCATGCTCTGTGTCTGAGAAGCTAGGGGGGGGAAGATAAAATGGTGAAAGTTGTTGAATTGAAGTTCAGCAAAAGGAAATATCGTCATGGCCATCATGTTGAGGGGCATGGGTATTTGGAGGTGTGGAAAGAGGGTCTGGGAGATTATTTTTAGTGGCTTTGCATGATAGAAGTAGGGATTTGTGATTATTTGTTATTTTATTTATTTGTGAACCATAGTATGAATTTTCTGGGTAGTGTGTCTGGCTGACATATAAATACGATAGTGATTACGTGGCGGCATGTTAAAGGTGGTATGAAATTGGTATTTCTGATGTTTTAAAAAGCATTAACTTATGGTAAGTGCATTTTATTTTATTCTTGTTCTTATTTTGTAGAATGTTATGTTCATTGTTTTTTAGTATGAATTTATGTCATTATTGTTGTTTTTTTTTAATTGTTTGAAATTTATTTTAGTATTTTTTTTTTTGTTGATTAGTGCGTACCGTCTAAATTGTGCAATTCGTAGATGTTTTTTAAAGTTGAAACAGAATGCTGTATACATGGTATTCTTTGAAATTTGTTGTTATGTTAATTTATTAAAGTTAGGTGTGCGTAGTTCGTAGATTCGTTTGTTGCCTAAATTGTGCAATTCGTAGATGTTTTTTTAAATTGAAACAAGATGCTGTGTACATGGTATTCTTTGAAATTTATTGTTGTTATGTTAATTTATTAAAGCGAGGTGTGCGTAGTTCGTTGATTCTTTCGTTGCCTAGATTGTGCTATTCGTAGATGTTTTTTTTTTAAGTTAAAAACATATCGCTGTGTTACATGGACTCTTGTCAAATAATTTTGGTTAGAAACTTTACTTTTTGCTATCTAAATTCTTTGTTTTTATTTCGGATTTTAAGCTTAAATTGTGTGTTCAAAACGTGATTTTTGCATTTGCGAAAATCGTGTTTTTGGAGACATTTTAGGCTTAAAGTTCGAAATGTAGACAAAAAATTTAGATAGCAATATGGCAGCGTGGAGTTTCTCGCCAAAAATGTTTGGCAAGAAATTTGGCGACTTGAAGGCGCATATCAGAGTAGTTCCAATGCTGCTTAATTGTGATCAGATTTACCCATGGCTGTTTTGATAACAATGATGAGAAAAAATATCTTACAAAATAGCAATGGAATTTAACTATTTTAATATAGATATTACTAGAAACGTACAAATTGGTATTTTCACAGAATTTTATTAGGGAAATAAAAAAAATTTTTTAGTAAACTGATCATGATGGTAAAAGTTAATGCAAAATTTTTTATGCACAATTCATATCAAAAGTTAATGCAAAAGCTTATTTGTGAATTGTTCAGAATATTTCTGGAAATTATTTGCCTGATGCTGTACCCTTAATCTTAACACTTGGAGCGCATCCCTCACTGAAGTCAATGTAAAATTTTAAATTAAGCTAAAAAAGCTATTTTAGTTTCACATAGATGTTTTCAGGGAATTGTGCAGAATTTTTTTTGCTTCTGAAAAAAAGGGATCTGTGTCTAACCCACCCTAAAAATCGATAGAGTTATTCACTATCTGTGTCAAACTAAGACTGCTTTTTTTTCCAAATTTAAATAAGTGACTGAAATAAAAAATCAACTATTTGGCTACTTAATCCCTTACTTGGCAACATTTCTGTGTCAATTAAAAATTTTATAATTTATTTTGACTTTATTTGATGACTTTAGTTTAAAAAAGTTTATTCTATAATATTTTGATCATAGTAACCGAATCAGTGATCACAGTAAGGAATGTATTGTCGTTCACACATTCTCTTTCAAATTTTACATTGACATATTCTGTTTCAATGAGGGATGCTGTTCAAGTTTTAAGATTAAGGGTACAGCATCAGGCAAATAATTTTGAGAAATGCTGTGAACGACAGTTCATAAATAAAAGCTGATGCATTAACTTTTTTTTTTCCAGTGGCGGACACTTGCCTATAACGGCATTAGCCATCCCTAAGGCCAGAAGTGGGGGCCATTTTATTGTGGAGGCACCTAATAAGTGGCCACCATTACCTCATATGAAGGGACAGACAATTCCCATGCCTTCTCTGGGATTCGAATCGGGCCCTTCAGTATCACAGTCAGGCTCCCCTAACCACCATACCGTCTGGACAGAACTTTTGACATGAATGGTTCATAAAAAATTTTGCATTAACATTTAGCATCATGAACAGTTTACTAAAATCTTTGCATTTCCTTAGGTAAAATTCTGTGAAAAAAACCTATTTGTAAGTTTCTAGTAATGTCTATATTAAAATAGTTAAATTAACTGCAGTTATTGTAAGGGTGCATACTGTATCCCTTACAAAATTTTCCTTTTTGTTTATTAAGATTTATGTAATTTTGTAATGTGTGATTTGTAAGTTTCTAGTAATGTCTATATTAAAATAGTTAAATTAACTGCAGTTATTGTAAGGGCGCATACTGTATCCCTTACAAAATTTTCCTTTTTGTTTATTAAAATTTATGTGCATGAGAAAGTTGCAATATTTAATAGAGGTATAATTTCAGTTGATACAATTTTTTTCAATAAGTATGACTATATTTTCAAAAGTCATAATCTATTATGTTTTAATTTAGCCATAGTTATATATTCTTTTTTGCCTTAAATAATTTATTCTGCATACTATAAAACTGAATCATTTAAAATTTAGAAATGTATTTATTCATTTAAAAATGTGTGCATATTTATTTATGTATAACAAAATATTTATAAAGCATGCAGTAGAGTTCAAAGCCACATAAAGGAAACAATATGCATGCATAATTCTAATATTAAAAAATGTTGTTTAGAATTTTATGACAGTATTCAGGTAACCAAATTTTGGCTTGCTGAATGGAAAGGGGGAACACAATATCTAAATTTCACTTGGAATGTATCGTGTAATTTTTTGTAATTTATTGAAATATTTCACATTTTCATTTTTAGTGATTTATTCACTTTCAGAGAAATTGTTTAATGTAGTGCACGTTTGATATAATCCAAGGGCGTCAAACTGATGGCCATGAAGCAAATTTATGTGGCCTACAAATACAGTGTTACAAAGATTTTAGTTATTTGAAGTTTGAGTTTATAATAGTTTCATTTTCATTAAAAACAAATGAACAAGCAGCAGAAGATCTGTGAATGTATTTAATTAAATTTACTATGTTATATAAATTTTATTCTCAAAGATTTCAGAAACATTAACAGATTTCATTAACTTTTAGTCATACTTGTCAACAAAAAATAAATAATCACAATTACAAGCTTTTTTACTAAGAATTATTATTTTGTTTGGGAATGCATTTGTGTACATTCTGTTGATAAGACCCGGTTGACTGATAAGCATCTATAATTCATAATAAAAATAATTTCCAGTTAATTCTTTCTGTGGCTATAAACTTTTTCAGAATCTAATACCATTCAGTGTCAAACTGTAGTAAGAAATGGAGTTTATAAGTATTTGTATAAAAACATATGCATTTTTATTTATGTACCAAAGAAAATTTAATAAATAAAAGAAAGAAATTAGGTTATCAATATTTATTCTCAAGTTTTTGTCCCACTTGGAAAATAACTGTCAATATGTTTGAATTACAGAGTGTAACCAATAGATATCTATTGTTAGTATCAAACTTTAGATTTCAGATAGAAAATAAATAGAAATTTTGAGATTTTTTCTTTTACGGTATTATTTTCATATTTTCATAAATGTCTGTTAAGCAAAATTTTAAGTTTATTGAAGATTTAGATAATTCATCTTTTGGAGGTTACCTTGGATGCAGTTTCTGTCAAGAGTTTCACATCACCTTTTGTGCCCTTAAACAGCACAGATTCTTAAGAATTCTTTGTGATTTCTGAAAACTTGGAAAATCGGTTTTCTGTGTAATATGACAGAGGTAGTATTAGTTAAACAAATGTCTCATAAATCCATAAGGTATTGCTATTATTAGCAAATGGTAGAAATGTTGCAACAAAGATGGACTGCATTGATGAAGTTACAAATGAATTGATGAGTTTAATGAAGTTACAAAAGTATTAAATGTTATCTCGATGATGGAGATTTCATTGAAAGTAAAAATTTTGATTTTGATGTTCTATGTCCCAACAGGAAATTTCTGCTTCACATCAAGTGTTCATTTAATTTATTAACCTCTCAGATATATTACATTTTGCTGCATAAGGAATTATCACATTTCCTGTGCATAACCCTTGTGATGTAATTAATAGCACATCCTGCAACCACCATAATAAGATTGCAGTTTGAATCTCAATGACAACATACACTGGTGTGCAAAAATTAAGGACGAGACGGTTTTTTCAATATAACTTTGTACAAAAGCTTTCCAAATAAACACATTTAATACCGTAAGATCCCCAATACGAAAGGACATGAGTAGTGTAAGCAACACTTACTAAAAGAGAAATCAGAGGGATAGAAAGAAGCTTTATTGAAAAAGTAGCATGGAGCGCAATGCGACTGAAGGCCGAAACATCCCTGTGATGGGTGTCCAGCAAGAAGCATCTGGTCCTTAATAGGGGATATGATCTTCCCTGACTGCTAGGCAGGTTTCACAGCGTCTGCCCATGCTGAGAATGAGGATGTCAATGAGTTGTTGAGGCATTGCTGCCCATTCGTCTTGCAGTGCCAATCGAAGCTCCGGAATCGTTACTGGTGGTAAGGTACGAGCTGCCAATCATCTGCCTAGAAAATCCCATACATGCTCGATGGGATTGAGATCCGGAGATCGTGCCGGTCAATCCATACGTTCAATATCCTCCCTCTCTAAGAGCTGTTCGGCAGCTACTGTGCGATGACATGGTGCATTGTCGTCCATGAAAAGGAACTGCGGACACATAGCCCCTATAAAAAGACGCACTTATTGAAGAAGAATCTCGTTACAATAATGGATCCCGTTGACTGAACCTGCGTCGAAGATGTGAAGGTCTGTACGACTACCACGCATGATGCCTCCCCAAACGAGAACACCGCCACGTCTATACCTGTCCCTTTCAATGATGTTCGAGGGATGATTGCGGCTTCCCCGCTCTCTCCAGATAAGTATGCGATGAAAATTGCTACTCAGACTGAATCTGCTCTCATCTGTAAAGAGTACTCGTCCCCATTCATTGTCTCTCCAATTCCGGTGTTCCCGGGACCACAGAGAACGCCTTCTCCGATGGGCAGGCATTAGAGGTACACACCGTACAGGGCGTCGTGCAAACAGACCACCACCGTGCAGTCTTCTGGCCACGGTAAAACGCGATATCTGTCATCCAGTCGCCTGTGTCGTGTGTCTAGCGATTTCTCCCGCTGTCTGCCGCCTGTTTCTTCTGGCCTGTAAGGCAATATACCAGTCATCTGCAGGTGTGGTTCCTCGTGAACGACCACTACTAAACCCCCGGATAGCTGTTCCTGTAGTTTGAAATTGTCTTCAAAGTCGTGAAATGATGCTGTGAGCAATTCCTAACTCTGCAGCCACACTTGTCACACTGCAGCCTTCCTCCAACTTCCCAATGATTCGACCTCGGGTAAAAGCATCCAGATGTCGTCTGACAGATTGATTATTCGCCATTTCTCGCTGAGGCAGCAACTCGGTGTGATTTTAACTGCTATACGGCGTTCAATCTCTTTGCCAGAAATACTGATCTTTCAACGACAACATGCTTTATAGTACTCAGACACTCCCCCATTACGTTTACCTGCATATCTGCACATGTGCTACCGTACATCACCTTACTTAATCTCCTGATTGGTCTTTCTGTCCGCTCTGCCTCTTCGTTCAGCTGATATGCTAATTTTTCGACTTCGTCCTTAATTTTTGCACACCAATGTATTTGATCTTTTGTTTCCCAATTTCAAAAACCTAATGGCAAATAAATTTAAATGTGGTATATGATAATTCATTACCACCTGGGTTTAGTTGATTGTGTCTCGTGCCTCTCATCAGTTGATTTTCAAGTGGAAAATAATATATATGACATAAACATTAGTTATTACTGGCTCTCTTGATATAAGTAGTACAGTCAAAAGTCGTTAATTCGGACACCCATAATCCGGAATGATCTATAATCCGGACCTCAAAGCTAAAATCTTTCTGCGAATGCACGCACCGCGTTGACGCATGCTCACAGGCGTTTTACGCGTCCGCGCAAGACATTTACGACTGCGCATATGTGTCTGCGCAAGTGCAGAATACGTTTTCGCGTCGGACGGCATAAGCTAAAATTATCTAATTATCTATTTCAGTTAATGTTGATGATTGCGTTGTTCCTTAATCTTCGAATTGGATCCGGCTTATTATTTTTTGCAGACTGTAAGAGCAATTTTATAAAAGTAAGCTTGAACTTTCGATTATGTCAAATAGAATTTCCGATGCTGGAGCTCCCAAAGGATCTAGAAAACGAAAGTATGATTCGATGTCCATCAAACAAAAAACGAATTGCTACAAAAAATGGATAAAGGTATATCCTTTGTTTATCTAACCGTTCCAAAATCTGTTTATCAATTTCATGCTGCTCTGCGTGGGGGGGGGACGTCGCGGCTCGCAATGAACTGGAAGTTGATCTGTCACCACTATCGTTATCTTTAGGGCAGATGTTTTTATTTTATTCGGCTTATAATTCCTTATTAAATGTAGTATTTAATCTCGATGTACTCCGTCTTTGATATGATTTAAATCAAATTCCTCGTCATATTTATAATCACGAATACAAATCAAATAGTTTTCTGGTTGCAATTTTCTAATTTCGGCTATGCGTAAGGTACGCATGCGCGTGTTGAAAGAAATGTTTAATAAAGTAAACAAATAAATATTAAGCTTCTTTTTTTTGTAAATTTTGATACCCTTTAGATCATAATTGCTCATTATTTTATAAATTACGGTTTCATATTTTTAATTTTATAATTTCTGCATGCCATCTTGCCAGATTTAGACTGATGATCTATAATCCGGAAAAATCGATAATCCGGAATCGCCGAAGTCCTGACGAGTCCGGATTAAAGACTTTTGACTGTAGTATATTCAGTTAGACTAAAAGATCCATGGTTTGATTTTTCTGCTTCATTTAGTAGCTGAAAACAACAACAACAACAAAAAATTTTTGCTATTCATTTGAAAAAGCATTATCTGAAACGTAAAAATGTATAATGCAATATACATTATATACAGCTGCCAATTCTCTCAGTTTTTCAATACACATTCTGGTTTTCCAGTAGATCCCTAAATCTCCCATTTTTTTAATTTTAGGCTAAGTAAAATGTTTTATGGCAATGTATGAAATTTAATGAAATATAAAATGTGCAAATTCTATTCTCTATCCCTAATGCTATTTGTTATGATTTTTTTTATTAAATTTTATTTGATTGAGAATGTCTTAATGTACTAAACATCTGTAGACCTGTAAATATTGCTCTCAAACATGATACCTACATTGTCAAGAGCCTAACCTGCTTTCTTACATCCCCATTAACACCAAAATAAATTTTGATCTGTTGGAACATTCTACAAAAAGGAAACTGAAGCTGTTATCAAGACAAAAGATACTTAAATAGTTAAGTCCTTTTTGGAAGCTAATTTGGTAAAAATTTACACAGATAGTTCATTGGATGAGACTGTCCAACAGGGTAGAGCCAGTATTCACATCACTCTACCAAATGGAGCAACTATACTTCTAAGCCATGGAGGAGCCAACATCGCTTCCAACTTCACATTTGAATTAAGAGCGATCCAGGAGGCCCTGAGAATTTACATTGACTTAAATGATAAAGTCAGCAGACTTGTAATTCACTGTCACTCTAAGGCTACCCTAGAGGCAATACTGCAAGTACATTCAAGAGTCACCCAGGATGTTCACCAACACCTAGAAACAATCAACCAGATGGGAAAGCCATGCATTATGCAATGGATACCTGCACATGTTGGAATCGATGGGAATGAGGCAGATGATGAAGTCGCTGAAAGGGAAAGAAATCTCAACAACTCAGTGCCCGTCACTCTTGAAGATGCTAATGCCATTGCCAGATATAGACTCAAAGAGAAATCTATTAAGAAAGACAGATATGTGAGATTGATGCAAACAGAGAAATCACAAAGACCATTACTAGATTAAGAACCCGTCATTTTAGAGGAATAAAAATTAATGTAGATGGTACTAGATCATGTAAAAATTGTAGAAAGTGCCCTGAAGCGGAGCTTTCTGCAGAAACACTATCACCTGCCCAACAGAACTTGCAGATCTGGAAAACTTGGGGAAATTTCCTTTCCAGAGAGAGCTGTATAGTGAGCTGACAAAAGCAGTGATTTCCACTCATGGATCCATTTGACTTTTCGAAGGACACAACAGCAACCAACCAAGTATCTGTAGACCATTTTATGAAGATTCAAGAAGTAATTTTGCTTTACATCAATATATAGTACAATAGTAAGTTTATCCACACAATAGTATGTACATTAATTATTAACTTTATTTTCATAATATATAAAATTCCATCAATAACTAAAAACTTTTCTTCCCTCCTGAGGATTTTCTCTGGATAAACATGCAAGAAAATTACAAAAAGAAATTAGTCAAGAAATATGAAATTTAGAATAGCTAATAATAGTACATTTTACATCATAATCATATTATTAATCTTTCAGTAGCATGAATCTTGCATTATAATGTGAATCTGAAGTTCTTTTGTAATGCTGTCAGTATGCAGTGTGAAAATTTTCCAGAAATTCCTATTTTTTCATATTTCAAAGTTTGCAACTGTGAGCAAAATATCTCAAAATGTCTCCATTTAAACTTATGTAGCTTGGGAAGGGGGAATATAGTGTTTTGATTTATTGATTTACTATTCTGTAGAATTCTGTATTAATGGTTTATTTTAATGTCACATATATAACTGCTAATTTGTATGTGTATAAAATAATAATGGGTAAATGTGATCTATGTCAGTTTTGTTTTATATCCTATAGGAACAACTTTCATTTCCCCATAAACAGCAAGAGCTACAGTCCTGTTATGACATTGATGTGCATCAGCCTGGTGTCTTATATTCCTCGTCTTCCAGAGTGTCATGCGGGAGTGGAATGTTTGTAGTCATGAGTAATGTCATGCCTAATGATATTTGCAGTACAGTTCATAAGGATGTCATAGTGTGCCCTGATGTAATGCCTAGCAACAGATGCTCTAGCAAAACAGCTTATGGTGTTTCAAATGCTTTAACAAGAAACAGATTTTTGTGTGGAAATGGCTTTCAGCACAGTTCCAGTTTAGAATGCCATTTATGTCAAGCAGAATATTGTCCAGTTTTTGATGATAGTCATATTTCTGAAAATAATTCAGAAGTGCCTTATGGGAATTTTTTCTCAGAACAAAAGTCCGGTTTATCAGATGATGAACAGCAATCTGTTACAGAGACTGAATGCTGTTCGTTGCCCACTGTTATTTGTAACAAAACATGTGCTGCTAATGATACTGATTGTGAAAGCAATAACACATATATAACTCAGAGCACTGATCTAGATAAATATATGGACGCTTCTGTTGATCTTTCAAGCTCTGATTGCTCAAGTGCTGTGTGGGAATCCAAAGCATCTAGTTACCATAATGTAGCCTCAAAATCCGATGATGCTAGTTCAGAAACAATGGTAAATACTGAAAGTGAGCTTACACCATGTGCATCAGCAATGACTGATCTCAGCTACTATGTAGATAATCCATTAAACAGTCCTGCTGAGGTTAAAACAAGTATTTTTGATGAATTGAGTTGTTCAAATGTTCGTCAACGAGCACATTCCGTTGACAGTTTTATGAAACTTTTACCATCAGTTGGAGAAAATTGTAATGTTAGAAAATCTCATAGTGAGCCATCACACTCTGCTATTACATCTGCTAACAAAGTCAGTGATGAAACCAGTGCTTTGCAAATCCAGCCCACAGACCCCAACATTCTTCAAGGAGTTTCAAATGCTGAAGAAGGGGCCATTGCAAAATCAGAGAACACTAACCCTGACATATCAAATTCAATATTGTTAAATAATGAAGATCCAAATTTAGACACTAAAGGAAGTAAGGATTGTATAAGGAAGCATATAAGAAGAAATTCCTATACTTTAGAATATCCATCTACTGCTTTAATTATAGCCCATGCTGGTTGTGAGTGTAATCTTGATTCCAATAAATGTGAATATCCTCATAGTGCTTCTGTGAATCAAAAAGAACTTGAGCCAAATACTGCTTTTAAAAAAGAGAAAGTTACCAAATCTCTTTCTTTGCCAGCAAACAGTAAAGTCTTCCCTATTCCGAGCACTGAAACTATCTCTGCAGGAAATAATGTTGTTGAGACTACAGTTTCATGCTCTAATGTGGTATTTTCAAATTTAGAAGAAAGTGCTAAGATATTTCTCAGTCCAGTTGATGAATCCAGCCCATTCTTAGATAATGAAGAAGACTTTCAAGGTGATACTTTTACATTTCAAGATAGTCAACCAGAAAAAGTTTGTGAAATGACAAATGTGAACATAGAAAATAATCATGATTCACAGCCAGTCGATGCAGAAAATGATTTACAGGCAGTTGATTTGCAAAAAGTTGAAAAGTATGTGTTGCTTTCCATTTTTTTTAAATGTTAAAATTTTATAGATGTAATGCTAATACTAGTCATTATTTTTCAAAGTTCTAAAGTGTTTATCTGCACTTATATTTTTAAAACATAATTAATTGAAATTTATTTACTTGTATATCGTTATTAAGTTAATGGAAAAAATATATATATTTCTTTTTAATAGTTCAGGCTATTAGAGTTTGGATAATCTTTATTTTATTAACTAAAAATTAAATCAATTTTTGTATTCATATCTGTGATATAGATCGATTCTTCCATAGTTGTTCCATGATTGGATGTATAATAAGAGCTGCCATAATCATAGTGCTTTAAAACCCTCTTTTGTTTCTAGAGACTAGAGTGGAAGATCTGTAGGTAAGGTAACTGGTAATTAATTTCATAAAATGTCAGTCTTAGGACAGAGTGACAGATGATTGCCATATGTAATTTCTGAACTCTGAGATTTTCATGCAGTTAATTCAAATTTTATTTTTGATATTTTGGAAATCTGGGCACAAGGGCAGGCTTCAAGGACCACAGATTGAGAAATAGTAATCACGAAACTTAGCTGAAAGTATAGAAATTTGCTGCAGCGCTTCCATATTTTGTGTAAGGAGGTCTTCTAGATTACTCAGTAATTTCTTTTAGGAAAGAAATACAGTACAAAGTCCGTAATCCGGACATCCATTATACAGTACAAAGTCCGTAATCCGGACATCCATTATCCAGAATGATCTATAATCCGGATTTCAAAGCCACAAACTTTTTTTTTTTTGTATGCTTTACGCATGTGCATTTAATGTATAACGGACGGTATAAGCTAGGCTAAAATTATCTTTACTGATTCTAAGGTATTTCAGTTAATGTTGCAGATTGCGCTGTTTCTTAAGCGGTAATAAATGAAGATGATATAACAGAAGTTTTTCATTGCAACGACAATGCCCCAATCATCAATAAATTAACGGACGGCGAAATCTGTAGTACGGTTCTAGATCCGGAAAATACCACTTCCGATAGTGAAGAAAGTGACAGAGAGGTTATTGAAAACGAAAAAATTTCGATTGACAAGTTAGTCAGTGTTCTCGACACAGCAATTACAGGATTTGAACAGTGGAACTTTGTAACTGAACAAAAAATTATGTCTCTTTATAGAATTAAAGAGAAAGTATTAGCACAGAAAACAAAGCAACTTAAACAACTTACATTGAAAGAAATGTTTAATAAAGTAAACAAATAGATATTAAGCTTTTCTTTTTGTAAATTTTGATACCCTTTAGATCATAATTGCTCTTTATTTCATAAATTACAGTTTCATATTTTTAATTGTATAATTTCTGCATGCCATCTTACCAGATTTAAATTGATGATCTATAATCCGGAAAAACCCCTAATCCGGAATCGCCGAAGTCCCGATGAGTCCGGATTACAGAATTTGTACTGTACATTTCTTTCTTAAATTTTGCATAGTTTCTTCTGAAATATTTTTGGTTTGAAAAATCATCCTTCAACCTGATACCTAAATAGAGATTATTTAATACTGCAACAAAGATATTAAATTTTCTACCAGGAATAAGAAGTTTACCTCAAAAATATTTTAGCAGTAATAAATTTATTCACAATACGCACTTCATGCGGAATCAGTTATAAGAATAAAAGAAATAACCAGTGTATTTCAGTATAATATATTAAACTTCTAGTCTGCAGTAGAAATTTTATCGCTGGAGTGACCCACATCAAATGAATTCTAAGCACATCCAGTTGGAACCAAGTTTGAGTTATAACTATTTTGATTGACAACCATCATTCTGACTCATTTGCATAATGTTTAGTAGCTCATTTTTATTATTTATCGTAATATTTAATTGCAGATATTTGGTCTAATGTGCTGTAAAACCTGCAAATCAGTGTTAGATAATGGCCTGAATATCTAAAACCAGTTATAGCCTATTATACTTGACAAAGTCTGATGGGGGTGATCTGACCAGCGTGGCGAATTTGCAAACATGTGCCAGCATTATAAAATCACTTCCATTCCAAATGTATTTAATATTAAGTTGCTGAGTTTAATAAATGATGATTTCAGTATTATTTCAAATTACATTATAAACTTTGAACTAATTTAGTAAGATTGTAACTAACAATTAATTTAATAATTAAAACCTAAATTATTAATTAATGAATGCTAAAATTAAGCTGTTTGGATTTTTTTTTTTTTTTTTTTTTTTTTTTTTAATATTTGTAGTTAGAAACTTGATAAAATTTTAAACTTTTACAAAGAACTGCTGTATCCGTATTTGTGTTGGTATTTTTCATCAAGAGTCTTTCAATTGTATTTTCAAGTTCATAATACTATTGGTAGCTTTTCTGATCTCCACATTTCAGTTCAGAAGTTCTCATAATTTGCAGTACTTTTCGTGGTTCAGCTGGGGCTAGCAAGTAGTTTCTCTCTGTGTTTTAGGAGACTGCTTCCTATGCATAGGAGACTGCTTCCTATGCATAGCCTCTAGCGAAGATACTTAGTTATCTCCTTCAAAGTTCAGTCTTGGTTATCATTTTTTGAACGACGCCTTTTCTGTATTGACATTTGAATGCTTTTATAGTAATCTAAGCCTAAATGATAGAAGTCGTATTTGCAGGAAGAAGGAATTTAATGTTTTTCAGGATATTTTAGGGGTTTGCAGCATGGTTATATAATAGTAAAGCTATTTTTTCATTTTTCTGTTGTCCATCCCATTTTAAAAGGAAATCAGTAAAAATATTGTTTGCTATCCACGTGTTCTTGTTTTGCAGTAAGTTAAATTCTTGACTCCTTTTAAACACTGAGGTTTGCTACTTTTTCTAATAACCAGTAGTGTCTTTTTAATTGTTGCATCCATACTGCACATTAATAGCACATTAACTCATTCTTTTAATTTCGAAAAATGTTTTCATTTTTTAATATTAATGTGGGCTCCAATAATACTCTGTAAAACAGACCAGGTTCATCTGTATTACAGATTTTATGTGGCTTGTGCTCTTTTAGAAGTTTGGGTAAAATATCTTTCATCCAGTTCTGAGCCGATTGATGGTCTGTTCCTTGCTTCTCATCATGTAGTTTCCAATAAATGATATTATTTCCCTGTTTCAACTTTTGAGCCATCTATCAGTTGGCAGAAAATTTTCACCTGGCATTTTAGTGAATTCTATAACTTTTGTGGTTAAAAGAGCTGTAGAAATTGGAACATATTTTAGTTTATAGCTTGAAACCATTCTAGAAGAGTGGTTTCAACATCTATCTATTTTCCATCCCTTTAAATATTTGCATTTTTTACTTATTTTTATGAATTTTATTTGTTCTTTAAGTAAAATATAGAATGCTATTTAAAAAATTCCCATTTTAAATGCTGTTTCTCTTTGGCTACCTATATCAATTGTAACATAATCTTTCAGCAATTTATCCTTTTCTTTCAGGCTTAGATCATTTCCCTTAGGCATTTTCGACATGTTAAAAATCATGCACATAGCAAATAAAAAATGCCTCTTGTCTAAAATGATTTGTTCAAATCCAAAATTCTTGTTTGTAGCCATCAGGAAGGTTGCACGTTATCAAGTCAACATATCACTTCAGGACTGTTACAAGCATAATCAATGCTTTTTTTTTCCTTCAGTCTACAACAGCCACTTCCCTTTTCCAATCCATGATTGATAATGTGCAATAATGCAAGGAAGCATTTCATGATGTTTTATGAGAACATCCTGCAAACTTAATGTGTGTACATTATCAGTTGGTGTTCGAAAAGGGAACCAGTGCTGGTGAGTGCCTTTTCTTTAATCCTGGAAAACATTCACAATCAAAGAACTTGTTTCCAGTACCTCTAGAGGACTGCTTTTGTTAATCATGAGGTAAATTATTCTTTCACTTTCAGCTTCAGTCTGAACAAAGAGATTTTCAAACAGTGTATGACAGGGAGGAAAGAGTGCTCAACACCCCTAGAGGGTCTTAGTTCTAACTATACCAGACAAAGTTTCTGCTAAACCTGTTATATTAAAGCATTATGTAATTAAAATATAAATGACTGATTAACAAACTGCTTTTAACCCAAACAGGTTGTTCTTGATCTGAAGAGTCTTTCGCCAGTTTGTGCTGTACAAGGTGCTGAGACGAGTTAATGATCTTTGGTTTTTCTGTTGATTAGTATATATTTGTTTATTTATTGAAAATTTGAATGTATTAAGCGTCTGAGTTTATTAACCAGTGAATTTAATAAGCGGCGGGTGAATGAAGAATGCAACCTTTATCAAAATTCCAGGTTCCTTTGAAGATCAGTGTGAATATTTGCTGACTTGAGTAAAAGTGCTGGCACTTTTTGCAAGTTAACCGTTGTTTGTCAAAGCATAAGTGGTATTAGCACCTTTATGAAGTTCAATAAACATAGCAAAAAATATAACCATCTTCTAGGACATCCATGGTTGGGCTTGGTTAATATTTTAGTGTGTAATCACAGATGGGCATAGAGGTGCCTGCACTCTGTTCTTTAGAATTTGAAAAAAGCAACTTCATCAAAGTGCCATACCTTTGTATAAGTGGGGCTCTGTTTGACCAGGGTACCCTGGTATAAAGGTGCATGCACTCTTATGAAGCAGGTACCGTTATTAAATTCACTTTATGACTTGAGGAAACCAACTTTTATAACCTTTGTATCAGAGTATTTTTATTGGTCATCTAGGTGCAGACATAAAGATGCAGACAGCATTTGGAAGTTCAAATTTATATTCTGGAGGAAGCATCTTTCATTCAGGTGCTGTCACCTTTATGCCAGAGTATCTTTGTAATGGGTTCTGTCTTGGTGAACAGTCGCCGAACTGAGTATAGGTGCTGGCATTTTTAGTGACAAAGTGGACCTAATGCACATCAGTAGCTCGCAAAGTTTTTCGAATTCCCATTAGCCTCTACTCTTGATACCTGAATATCATAGTAATTGTACTCATGTAGGATGTGATGTGAATAATTGTATAAAATGAAAGACTTATTTTATTAGCCGAAGATGATATGTATATATATACACTCACGTTTGGGAAAATTGCAACACCAAGAAGGAATCGTTATAATTGAATGCAATTTAATACACAGTTGAGTGGTAGTGGTACAAATAAATGATTAAATGTTCAAAGCAAACAAACAAGAACAAGAGATCAGAATCAGTATTTTGTGTGGCCACCATGCGCCGCAATAAGTGCTGCTACACGACGTGGCATGGAGTCAAACAAAGTTTGAATGTCTGACTGAGGAAGAGCATTCCATATCGTTTGTACGCGTACCCAAAGTTCGTCTGCAGACGCAACAGGACGAGGATCACGAGCAAGACGCCGACCAATGACATCCCACACATGTTCAATTGGCGACATATCCGGGGAACACGCAGGCCAAGGAAGAAGCTGTACCTGCTGTGCTGCAAAGAAGGATTTGACAATCCGAGCAGTATGAGGGCGGGCATTGTCCTGTTGAAATACAGCGCCTGGCAAGCTTTGAAGGAAGGGAACAGCTTCGGGCTGTAGAACTTCACGGATATACCGGTTGCTGTTCAGATTGCCCACAATTCGTAGCAATTGAGATCGTCTATGATATGCTATGGCGCCCCAGACCATAACTCCGGGTGTTCGTCCACTGTGGCGTTCGATAATGCACTCCGGAAGGTGGCATTCACCGGCATAGCGTCTGACACGAATGCGGCCATCATGGTACCACAAATTAAAGCCGGATTCATCAGAAAACACGAGATGCTGCCAATCAGCACGCCAGTCTCTATGCTGATTGGCCCATTGTAGCCGCAGGCGGCGATGGTCGTGCGTTAGGGGGATCCTGTATAAAGGAGTCCGTGCGCGCAGTCCACACTGCAGCAGACGTCTACGAATTGATGAAGCACACAATGAAACACCTGTAGCTATTGACCACAGTGCTGCCAATTGTCTAGAGGAAACTGTACGGTCCGTCCGCGCCATGCGGACCAGGTGTCTATCATCGCGAGCTGACGTCACATTTCGGGGTCCACTCCCGGATTTCCGAGTTGTCCGACACTCGTCCGTCCACTGCTTCCAAACGCGCATCACTGTGCTGCTGTTACGCTGCACACGAGAGGCTACTGCGCGATACGACAATCCAGCTTCACGAAGGCCGATGATTCTCCCTCGTTCAAACTCTGTAAGTTGTTCAAATCTCGCTCTCTTTCGTCGACGAGGCATAAGTACAGATTGAGTTAACGTTTACCACTAGCAGATAACCACCGATAACCATACACGCCTCGCTACAGCCGTCTATTTATTCGGATCCATCAGCCGTTCAGAGGGCGCTGCTCAGCATACGCATGCGCTATGGATTTGCAATTCTAATCATTTGCATATCATGCGCTACTTTGCATTTCCTGAAAATTTCAGCTCACTCGCGTAAGTCCTTCATGGTGTTGCAATTTTCACAAACGTGAGTGTATATTTAATTTTATAAATTTGATAAGAACACCTACCATAATAAAAGCATTATCACTTTCTATTCCAACATTCAAAGTCCATTTTAATAAGGAACTTCTATTACCATTGGAAATACTATTTGCAATTCAAACTTAAGTTCTTTTACAGCCAAAAAGATAATCGTGTTTTCTCAATATGACAATAATATTTTACACATAAAGTCAGTAATATATGTCCTGAAATTTTCAAGGTTCATTATTAAGACTTCTTAATCCATCTTTGAAATGGCATGTTATGTTTCATATACCTTCAGATCATATCGAAGTCAGTTTTCTAATTAAAAAAGATCTATTTTATACACTCAAAATGCTTTTTATGTAATTAAGTAAAATACATTATTATTTTGCTTTTGATTTTGGAATCATGTATTGTATATAAACTGAAATTTTGTCTATTTATAAATAATCCCTTCCCTTAAACTAATATATTTATGCTTTTTTCCTCTTGGAAGATATGACTGTACATTAAACTTTGGTTGTGATCCACCATCAGTATCATTTTTAGAAATGATTGCCATTTCACAGTTTTTTGTTTGCTAAATTAACATTATTTAATGCATTATGTTCTTGATTTCTGACTAGTTAAATGCAAATAAAATTAAAAACTGAACTATTACTTGAAATTCATTTAAAATTTGAATTAAAAAAAACCAAGCAATAAATTTTTTATTAAGGATATTCCATATTTCTTTTGATTATGCCTTAATTTGTAATAGTTATTTCCATATACTTAAAGTGTACTTAATTTTTAATATGAAGTAAACTAAATTTAAAAAAATATGTTACAGGCAACCTCCTAATTCACCTGATTTAAAAAGTAATGCAAGCAAAGAAATTTTAGTAAAAATATATCAGGAACTGCAAGAAAGCCACAAAATGAGGGTAAAGGAGTTACTAGAAGAGCAAAAGAGACAATGGCTAAAGCTCCAAGAAGAATTTAAACTGCAAGAAAAGATGCTGACTGAAAAACTTAATAATCTCGAAATTTCAGATACTGTTGGTATGCTTTAGTTTCTTTATTATAGAATATTGCATGTACTTATATTTCCTTCCCCCATTTTTACCATACAAAAACCAAAAGGAGAAAATTAACGGAATAATTTAATTTTAAAAGACATGATTGCAGTGACAGAACATTGCAAATGAAAAGTGTTCATGGATACACTACCCATAGTTACTGCAATGTTAATTATTTAAAAGAAACCTACATTGCAATAAAAACACATAATATTAACACTACAATATTTAATTAGATATTTTCAACTCTACTTGAATCTTGCTCTGTTATTGTTGTCCATTGCTACTCCCTAGACCTAAAATCATTTAATGCTGCTACATCTTGCAAGCTGTTGCTATCATCACTGTTATCTTCCTCATTTCTATTCAGTTTGTCTTCCCTAGTGCAACGACCTTCGCAGTTGTCAAGAATATTAGATATTCCCATTCTCTTGAAGCACTTCACTATTATTTCTTCATTAGTTAGAGGCTATGCATCCAAAATCCATGGGCAAAGCAGTTAGAAAGACAAAAATTACCACTACATGGACAAATCCATTTTAAAAGGTTGGGAAGCTTGCTAATGAATGAGGAAAGGGAAAATTACACGAGTACTTAACAAATTTTCAGAGCCTTTTACTAAAATGCTAGGGGAAAAGTATACGAGGAAATACAGTAACTGTTGCATTTGGGTTAAAATTTTACTCAAAGTAGGTCAAAGCAGGGCAGACACTTGTTTTACATGAATTTAAGTTTTATGTGTTTATTTTAAACTGCACTGTACATCGATACAACAGATGTGCTGCAGTAGCATTCCAATACTATGTGACTGCTTATCTGCAAATGCCTGAAATCTGCATACATATTAGTACAGCCACCTTGGTACACCTGGATATTTTTTTTCCTAAGAAAAAGAATGACAACTTAAAAATTATTATTATTTCATACATACATGCTATTATTCAGATATTTTAGCTTTAATGCAATACAGTACAAAGCCCGAAATCCAGACGTCCATTATCTGGAATGATCTATAATCCGGACCTCAAAGCCACAAACTTTTTTTTTTTTTTTTTTGTATGCTTTACGCATGCGTGTAAAGAATGCGCATACATTACTTGCCCTATACTTCCACAGTCATAACACCTTGGTTCTGTACTCTTATTAGGTATAGCACATGCTTTATTTTTGTGTGTTAGTACTTGAATAACCCTTATTCTCCGTATCTCGAATGCAGATTTTCTCATAAATTTTTAATTTCTCTTTGAATTCAGAAATAGTTTTACACCCATACAAAATAATTTTGTTACTACTCTGATCCGGTATCCCATTGATTACATAATCAAGAATTGATGAATCATCAACAGAACCGCGACTGGCTATTTCATGCATGGTAATTAAATATTCGGAAAGGGATTCACCAGGTTTTAAGTGTCGTTTAAGTCCAGGCATAGTCTAAATGAACCGCATTTTTTTCTACTTAGCACGATATTACTTGTGTAATCAGAACAGTTTGGCTTAATGAATTGTTTCTGTAACCATTCCGAAATTTGTTTATCAATTTCATGCTGCTCTGCCGGGAAGGGGGGAGGGGGGCGATCCTCATCTTCAGGGCAGATGTTTTTATTTTATTCAGCTTATAATTCCTTACTAAATGTAGTATTTCATCTCAATGTACTCTCTTTGATATGATTTAAATCAATTTCCTCGTCATTATAAATATCACAAATACACATCAAATAGTTTCTAGTTGCAATTTTCTAATTTCGACTATGTGTAATGCATGCGTTGAAAGAAATGTTCAATAAAGTGAACAAATAAATATTAAGCTTTTTTTTTTTTTGTAAATTTTGATACCCTTTAGATCATAATTGTGCTTTATTTCATAAATTACGGTTTCATATTTTTAATTGTATAATTTCTGCATGCCATCTTACCAGATTTAAATTGATGATCTATAATTCGGAAGAACCTCTAATCTGGAATCGCCGAAGTCCCAACGAGTCCAGATTATGGACTTTGTACTGTATTTATCTTTAAAAGTAATCAATAAAATTACTTACAAACATGTTTTTTTTTTTTTTTTTTTTTTTTTTTTTTGTTTTTGTTTTGGTGAAATTTTGTAGTGATCGCTTTTAACAATACATTCAAAGCAGTTGTTTCCTTAAGCGGCTTGGTATTTGTGGCATATAAATTCTTCTAAATATGATTATATGCAGTCATGGGCTCTTCTTGTGCTTCATATTATGCCATTATGTGGATCGTCATGTTTTTTCTTCATGATGTGTATCCATGCTAGTTGCATGTATGACTGATTGTTTTAAATGTAAATCCAGCTTCTTCTGATTGTTCATTTTTAATATTATGAGCAGCAATTAAAACAGATGATACTTCCTTGCTTAACTTTTCATTAATTTTCTGCATTAATATTGTAGCGATTTTAGCTGTAGCAATTTTTATTGGTAGTGTGATTGAAAATAAGGTAAGTGTTAAATTTCACAAATTGAATTTTAAGGTAAGTTCAACTGCTTATCATAACAAAGTAGTTTGCTTAGCAAAGTAGTCCTTTTCCAAAAGGAAACGATAATCACTTGAGTTCAAACAGAGGTAGCGGAGAAAAAGTCCGGCTACGCTTCCTTGAGGGTTTCTTTTTCCGCTCTTGACAGAGCTTAGTAGTGACTCAGGACGAGCCGTAAAATACACAAGAGAGAAAGGGGCTCTCTAAAGCTTACTAGCGACTCGGGAAGAGCCGTAAAATACAAGAGAAAGGCTCTCTCTTCTCTACGCAACGACTGCGTATCCTTCAGACTAAAAAAAACTCTCTAATTATTTTCACTCACTGTTTTTATGTCCAGGTTTTCAGGGCGTGTCTTGTGCGTCTGCTGCAGTGATTCGCTAAACGTCTTTTTCGGAGCATCTCTCCATTGGTCAACAGGCGCTGATTGTTCTCAGATACTGTCTTGACAACCTGAGAAACTGAAATTTTCCGTGGGAAAATTCAGAACGTCTTTTTGGGAGGTCTATCTAAATTATTTCGAGAAACAGGCAGTTGGCGACAGTCTGTCGCATACACACAATGGACACTCCACAACCCGTGAGAACTTGTATGAAAGTTTTCTCCTTTCGTAAAAACAATATGCTTTCCGCACTTTGTTGGGGGTCACGTTCGACCTCAAGAATTCGTAAGTGTCATCAGGGTGGTCATCTGGCGCCCATTTGAAATCTCCTTTTCCCAGACTTCGTGGGAGCCCGTGGGAAAATAGCTGACAACGTTACAATATCGCCACACGTCTGTTAGAAATTATAACCAGAAATTTTTTTTTATTTGTTTCCTGGCAAATTTCTCCCCAAATCCATTACAGCAGCAGAACAAATCCAGAATTTTATTTTCAATTTGTATCTATTTCAACAATTAAATTTTTTTAGCAGTCATTTTTCTCTTTATTGACATGCAGATTATTAGTATATAATTATTCTGGTCTCTCGTAGTCTTATCAGTGATTTATCAGAACTCTTCATAGAAGAATTTAATACTAATTAATTCTTTTCTCCAGCACTACATAAATTTGGTTGCTGTAGCAAAAGACAGTTGAGTGTTATTAGACCAAATCCAGTCCAAATACCGATGTGTTCATTTCAACATTTCATGCTGCATTCCCAAGAAGATTTTTTCCCTGAAATACTATGTCATCATATGAGAATTTGGCCATTTGTGATTGTGGAAAAATATTGTATTCCTGTAGAAATTTACCACACTTTCTTCTGTTGCTGGCAAATCCCACCAGCATATATTTTAAAATTGAGTTTAAGGTAAAAAATATTTTTGTTAGTCTTTTGAGCCTGTAAACAATGTAAAAAGTACTTTAAAAAATGGCAACTTTGCTTGTTGAAATTAATGGTATTTATGTATTACCCTCTGATCATGAAAGTTAGTTACCATCGAACTGTGAAGGTTGGCAATGATCCTGTCAAAGTTGCATGAGTCATTCCTGTGGAATTCTAAACTGCACTTCTATGTGCATCTCTTACAGTAAAACATTTGTCAGTCTCTCTGCATAATCCATCAAATACCAACTACTGAGGAAGGATTCGATCTGCTCTGTTTTTGTACTGAAAAGGTTTCTTTCCACATTGATTCTCTGGCTCTGGGCCAGCTATAAACAAACTAAAATGCAGCCACATAATATATTTTTTTTTCCAAAGTGGAAGAAAAAATACTGCAATAACAGTTACTTTTGCTCATAAAAACAACAGGTGGCTTATTAAGAATCAATCAATGTTGCATGAAATGAAAGTGTAGATGTTGTGAGAGTGTTTTTATGTTATCCATAGTTGGCACTAAATTGTGCAGCTTGTGACACTGTCACAGTCAATGGTGTAGTACATTAAATGTCAAACTATGTAGTTACATGTGTGGTTGCCAGAGTTTGGCAACTTCTGCTAAGGAGTTGTGTTGACACATAAGATGTGCATGAAATAAGTTTTTTTTTATATAAATATGGAAATAAACTTTTTGGTAAAAATACATTATATTTTTTAAATATTCTAATCAAAGATGTGAATTATTTTTATTGCTAAATGCCGCAAGAATCAACATAATATTTGTAAATTTGTGGGATTAGTTTTGAAGGTGATTAGTCCTAGTCAATTACAATATGAAATCAATATACAATATATAATCTCGTCGAATTACAATATATAATCTCGTCCTTCAGCTGTTGAAGCGCAAAGGATAAAAATGAAAGGAAATAAGTCAAACTACTGGTACCATCTGTTGATGAAAAATGAAAACAACTATGAAATAATTTCCTTTAAAGCTGAGGGTTAATACAGATTGGAATTGGAAGCATTAACTAGAACTGAGAGATTTTTATAAATTTTTATGAATTTTAACAACTTAAGCTAATTTTTGGAAACATAGACCTTTCAGAAAACTAAACAGATAATGCAATAAGGTCAAGGATTGCTGAGACTTTCATATTGTAATTGACTAGGAATATTCATATCAAGTTTAACAGAAGAATTGGTACTGTTCTGTTATTGGGACCGGAATTGTCACCAAATGTTCTGATAAACTCATTCGTATGAAGTCGCGAAAATTTAGTTTTAAATCATTATAAAACTAGACTGTTTTTGCTTTTTTTTTTTAAGTAATATAAAAATTTGGGACTTGCTTAATGTTGAAACATCTGCCATAAAATTTCCTCAGGAATAAGGAATAATTCATTCAAAAAAAAAAAAAAAAAGTGCCTGAAAAGCCATACAATGAAGCTGTACTTCAGAGGAAACACCGAAATGGAGATGTAAAGATATTTTTTACCAAGGGAAAAAATAGAATTATGTTCTCAAAATTAACTTGATATGAATCATTGCATTGTTGTTGATTGGAATAGTTATGTAAGGGAAGGGGTTAAATATAAGGGGTTAAAATAGGTGGCACTGGTAATATTGTCAAAGTTGGCCAAAAGCCTGTTTTCGCACCGAAAAAACAGTGTTGGTCATATTCTTCTATTCTAGTGGGTGTGTAGCGGGATTTTCCAAGAAACAAAAGAATGTTTCTAGTTGCTGTGCCTAACCACTATGCCAGAACTTTGCTTAAAGTTATTGTAGAAAAGATTATTAATGGTACTACAGTATACTCAAACTGTTGGAAAGGTGTAACACTGAAGAGCTGAAAGAGGTCAATTTTGAACATTTCTGCATTAACCATATACTATATAATTTTATCGATCCTGGTACTGGTTGTCACACACAAACTATTAAAATGTTATGGCACAGAGCGAAGCCGCGAAAGAAGTGCCAATGCGGCACTGACCGTTTTTGACTTCTAAATTAATACTTATTTGGCATATTATTTTATCTCAATTAGATTCATATTTAATTGAGTTTATATGGCGGCAAAAGTGCCCTAAAATGCATATTTTTCAGACATTTTAAATGATATTCGCAGTTTTATGCCTCCATGTCAATGCTAATTCCCAAACTTTTTTTTTGTGTGTGTGTGTGTGTGTATGATTTCTTTGGCAAGTTTTTTAATTTGCATTAAAAATTTTGTAATTTGTCAAATGTTTGCTATTTTTCCTCTTGAATATTTTTTATCTTAATGGTATTGTAAATGTTTTTCCGATTATTTTTATGCCTTGAATTTTTCGCCAAAGTGCAAGCTTTTGGCAATATCTGAATCCGGTCCCGATAACAGAACAGTACCAAACAGTTATGCAAGTATGGACATACATAATGGATGTAAATATTTATATAACTAATAAATTAATTAATTCTTAACATTTTCAATGTGAATTAGGTTTCTAATTTTCTCTAAAATTGTTTACAATGTTATGTGATTTTGGACTGTGCTTGGGAACGGATTATAATTGTTCCCATGTTAAATTCTAGGAAATGGTATCCCACATAATAGACATTTCACAGTATAAATGTTGTTCTGGAACAGATTGCATTCACTATGTTAGGCGCAGCCCTATTTGTAAAATTATTTCCTGTTGTGTAATTAATGTAAAAATGTTATAATGTTTTATTTAAAATGTGTACATATAACATTTAACTATTATCCTAGTTGATGCATTTTAATAACTTTTTTTTTTCCATTTCAGCTGAAGGTTTTAGTGCATTATCTGATATTGGTTCTTTTGATGATGGTAATAACATATGCGAAGAACTAGTTGCACAAGATGTTTCCTCTAGTCAGAATTCAGGTGTCCTCTCACCTGGCAGTTATCTTGAACATAACAGGGACTTTGGTGAGCACAGTAAAAGCTCTTTTGAACATTTGGAACATGTACCTGATGCATTTTTAGATACGAGAAACAAAATTAGAGCCTTGCCTTCTGTGGTAAATGGAGTAAATTCTGAACACAATTCAGAATCTCTTAATTGTGATAATGCAACTGATATAAATGCTATCAAAGATCATACTAGGTATGAAAATACAATGAATGGAGATATGCTAAGTGAAGGTAATTATAATTTTTTGCCAATTCATGGAAAAGAGTTAAGAAATGATAGCATGATTTCAGTTTCACATATTCAGCCTGGAAATACTTCTAGTCCGAAGAGTCCTAATACAAGTGAGAAAAATGTTGTAGATGCAATAGATATACACATACGATCACAAATGCACAATGATCATGTTAGAAATAATATTTTTAATGATACTAACTCTAGAATGTTCTATGCATCTTGTTCTAGTGATCTAGATACTACATCAAATAGCAATAAAAGTCCTAAAATTCTAGATCAGAATATATATGCTTTCAGTAAAGTAAGCCCTTACTCTAGACCTCCTGAACTTTTATATGGTGAGAAATTTTCTCATAATGTTCATAATTTTTGTACATCTGAAAATTTGAATCACAAGCCTGTGAAAGATCAAAGTTTATATTTTAATAGTTTTGAGAGTTCAGATGACATGAAAGAAGTACAGCATTTATCTAATGGAATTACAGAACCATGTAAAGAATCCAAAAGTCCAAATAAAACTTATGTGTTATCTCGAGAGCATACCAGTTTATGCTGTCAAGCAAGATTTGAAAGTCATGCCCCTTTGTGCAATAAAATAAAGAAAAAGGAAAAAATTAATCTGGTGAGTAACATTTGTATGTGGCGAGGGAGGGAACAACTACTGTAAATTTCTTTTAAGTCCTTTTTTTTTTTTTTTTTTTTTTTCAGTGCTGTAAATGTTGGAAAATTAACTGAACTATTTTTTACAATTAAGTTTTATTTTCTCCACCTCTCATAAATGTATTTAATGGTATTCTGTTATTGAAAGACTTTCCTTTAGTAAGTTTTAAGTAGTATTTTTTCCCTTCCAAAATTAAATGTTTTTTCAGCGACATTTATTTAATTAAACTTTAATTTATTTATTTTTTTTAACTGTCAATTTTAGGTTAATGAACCTGCCATTTTGAAGAAATTCGAGAAGCTTCCAGCATTTGTTAAAGGTTACTTAACCAGACGTTTGTTGAAGACTGAACGTGTTCAACAGTTAACAAATACACTTCAGGTATTCAAGTTAAGTTTTATGTTTAGAAATTATTTATGAACTTTATAATTTTAATGAAAATTTTATTTTATTTATTTATTTTTTAGGATACTCTTTTGCTGTTAGGAAAACTAAGAAAAGAGCAGGCCTTGAAAGGAGGTCAAATTTCTGAAGCTGATCTAAAACTTCAAAAACAATTGCTTGTACAGGTATTTAAAATCTAAATTTTATAATCTTTCTATATGCTATGTAGAAATTGTATGATTTACAATTATGATATTCAAGTATACTGCCTTATAAAGAAAATGTCATGCCATAAAAGAATGCTTAAAAACAGACCAAAATTTCTACATATATAAATAATCAACCCCATAAGAAATGATTTAACCAAAAAAAAGGGGGGGGGACTGTTCTATATCTCCTGTTCTACCCGGCCGATTGACAATATTCATTTTTCATGTCTTAAAAGCATGACTAAGATAAAGATAAATATTAGATTTTTATATAGTATTCTTGTAACACATGCATTTTGATACAAATCTAACTTTTTCTGAAATGACATGCAAATTTTTTCCCACGTTTCAATTCTACGACTCAAATTATATCTAAAAACCAAATTTTGTAAAATTTGATGTTAAATTTAATCAGTAATTTGAAAATTTACCTTGGCGCACTTTTTTTATTTTGTGCCAAGAATTATTCACTGGCCAAACTTCTCTTTGTGGCAACCTATTTCTCTTTCTCTCTCATTCTGTGTGGGATGGAAAAATTATCCTTCCCCCCCTTTATTATTATTATTTTTTTTTATTTTTACATCGTGGTATTTTTTAATCACAGTTGTTATTTTGAGATTCCCCCCAACACTGTTTAGAATTTTGTTTTAATAAATTTTTTAATGAATTATTCAGAAAAGATATATAAATGAGAGGTTGAGCCCTTGCCAACCAAAGATGTGCATTTCAGTGTTTGCCTTCAAAGTCCGAGCTCGAATTAACACTCGAACGACAAGTTTTCGGTTTTATCGATTTTGTGCATTCTCTGTGACTTTTCCACTAAACTGATTGTGCAGCTTTTCGTCTCATTCATTCTCTCTCCCAACACTGTTGTAAGTTCAGGTTGGAATTCTAATATCCCTCTTTTCTGCATCTCAGAGTTGAATGCAACTCTATGTTCTATGGTAATTATTGCTCATCTGGATGAGTACTATCACCCCTCTTAATTTTTAAAAATAATTTACAATTACCCTATATGTATGTGAGTATATGTGTACATATACTCGCATACATACATACACATGGGCATATGTGCATACATTTCTGAATCTGTTCCTGATAACAGAAGAGTACCCAAAATTCTGCCATTTATTGCAGCTGCCTTGTTTGAATTGCCTTTGTGCTGGCTGATTTATGTGCTATCTGCTCATAAAATGGGAAACAAAAAAAAAAAAAAAAAAAAAAAAAAAAAAAAAAAATGTCTCTACCTGCACGTTATGGGATTCTATGAGCACTCTGCATTCTGTGGGATAGCTTTAGATTAATCATTCTTGATGCATTGTCACAGAGTTCAATGACTGGATGTGAAGTTTGGAAATTGGATATATCATTTGGATTTTGGCTGCTGAGATGGAAATATCATCTGCAAAGGTTCCAGTTGTACTGAACTCTTAAAATTGTAATAATGTGCAAGTCAATTTATTTATGAATTTTGATTTTAAATTATATGTGCCAGTTAAACTCCATGAGAAAATGGAATTATTTGGACTTTCATTACATGTTACTCCAAATTGCTGTAGTTTATAAATGTGTTGTGTCAGAATATTATACCATCTAAAACATATTTATCAAAACTTCTGCATTAAAAAAAATATTGTAGTTCAATAGTTTGAATCAAATGTACATAGATTTTGCAGTTACATCTGTGCAACCATGAATAGTGACATAGTTTCTCTTTACATGATAAATAATAATGCATTATTTTTACAATATCTGTTTTCTAATATTTAGTTTAAATATTTTCTTCTTAGCTGTTTAACACTCTTGACAGTGTTCACGATATTTTTTATAAAATAAGCACAAAAGAAAGGATGGAAATCATTGCAGAATCTCGCCATCTTCGCCTTAAACAAAAGAAGGAGAAGAATTTGAAAGAAAGCCCTGCATCTTCTGAAGTAAAAATACTAGATATTTAATATATTAATATTTTATTTTTATTATGATATTCTTTATAAAATTAACACATAGAAGATTAATACTTTTTGCATGATGTGTGGGGATGCTTTCTAAAATGTATCTCATATTTGAATAGGAACTTAAATGTAATAAAACATTTTACTGTGTTTGTAGAATGCTAGATATTTAAATTGATTGTAAAAAATTATGCAGTCACTTATGTACTACCATTGAGTTATTTGTTATAATAGATATACATTTCTTTATATATAATAAAACTGCTAGTAATTCAAATTTAAATTTGATGTTCTTGAGTTATAAAGATGCTGAAGTATTTAAAAATGAGCTGTTATTTTATCTAGTTTTTTCACAAGTTATAGCATTTAGGCCATTACATTTTCTTTCTTTTAGAATATCTTCTGCATTTCATATCAGCTGTCTTATATGCAAATCTTTCCCTGCTGTAGTAAACACTTTAAAAAAGTGGCAGAGAATATATACATTTGAGCTAATACAGTATTCAAAAGCACTCATTAAATGAGTGAACTTGTTTGGCAAAGTAATGTTTCACATCAGAATAATTTTTCATATAGGTTTGATTGTTAGAAATGATTTTTTAAGAGTCACTTATTTTTGACCCTGCAGCTCATCGAAATTAAAGGGTAAAAGAAAAGAAAATATATGTTTTCTGATTAAACTTTTCTACCAGTCTGCAATGGTGCAATTATTTATTTTCATTATTTGGAATTGAAAGTATAATTGGACTTCTGCACATAGGTTAGTGCAAGAAATATATAAATTAGGCAATTGATATCATGTTATGTAATAGACAGATGTTAGAATGTGGTTGTGTGCGGTTGTTTAAAATCAATATGCTTTTTGAGCATGATGAGTATTCATTAGCTATGGCATCATTTAAATTAAAAGCGAAATTGGCAATTAACTGATAGAATGTAGAACTAGGAAACACAAAATAGGAAGTTGTTTATGATCTGAATATCCTAAATTGTCATATTAATAACATGAAAGTATTTTTTAAGCAGTGATTCAATTAGTAATCATCCTCGTGATTCAATTAGTAATCATCCTCATGATTCAATTAGCAATCATCCTCTGTGAGAGTGGCCAAGAGCAGCAGTTGCATCAAAAAGCCATTTTCTTTGTTAGCTCAAAGTCATGGAATATAAGCTGAATTACTGTTCCATTTCACTTTGGAAGTTTCCACCACCTTCAAAATTTTTCGTCAGCTCCATCACCACTTTTATTTGTATGTCTTCTGCACTGTTGGCACCACTTCTAAACCAATGATCTTTTCTTCATTTTCTTGTGCAATCTTCATTTTCATGGCATTCTCTTTAGCACTCTTTAAATCTTTATTATCAGGTATCCAGAGTACTTGTTGTATGGCCAAATCCCTAACAGTACCCACAAAATATTGAAGACTCAGTGTGTTTTCAGTCTTTAAATTTTTATTTATCAGCTATCTGGAGTGTTTGTTATACTACATTATTATTCATAACAGCAACCACAAAATATTAAAGAATCAGTATATCTTAATTTCTTGGTCACAGTCTGTAAATGCTAATTTTATTCATTTTTCAGTGTTGGTACCTAATTCTTAAAGGGCTTGATTTTATGTTGTCAGGTCTTAAATGCAGTCGGTGGTAATTCTTGAAAAATGTTTCATTTCATTGCAGTTCTAACATATTAACTAAGGAAGTCAAACAACAAAAATCAGCATTATATTTACAAAATTTTCACAAGACTAGTTTCGATGGTTTTACCAAACCACCATCCTCAGCTGCAAAACCGCAAATGATTTGCCGTGTTATTGTGTCTTAATATTAACTAAGGCTTCAATATCTGAAAATTTTTCAGCTGGAAACATCTGTAAAATACCAGCAACCTCTTTGAAAAATGCAGGTGACAATATCCTACTGATTTGCCTGCAAAATCATTTCAAACTGAGTCTTATATGTGTTCTGTGATGACGTGTCATATGGCAAGACCTTAACTGCTATGAGAAAGCTGAACTGGATATTGTTCAAAGCAGATTGGGTTGTCATCTTGTTTATAGATGAAACGGGACCTAAAACTTTTGTTTTAATCTTAGAATTTCTTTGTTTTATGTCTTGTTTAATGCAGAAATTTCTTGATTAACATTCTCTCTCTCTCTTATTTTTCTTCTATAGTGACTGCTGTGTCATTTACAGTGCTGAGAATTTCCCCTTCGACGGCAGCAGTGCTCTCCTTTATTTCTGTTCCATCCTTCCTCATCACAACAGCATTTTCCATCACTGAAGGTCATCTCAGCATTTGTTTCAATCAAGGTCTTCATTTCAGCATCTTTAGTTGCTGTTTTGTTTTGGCTGGTAGTATTAATTTCTGTAACAACTGTCAGTAACTCTTCCATCTTCCTGGTTTTGACTTTAAAAAAAAATCCACAACTCTGAGACCAGTTGTTATGGGCTATGGGTTAATTGATATCTCTCTAAACGATCACTCCCAATAAACAAGGAGAAATTGCCAATTTATTCCAAAAATCAACTATATGCAATAAAATAAGTAACTGAGCTCAAAGAGAATATGGATATTAAGCAATTCCTCCTTAGTGTTCAAGAAATATCAGTTGCCAAAATAACTTACCAAGTAAACTCTAAATCACAATTAAGCTCATGCTAAATCTCACAGCTGAATAACAACAAACTAGCAACAATAACTGCTTGTCTGAATGTTCAGAGGCATATTTATATAGTGTAATACGAGTACAAGGTCGATGTGACATGAGCTTCTCGAATCTTGGGAAGAACTGGTTGGCAAGGCCCATTGAGAGTGTATTTGCTCATATCTCCTTTTCTTGTTTGAGCTATTTGTACAATTTAAATGTTGCTGCATTCAGAACTGAAAGATCAATAGTTTCATAGGAAGGGGAAGGCACTTATCTTCAAAATAAGAGGCCACAAAGGCAAAGCAATCCCTAAAAGCAGGAACTAAATAAACTAATAAATCACTTCATATTACCTCCCCCCCAAAAAAACGTGACTGTTATCAACAATTTTAAAGTTGTTCAAGTGCCGCTAAGCCTCTTTTTTTATGGCGGCCATTGATTGTTTACATTTGAAACAGCAGACTAGTGGATTTGTTGCCAATCTAGAGAAACTTAGCTTTGCAACAACAAAGATAACACCTTCATTTATTATTCCCAATTAAATCATGCTTAATCCTTTTTGGAATTTTTTCGAGGAAATAAGTGTTTAAGATTTACTTCGTAATTTTTAATATAGATATTTTGAGTTTTTATGTATTTTTGCCTTCTTATGAAGTAAGAACTGAATTAATTGAATGAGAAATACTCAATCGTCTGTGAAAAACTGTTTCCTTTTTGTTTTGTTTGCTTAATTTCTTTTATACATAATTCTAGCTTTATTATAGTATTTGAATAGAACATGTGGCAATGATTAGATAATTCTATTCTTTAAATGATATAAATATTGTGCATTATGAGTTATAATATGAACGAAATATAATACTGTTAAGTGAATCTAGTGCCAGAGTGTCGCTATGGTAAACAAATACTAGAGTGAATTTTAAAGAATGCATTTATTCTATTGTGGTTTATGTGCTGTTGGCGAAGTAGATTTTATTCAATCCAATAAGTTTAAATGAAATGCAAGAAAAAGTGTGTATAATTTAATATTCCATACAAGGAAGTCGTGGTGTACACATCAGATTTTTTTGTTCATGAAAGATCCTATTTCAATGGAAGCTTTTTTGAATGGTTTAGGGTGAATCATCTAAAAGTGATAGCATTGAGCTGCATGTCCATACTATGGTAAAATTGGTTTCAAAGCATGGAGGATCATTTTCTCGTTTTTAATTTTTCATAAATTTAACTCAATATTTTTAGATACAAGTGCTAAACATGTTAATTCATGTCAAATAATGCTTTTGCAAAATTGTTTTTAATATTTTTTCACTTAGTAATAGTTCAGTTTTATTTCTGTAAATATTCTTCAATTTTAACATGCATTGTGGAATGCAAGTCCATTATTCTAATTGTTATAGTGAGACCAATATGATAATAACTTTGACTTAGAAGAGGAGGGCTAGTTCATAGAGCTTTTCCCCCTTAAACAGAAAGTGAGGAGTGATGACATAGTCATGTTGACACTGACTGCAATTTGCAGCAGAGAAATAAATGTTTTAAATTTAAAAAAACAGTGCATGAAAAAATAGCTTTAATTTAGAAGAGAATTTAAATTTAAGAAAACCGTGCATGAAAAAATAGCTTTAATTTAGAAGAGAAGATGTTATTACTGTAAGCATTTATAATGTTAAAAAGTTAATAGTACTTATTTATTAATTTTAAAATAATAGATAAAATATGCTGCATTTTCTTAAAAGTTGCAGGTTTTTTCTACTGTGCATTTATTATTAAATCATGATGGAAAAAACTATGGCATCCATTATCTTTTCTTCATCTGCATACTAAGTGAAAGAATTCTAATACTCTTTCTAAGATAACTATAATAAAAGTTTTTTAAAGTTAGTCCCTTTCCCCCCAAAAAACTTGCTTTGGCGTAGTTTTGAATATATATGTAAGTTCCCCCCCCCCTGCTGTTAAAGAAGAGGAACTTACATTTGACTGCTTCTGAAATTGATAGTTTTATTCAAAATTTAATCTAATCTAAGATTGCTTTTTAGACCTAATTATAAATTTTACATTGGCGTGTTTCTCTTCTGATTTGATATAATAACAGGTATTTTTAAAATAATTTTCTAACTTATATGCACATATATACACATATATTACATTTTAATAAGTACAAGATCATTGCCTTGAGCTTGATATGAGAATTACTTAATCTTTCAACAGAGGGCCGAAGGAGGAAGATCTTTTTGATGCAAAATTACTTTGACATTCTATATGATTATAAATTGCCTTAAATACTGAGCCAGCTTTGTTTTTTACAAATAATCAATGCATTTTTGTGTATTTTTACCGTTAGGACATTTCTTCATGCCTTTTCTTCAAACTTAATTCGTGTAATCTTCCAAAAGTACTCTGCATTATTTTTCGTTTCTTCGCAAAGTATTGGATTTTAACACTTGTTTTTGCAGCAATCCAAGTAAGCGATTTTTCATGTGATCTTCACAATGATTGTATAGAACATGTTCATATCAAATTCTTGCATTCTTCACATTAATAGAATCCTGTCTTTGACACATGTATCCATTTTTTTTACCGAAAAGCAAATTGACCTTTGGAAAAATATGAAATACAATATCCCTGTCTTTCTCATTTCTGTACATTTTATGGCACTTTGCCACAACTCAAGAAGACATATTACATAAACGATACTTTACAACAGTGGTCTCAAACTTACATTGCACATGGGCCAATGCACAATTTGAAAGTATCTAATGGGCAGCAATTGAAAACAAAACAAACAAAAAAAAAAAAAAAAAGAGAGAGAGACAGTATTTTTTTTTTTAAACAAAACAACGTTTGTTAATTAAAAACTTTTTACTAGATACTTGTGAAAACATATGAATGAAAATAACATAAAGAAAAATATCAAATTTGCACGAAATCTAAAAGTTGGTATCTGGAAGAAATTTCTGTTGGTCACAATTTCAAATTCAGACAGACAGTTAAATTTTAGAATTTTCAATGTGGCATTTATTCAACTAATTGTAATATGTTGAATTACTGAGTAACTTACTTTTGATTTAAACTAAAAAGAAATATACAAAAGCTTCCCAAGAATAAAACTTGAGATTAAATAATGATAACCTATTCTTTTGCTTTTAATTATGAGATTTTTTTATGACACGAAAGAGAAAAAGTAATATTTGTATATAAATTACTCTAAATATCCTCTTTTTTTTTTTTTTTTTTTCTTTTTTTTTTTTACTGCATCTTTTAGCTACATCACCTTACGATGTTTCTATTTTCTTGAAGTTTGTAATCTTGGATTAAATTTCACAAAAAGTATCATCACAAATTGTAGATACTCATCAGCAGTCTGGTTCTTTTCATAGACTTACTAATTTTCAATACGAAGAAAAAACTGGTCACATGTAAATGTACTCAAAAACAAAGCAAGTATTCTTATTGCAAAAATTTGTAACTTAAGATATTTATCTTTTGAGGAGTACTAATAAAAGTTAATCAAATTTGTATCTTAAAATCTTTTAAGATTTATATTACAGTGTAAATTATTTAGCTCTATTTCTAGATTTTCTGAAGAGTTACATTCATTTTTGGTAATGAATATAACATAAAACTGGACTCTAAACCATTAAAATCTTAAACTTTTTCTTCAAATTCTTGTCATAATAGTGCTGATAAATTTATGGGAAAAGTATTTGCAGGCAGCGTAAAGTTACTTCGAAGGCTGCATTTGGAATGTGAGCCGTCAGTTTGATTGGGACAATGCTTTACTAGAAAAAAAGTGTATGTGATTAAAATTAATTTTGGATATCCACATTGCTAGTTTTAAACAGGCGAAGTTAGAGCAGATGCAACATAGTGATGTCAGACTACTTCCTGCTACCTTCCCCCCCCCCCATACGAGGATCCCGTTGGCGAGGAATCACGCAAAGGAATGAGCTAGCCCTTCTGTTTAATCCTGGTAATAACTCTATCTGTATGTAACTGAATCTTATATAAGGCCAACATATTAATAACTGTAAATTTCATTTTAAAATACTAATGTCACTGTGAAATTTTTGAGATACTAAATCTTAAATGAGCTAAATGGTGCATATTAAACTTGCCAAATTTTAGATGTGTTCAAAGTAATTACCTCCAATATCAGTGCATTTTTATAGGCAAATTTTTCAAAGACTAAATGCTTCAAGACATGCATTTGTTAGAATTGATGAAAAACATGCTTTTATATCCTCATCATCTGGAAGAATGGAATTGACCACCATATAAATTTTATTTTACATTAAAAAACAGCCAAAAGTCATGCATTGCCAGATCTGGAGAATACAGTGGATATTCTGTCACTTCAGTATGTTTTTGTGCAGGAAATAAGTTTTTTTTTTCTTTTTTTCTGTTGAATGAGGAGATGTATTATCGTGGTGAAGCATTAGTCCTCAAATATTCAATTCCCGAAAAATTTCTGGAAGACATTTAGTGGTGTACCAGTTAGTTGGTTGGTCTTCTTTTTCCTCTAACTTGATTGTTTTCAAAAAGCAGTGTACATTACTTTTTCCATTCCTTGTTGTCGTTTTACTATTATTAGTTAGGTTCATCTTCAAAGACCCATAATTTTGATGCATCAAACAATGGTATGTGTTTTTCATCACAAGTTCTGATTTTGATTTTAGAAATAATATGGTGTCTGCCATCATTAAGTAATTTTCCACTTTCATTGCTGATTCTAACAAGCTGTGGTTTTTTTGGTGTTCTGTTAATTTATGGTAGACCCAACAATACACTAATTTATTTCATATTCATGTGTGATTTTATGTATAGTTGTGGATACAATGTTAAGTCTTTCTGTATCATTTAGTAGATACAATGCTTATCATTGATTAACATTTTTTGTATGTCTGACACATTTTCTGGGATTATGGCTGACAAAGGACTTCCTATGTGTTTTTCCCCAGAAGAGAATTTGAACCTCTTCAAAATTTTCTAAAACATCTCAATACAGTGGCTTGAGATAAAGCTTCATTTCCATGTGCTAATTGTAGATGTTGTAAGCATTCTTCTTGATTTAGCCCCACCTTTAAATTATGAGAAATCATAGCATGATAATGCTCTCATGTCATCTCCATTTTCCTTTTTTTCAAAATTTACTCTACAATGGATAAACTACAATTGTTACATCAAACTGTCGTAGACATAAGAGAGTTTAAATTTACGTATCGAACAATAATTGTTTTAGCACATAATTTTCGCCTGTATCAAAATTAAAAAAATTACTATTTATTATTACTATTTATTAGTTGATTGCATATGATAAGAATTAATGGAAACATAAAAGTTAAACTTGATTTTTTACATGCATGTATAGACTGTGTGTATGTATTTATATATATATATATAATTTATTTTTAGCTTATCTTTTTTAAGATCTTTACACAAAGTTATAAAATATTTTGCTTCTTTAGCATAACATTTACTTTAGCACTGCTGAATAAAGTATTTGGTATGATGCATACCTATTAATTTAGAAGTCCAACAAAAATCAGCGTTATATTTGCAAATTTTCACAGGACTAGTTTTGATGGTTTTACCAAACCATCATCCTCAGCTGCCAAAGTGCAGATGAACAAGATAAGGTAAGATAACAGGTTGGACAGGAGTTAAGCTACTGGTGCTGTATGTTGATGAAACAGATGGTGCCAGTAGCTTAACTAAACATAATTTTCTTAAAGGCTGAAGGTAAAGATGGATTGGAATTAGGGTCATTAACTAGAACAGAAAGATTTTTTTTTGAATGTGAAATGCCTTCAGTTTTCTTGTTTCATCAATAGATGTCGCCAGTAGCTTAACTCCTCTCCAGCCATTCTTATTTTATCTATCACTATAATTTATCTTGTTCATTTGCATTTTGGCAGCTGAGGTTGCTGGTTCGGTACAACCATCGGAACTAGTCCTGTGGAAATTTGCAGATATAATGCTGATTTTTATTGTTTGACTTCAGAATTAATATTTGTTTGGTGAGTTATTTTAACCTAAATGATGCATACCTATTAATATTTTTGTTAATGGTTCCTAATTTTATTTTCTTTCATGCAGGTTGCCGCTAAACCTCCAACTCCTCAGCTCCCTAAAAAACCTAAACTGTCAGCTGTCACTCTTAAACGTTTAGAAAGAAAAAAGAGGTCTTTTTGTTTTGCTTGTTTGTTTTGTATTTTGTCATTTTGCATTCCCCCCTTTTGTAATTGTTTTGTGCTGTTTTTATATGTTCTTGATTTTATAATTTTAAGCATCATACCTGAAAAGCTTTTACCTGATAAAAAATTTTCTTTGTATTTTGTGTGTGGGTTTTGTATATTGCAAATAAATGTTTTTTTAGAAGAAGAGATTTTGATTTTAATATTATTGGTGTAATAGTAGAAATGGCAATTTCAGGGAAAGTTCTCTTCTATAGGTCTGACGTAGACAATAGAACATATACAATAGAAGATTTTGAAATCCGTAGATCAAGGTAACATTCATTTAGTTTCTAACGAATGCACATAAAACTGTTTCTGATGAATGCACTTAAAACTGTTATCTAAGTTTCTTTGTTTGTTTAACATTTTTGAAACACTCATTAAACTTAAAAAATATTATGATTTTGCATACGTCTTCTAAACTGTTTTTTTATATATACATATATTTCAACCATTTTTTAGTAGAATTTTTGAAGAAAAATTTAGACTTGGTGATGTGTTATATTGTATTACACTACTATGCATCTTTATGAGTTTTATTAATGTGTCAAAATGTGATCTTAACTTTATTTTCATATTTTCAACATGGCCTTGTAAATAACCAACTTCCAGAGTTTTGCCACTCAACGTGACCCAAGATCTTTAATTTAGCTCTAGAAATTTTATTGAATTGCATAAAAAAGTGTTTGTAGACCAACCAGTTATAAGCAATGAGTTGCATGTGAGTTTTAGTGGTTTTCCTAATATGTAACATAGATCTGAGCTATTTGAAGTCCTCCATAAAGGCATTCCTTCTCATATGCAGATAGTCTTTATTTTCCTGCAAACTAATCAAATCCAGGTTTCATTTTTACATAATTTAAGTCTTTGTAAATAGTCTTTTCCAGTGTTTAATTTAAAACAAGCTACTCCCATATTCCTAGTCAAGGGATTGGGGATGCATTTATTTTTCTGCAGGACTTATTTGTTATTGAATCCTTAATGTGTTGGTTGTACATTGGTTTTAGAAGAACCAATGAACAGTAGATGCCACTTAATGTGATCATAGTAAATGTTAAAGTTCGGATATTGTTATTGAATTGCTGAATTCCCGCTCTTTCCTATATGAAAATGTAGAAAATACATTGCTTACTACATTCAGTAATCCAGTTAATGTTATCGAAATGTTATACAGTACAAAGTCCAAAATCCAAACTCGTCGGGACTTCGGCGATTCCAGATTTGGGATTTTTCCGGATATTAGATCGTCATTTTAAATCTAGTAAGATCTAGATCTAGTAGATGGCATGTAGAAATTATAAAATTAAAATATGAAATCGTGATTTATGAAATATTGAAGTATTTATGATCTAAAGGTTATCAAAATGTCCAAAAAAAAGCATACTCCTTATTTGTTTACCTTATTAAACATTTCTTTCAATGTAAGTTGTTTAAGTTGCTTCGTTTTTTGTGCTAATACTTTCTCTTTAATTCTGTAGACAGACATAATCTCTTGTTTAGTTACATTGTTGAAGTCCTGTAATTACTGTTTCGAGAATTCCGACTAACTTATCAATCGAAATTTTCTTGTTTTCTGTAACTTCTCTGTCACTTTCTTCACTATCGGTAGTGGTATTTTCTGGATCTAGAACCATACTGCAGATTTTGCCATTCATTAATTAATTTGATGATTGAGAAGCATTGTTATCACAATGAAAAACTGCTTTTATATTATCTTCATTTATTACTGCTTCTCCACATTTCTTTAGAAAATCCGTTAATTGGAAAACTTCACCTGCGATATCCGAAACCTTTAAAATTAGCAGCTATAATCATCAAATTTAGCTATCCTTCACTGTATATATTTGGCTTTACATCATGAGCTTGGCGACTAAAGACAAGTTGTTCCGTTAAATTTTATCTTGCTTCAATCGTGCACTGAGACAATTAAGCCTGAATTGTATTAGTTTAGTTATTTATTGTACTTATGTCAATTTCTCGCACATGCTTATGGCTTATCAAAGTTCTGAATAAATAAATTCCCACATATACTTAAGCCTTATTGAGGGCCGGCGCTAGATATCTTACCGGATGCAGTCTCTGTGGGTCCTAAATTCTGCGACTCGAGCCCTGATGCTGGTTCTGGTTTTTTGTGAATAACAAATCAGTTATTCTTAATTCAAGTAGCCCTAAATGTAATCTTTGGGTCTATATCATCAACAAAATCTATCTATTTTTATCGTATGAAAAGAAATTTTTGGTAAATTTTTCCTCATCAACATATTTTAGCGCATTTAACTTAAATCTGTAATCATCGCCAAGCATAATGTCAACATAAAAGGTTACCATACTCCTTTGCTATTCAATTACTAATATAAAAAAAAAAAAATTGTTTAGGCATAGCTACACGAGTCACTACTCAAGTTGTCATGTTTTGATAAACATGTGGTGATGAAAGAAAAGTATAATAAACAATGATTCACCAGGTTCACATCAGATCAGCGATGTGTCTTACATTCTATGTGAAATGTTTCGGTTTGAGATGTGTGCCAAGCAGATGCACAGCAACGAAGCCAAATTACTGATCATACAAATTTATGCTAAAATGATTGTTTCTTCAACAGCAAGGTATTTTATTTAGTGTCGAAGTGAAATTAAGAATCGGGACTCTCCAGATGCTTTATTATGCTCGGAGAGGAGAATCAGATGTGCATGCATAAAGCCTAGGAGAAAAATGTTGCTGGTGGTTTTGAGGTCCGGATTTTAGGTCATTCCGGATAATGGACGTCCAGATTTCGGACTTTGTACTGTACAATGAATTTTTCAGATTGAAGTAAATTCCCCAAATAAGGTCAAAATAAATTTTAAGAATTGCCTAGTGACTGAAAACTGTTACCATGTAAGGGATTAAGCCAACAAACTGCTTAGTTTTTATTTTAACCAGCCATTTAAAATTAGGTCAAAAAGTAACCTTTTATTTAGTTTGGTGCAGGTTTTTAATAACTCTCTTGATTTTAAGAATGATCAGACACAGGTCTCTCTTATTCAGGCAAAAGAGGATGGCAAAAGATATTTGCTTTTTCTGAAACAAATCCGAGCACTTCATGTAATAAACTTTCTGAAGAACTTGATAATTAATTCGGTAAATTCCCTATAAATAGTGAAATAAGGAATGTTGTCTGTGTGTTAAGGTGGGAATGCAACAACTGTTACATAATTTCTAAAAATGTTTGACACAATTCATAAATGAACTTTTTCATGATGTTTGCAGATGATGCACCAGTAATAATTTTATTCTTATTTAAAATGCTATGAAAATAAGTATTTATATGTTTCTACTTATACTAAATTAGTTAATGTCTGTTGCTAATTTGAAAGACATTTTTTTATGTTATCACTCAGTTAATGTTATTAAAATAGTCATTAACAAGCATGATCATATTAAGTAACACTTTCTGTACTTAATACTCTGTAACAAACAATAAGGCTTTTTATCTAGATGAAACATTTAAAATTTAGTCTTAGCTGAATCATCTGTCTCTTCATTTCTAAAGAGATTGTAGTGGCTCAGGAGACATTAAATTGCATTTCCTTTTAAACATCTTAAAACAATTTCATTTCATTTAGCAAGACTGTACTAAGAGACAGTGATAACATGAGAATCTAAAATAATTACGGTGTTGAGCTCTTTCAACAATGTTAGTTGTAATTTTATCATTTGCAAAAGAAACACCTGTTATCTCTTTGTCAAATTTAGAACAGTATTTCTAAACAAATATTGAAACCGCTTGAGAAGCACCAAATCTATTATTATTTTAGTTGCATATTCTGCAACCATCTGTGTATATATGGAGCTAACTGTCATAAATAGCAGCGGTCAAGATAATGAGCTTTTTTATTCAAATTGTAGGGAGTATTGCTTGTTTACTTTCCAAACAAGATTTAAACAATCCTAGATATTTGAGAAGATTTTGTGCTTCCCAAAAATATGGCAGTCAAGAGTAAAGACATTATAATATATCTAATTGATATAATTTTAGTTATATTTAATTTATAATAGAGCCAATTGATATTTTTTATGAACTTTATAGCAGTTGTAATTCAGGCTGTTTGTAGTGCCATATATTATGTACCTGAATTCAGAATTCATATAATTTTTCTTTAAATGTCATTTTACACTAGATATATAATTATTTTGTTTTAATCTTTAGATCACAATCAAGTCCTTATTCTAAGTGTCATTCTACTTCACCTCATCATCCGTATAAAGCTTCTGTTGGAAGGTCACCAAAAAGGAAGACCTCAAGTAAGTATTAATAACCTTCTATTTCAGTGCATTTAAGCCAGCGGTTTAAAAATTAAAAGCAAAATTGCTGTTTGTTAGAATATTTATTTAAAAAAAAAAAAAGAAAGAAAAAGGATCGAATAACATAATGGGAGATAATTTAAAGATTTTCCTTTCCTTTGAGACAGACTTTGGTTCCATTTCCAAATTTGAATACAACTAAAGTATATGGAGAACTGAATATTTCAAGGCTCTTAGAGTTTTGATAATCTTTGTCTTATTTACTAAAAATTAAATAAATGTTGGTGCTTATATTAATGAGATGTACGAGTGATTTTTGCATGGCTCTTCTAGTATATTTGGATGTGAAGCACCATAGTCAAAGTGCTTAAAATCCCACTTTTGTTAATAATTCTAGGAAGTCTATACAGTAATAAATAATATTTTAGTAGTAGGTATAATTTAATAATTAATATTTTAGTAATAGGAAATTTTGCCATATGGGAACTGTACAAAAAGTTACATTTTTATATATGTTTCCTGCCAAGTTGTCAAAACCATTAAACAGTGGTAGTTTCATTCAAGTTAAAACCTTTGCATTGTCATTTCTGTGTTTCCTTCATCATGATATTCCTTTGAATATCATGAATACTAGCTAATTTCCCATAAAAAGTACTACTTGAAGGTTGTCCTTTCCTTAGCCATGTAGCTTTCAAGTGTTTTATTACAAACAAACAATATATTTATGCAATTTATGCATAGTATTGAAACTCTTTCAAAAAATTCCTAACGGTCAATAAAAAAATTAATCATGCTGACATTTTTTTTCCAACACTATGAATATGCACATATACCATAATTTTGGGTAGATAAACCATCTTGGCAAATATGACGCACACATGATGATTGACTAAAACAAAGTTCATTGGATATACCACAATAAAGCATCTCAAAACATGACACATAATATTTAATAATTCCCTTCCATATTGGTTTAATTATCATCATTTATAACAATAATTACAATGTAAGTGTAAAGAGTATCACTTCTTTCAACATTGTTATCTTCATTTTCATTTTCTTTTTCAATGATTTCCAATTTCATGAAAGCTGGTATGATTATGTCAGCTCTCACTGATTGCCATGCTTTGTTGATCCACAAGGCAACTTCCTTCGTATGAAACTTTTTTTATCTGTCCAAATGTTTTGAAGGAATTGTGTCTGCATCACATTTATTTCTCCCACTGCTTTTAAAGTTCACACTTGAGAATTCTATTGGTAGTGGGATTCAGTGGCTATGAAATTACTATAAGCCCATCTAATATCACTGAGACATCATATCCACCACTAAGATTGCATTGAATCTAGAATGATAAGTTTCTGAGACTGAAAAAAAGCACCTTTACTTTTTCAATAAATTTCTGTCAGCCCAAACATCATTTCTTCGCACATCCGTTCTTTTTCATGTTTGAATTGTTGAATGGGTATTCAAAACACTCCATCCACTGGGTACTTCATCCACATTAATTATTTGCTCTCTGTTGTTCTGTAATTTTCTTTGTATGTGTACTTCAAAAAAGCTATCTTTTTTCAACCACTTTGTGAGAGGCCTTTGTCCAATTTTTGTTTTTTTCCTGATGGATAATGTATTTTGCTTCATGAACTTGAAACACCAAAACTCTCCAATAAAGTTTTTATTGCTCATTTGTTCAGTAATTACTTTTGCTTGAATGGGAATTCTAATTGTTGGCACTGTAGTCCCTTTGCTTTCAACTCACTTGTCCATTTCTCTAAATTGTTTTCCAAAACAGGCCAGACTATGATTCCAGTCTGACAAGATATTTTATTCTTAAGAGCATTTTCTCTAATTCTTGTTCGGACTTCCACTACCAAATTCATCTTTTGTGAACTTGAAATTATCTAGCGGTTGTCCGAGTTCCAGTTTCTGTTGCTTTCTTCACTGCCAAACGTTTAAAAGCTGCTATATAATTTTTTTTTCCCAGTAGAAGCCAAATAATGATAATAATAATATTTAAAATTCATCAAATGCAAATGATAAAGCAAGCAATGGAACAAGTAATCAATAAGTGAACCACAAAGCAGTGAGTTACATATAAGAATGAACATTGAACTTGACAAAATGAAAGTTACTGTAGCCGTTGAAAAGAAAATGGTAATTGGGAAACGTAGACAAAACCATGGAGTTGAGCAGAAAGTACATTCATTATGGTGTCTTTATACTAAGTACACCTTACAGTAATTAAGTGCGTTTCATGCGAGCTCGAACTTGTTGCACTGCCTTAGGACAATTTGAGCACTTCTCTCAGGCTAAAATGTGGCAGCGGGTTCTACATTAATCACTTCTGCGTAACTTAATGATCTAAATTAATGATCTTAATTAAATTAAGTTCTAAAAACAGAGGAAAATTCCTTTAGATACATCACCCTGGCATATATAAATTTTCAGTTTTTAAACACATATAATTCACAACTGTTTTATCCGAAATTATGGTAATTATGTTTATAGGCAGATTAAGTATTTTTAAACATAATTACAAAAATTGTAAAGTTTTAATGATTTGTTTAAATGTTTAAATGATTTGTTTAAAAATAACTTATTTTTAAAGATTTTTTAAAAATTTTATTTAAGCTGAAAAATGCTTAATGCAGTAATTTTTGAATGTATGCTCATTCATTCAAGAGTAATAAAAATGATTTATTCCTACTCAATGCAGAAGAATTAAGAGGCAGGTGGTGTGGCACTTAGATATATAGTGTGACTTATTGACTTTTTTCAGTTGAACCAAATCTTTGTATACTCTATTCTTTGGCAATGTTTGCATTAGCTTTTATGTCTTGACCATGGGTGAAATTGCAGATGTACTTCAGATAATGAAGTTCATCTAAACACTAGTTTTTTAGAACAGCTTATGGAATGCTGTGTCGGTATTTTCTTCAGGTTATGTAGAATGTTCAGGTACAGAAGGAAAAATATTGAAAATGAGTAAGATGAGGACATCTATCAACTTTGAGAACTTAGAACAAGTTCGGTTCAAGTTATTCAGATACTTATGAAGAATTGTGCAGTAGCTATCATGAAATTGCAAACACATGGTTCATTCACTGTGACAATGTACCATGGAACATCACTGTGAGAAAATATTTGTCTTAAGCAAAAAATTACACCATTTCTGCTGAACAACCTTGACTATGCTTTATGCAATTTCTTTAAATCTCCAAGTTCAAAATAGACCTTAATAGGTATATTTTCAAAATATACCTTAATATGTATTATATTTATACTAAGTAGCTGGAATGAGGGTTTGAACAATTTCTCAAGTAAAGACTTCTTTCGCTTTTATGAATAGTGGCAGCAGTGTTGGAATTGGTGTATTTAATCACAAGGCACCATGTCATAGGTGATAAATTGCAATTTCATGTATCTTTCTTAAAAAAGTAGATCTGTGTATAAGCCAAGAATGTTTTTTCTTCAAAAATGTACCCCAAATTCAGCATACACATATATAAACTGGAATAAAAAATGTGGCTGTGAGGGTGGAAGGAATGATGATAGTTTTTAATCTAGTAATCTTATCAGAAGCTAGCGCATTTTTTCCTTTCATTTGTTGTCTGTGATAGTCTTATTTTCTGTGTCATTTTATTTTTTGTCTGAAAGGTAAGTGGAAAGAGAAGTTCTTATATGGCAAATTTCAAACTATAGGTGACTGTGTTTGATGAAAATTCTAATAACAATATGGCTGCCCGGCATTTCTCCAGAAATGAAAAACAAGTTCGAGAGTGAAGAAAGTGGAGTGCAAACTTCACCAACATCAAATTTTTTATTTTAGAGATGATGCTTCAAACCAGCATTATAAACAATTTCGAAAATAAAACAAGTCATTTTTCACAAAACAGTTATCTTATTTCAATTTTAAAAACATTTTCACCCTGTAAACTTAACATCCCCCCAATGATGGACCCTCAGCTAATTTCGGCTTGACCAGTACTAAGGTCAGAAGTGGTGGTCACTTTATTATGGAAGCACCTAATAGGTGGGCCACCTTTGCCTCCTATGAAGGGATGGACAGTTACAACCATGCCTTCTCCGGGATTCGAACCCAGGCCCTTTGGTATTGCAGTCGGCTCTCCTAACTACTATATTGTCTGGGTGGCTAAACACTTTGCGGGCCGCTATCACACTGGCGTGACTTTAGCTCGCCAACGGTTATCGGCCGCTGTCGTGTATGCATGACTTATTTTCGCCAATGACGATGCTTCACATCAACGTTTGTATAGATAGACATACTATAGCAAAACATTTGACGATCAGGAAACATTGGCTTCAACTGTTTTCCTCTCCCAATTCACCAGACTGTCTATTATTGAAATCTTTTTTCTTGGATGCTTGTTTTGTTAGATTGAGACTGTCTTTCGCTGCCTTCAAATATCGGAAACTTTCGTTAGATTTAAAGATATCCTTCAAGATGCTCTTCGATGAGGAAATATATGCTGATCTGTTATCAGAAGAGGATAATTGCTCTAATAGTGAAAGTGATTCGGACAATGGGAGCGATATAATTGTGAGACGATTCAAAAGTAAGGGAAGACCCAATAATTAGTGAATCTGAAAGTGATGAAGAGAATTCTGTGGCAAATGATTGGTCAGAAGTTGATTTTAAACCTAACTTTCATGCTTGCCCGGAACGGTTTGGGTTACAGGTACTATACACACCAGATATATTATCAACTGTGGAATTGTTCATTGGGGACGATTTATTTAATTTGTTTGCCACACAAACAAACTTATATCATAATCATCAGAATAATGATAACGACACTGCATCAACAAAGAATAAAGCTTGGATTGAAAGAAATGTTGTAGAAATGAAAAAACTTTTGGGCCTTGTTATCCTAATGGGAATAGTAAGGAAACTAGAACAAGACGATTATTGGTCTATTCACCCTGGATTACATACACCTATTTTTGGGAATACTATGCCAAGGAACCGATTTCGGCAGTTATGGAAGTATTGGCACTTTAGTAATAATGAGCATTGCCAAGAAAAGCTTGATAAAATAAAACCAGTTTACTCGTACCTGGTAGAAAAGTTTCAAAAAATTTATAAACCTGAGAATTATCGCTGGATGAAGGTATCATTACATGGAGGTGCAGGCTATCTTTTCATACATATAATCCTGCGAAAATTATAAAATATGGAATTTTAGTCCGTATGGTTTGTGAGGCGACATCTGGTTATATATGCAATTTTAGAAATATATTGCGCGCAAGGAAAATCGCTAATTGCGACAATATTGTCTGTGCTATAGCCATATTTAAATTTATGGCACGATGTATATATGGACAACTACTACAATAGTGTAAAGGTTGCAGAGGAGTAACTAAAGCATAAAACAAACATCTGTGGCACAGTTCCAAATTGTTTAAAATCTGCTACATTGAAAAAATAAGTCAATGGAATTTCATAGAAAAGGGATTGGAAATGATGATTTCTATGATACATTCAGCAGACATGGTTGAAGTGTGAGTAAAGGAACCAAAAAGAAGTGCATTAAACCAATTTGCATACACAAGTATAATAAATTTATGAAAGGTGTTGATCACGCCAATCAATACCTATCATGTTATTCCATACTTCGCAAAACAAAAAAATGGACACACACACAAAAAAAGGGTTTTATATCTCATAAACTGTGCATTACTCAACGCGTTCCAGATATACATAAAAAATTCTGAAAATCCTATTAGATTCAAACAGTTTTTACTAAATCTTGCACTAGCATGGATTAATGGGAATGAAGAGGAGCAACAATCAAGATCAGCTGCTCAATGTGATATAAAGTAATAGTGATATAAAGCTCAATAAAAGATCGCCGAGGTTTGATCCACCAGGCAGACTTACTACGAACATGAGAAAACATAGAATAACACGTATTAGTGGTAATGGGAAAATTCAGAACCCACGAAGGGCCTGTAAAGTCTGCACTGCCGCCAAGAAAAGAAGTTCCACTGCATACATGTGTTCTTCCTGCAACATTTCTCTGCATGTTGGAAAATGTTTTCAGAATTATCATACTAAAAAGAACTATGGATCCTAGGAGTTAAATTTTTTTAAATAAAACGTTTCAGTACTAATTAAAAAATATAATTGGAATAAACTGGAATAAAAATAGTGTAACAGTTATTTTAGTGCTTTCTTTAATAATAATTATATACCAACTACTTATGTTTTGAAAAATTGCGTAAATATCACCGTTGGCGAGCAGTAGAACCTGCGTGAACCGGCAGCAGCATAACGCCGCTTTGATAAATGCGCGGCCCACAAAGTGTTAAATATAAACTAAAGAAATAAAAAAGTGTGATATTTGGCCATTTATTGGTTACGTCCAGCTAACAGAAAAGTATCTATGCTTTTTGCAATGTTAGCTGATCTGTACATAAGCTTCGAAAAAAGTTCCAAAAATTTTCCAAGTATAAGTGGAAATACATGCTAACTGCTTTTTATTTATGTGAAAGTTGATTATACTCGTCATTTGTATTTTTCAGAAACCGACTGTCAAACAGCTCTCACGTTTCAGATCAAGTATTTAAATTTTTTGCTGATATATATAGTACATATTCTGAAAAAAAATTGAAGAATAATTAAATAAGAGTGTAGAAGTTAAAAATGATTTATGAGTTCTTTATTTTTTCTTTTACCAGAAAGCAAAAATACTGTGCATTTCAGTAGAAACCTTGGTATTTTTCCATTTTGGTTAAAAATTTCTGAATTTTGAATTTTTCTTAGCTATGAAAATATACAACTATATGTGTATATGCACTACGTGAAACCTTGGGTTTTTTACAAGCATGCTTCTACTTGCTATAAAAAAATATGTTATATAAAAGAAAAAACAAATGTTTTGAGTCGTATTGCAAGCAACTGAAACTGCGGATTTTATTAATCAAACAATCTTTAGCTTCAGTGTGCTTTCAGCTGTATACAAGAGTGGTCTAAATAATATGATGAAAAAAATTTGATCATCAAATTTGTGTGTTTTCCTCATGAATGCATTTCTGCTAATCTATCTAAGCAACAGTTATATTATAAAAGTTTATATATCTCAGCTGCATTTCTATTAATACATCTAAGCAAGTATAATATGATAAAAATTTATATATGGAAATTTTGTATGGCTTTTATATTTATTTGAAAATTTCTTAATATGAAATTTTTAAACTTCCGTAATGTCATTAAATATTGTCATATTTGTACTTAAATAACGTTAAAATCTGATACGAACTTTGTGAAAAACTTGAGACATAGAAAACTTTTATTGCAACAGTGATTGAATGAGAAGTTTAAAAATTTTGAAGTTTTTCTGTTTCCAAGGTGGTCTGATTTTTACATTGCTTTTGATAATTTCATTCAGTTTTTTAGTTAAATGGCAACATTTGAATCTGTTAAAAGGCTTTTTAGTGCAAGAAATGCAGGATACGGATGCTATGTAAGAAGAATATAGAAAATATTCAAAGATATGCCAATAAACAGAACTGTAGACTATGAGGAACATACAATCCACATATCAGTATTTAGTATCCTGCATTCATGTTATCAGTATTAGTACTAGGCTTCATGCAATATCTGTACCAGTACTGATAACATGTCTTGATGCAATGTCTGCAGATCCAAAATTTTATTGCCTAGTACCTCTCCTAAACTCCAAAATTTTCCCATCCCTAAATTTTGCTGCTCCTTATTGCTCTAAATTCTAAAAACTTTGCTTCTCCTAAATTCTGGCACCCAGTGTGATGGTACAGGTTCTAACACTAGCCCTGCATGCTGTTCAGCAAAGTGTTTTTATTGAATGTTATATTAATGTAAGAAAATTGTTCCTTTTGTTTTGTATTTTTATTAAGAATGTAGCTTTAAAATATTAAAAATACCACTTTATAATTTTGTAGTACATGTCACAATATCCTAGGTTTATTAAATAGAACTTAATTTCTTGTCTGTACATTTTTTCCTTATTGTGTGAGTCATGAATTTCCAATCTAATTAAAGATAATATTAAAAAAAACACAATTTTATAAAATGTATTCTTAAATAGTCCTTATTTTAAAGTTTATATTCTTTATTACTAATAGAATTCCTATGTGGCCTTTTAGTAAAGCTTACTCTGTAATCCATCAAGTAAGTGTGTGATTCCTGCATTTCAAAATTGAGGAAATTTTGAATACATTTATCTCAAAATTTGATTTTTCAAGTTATGCCAGACTTGTTACTGCAGCCAATTAAAGGTATAGGAAAAGGATAACAAGGATTAAATGCTGAAAAATTCTTTGAAGTGGTATCAGATCATTTCTCATTGCAGCCTTTCCTACCAGTACAGTCAAAAGTCGTTAATCCAGACTTGTCGGGACTTCGGCGATTCCAGATTATCGATATTTCCGGATTATAGATCATCAGTTTAAATCTCGTAAGAAGGCATGCAGAAATTCTAAAATTAAAAATGTGAAACCGTAATTTATGAAATAAAGAACAATTATGATCTAAAGGTCTAAAGTTGTGTAAACCTTGTATGTAAATCTTCACTTAATTAACTAAAATTGATTTCGTTTAACTATCTATCCTAGTTTAGTCATTGTTTTTTTTTTTCTGTCATGCAGTGGAACCTCGAGATACGAGTTTAATTCATTCCAGCATTGAGCTCGTAAAGCGAATTTCACGTATCTAGAAATAAACTTCCCCATTGAAAATAATGGAAATCCAGTTAATCCATTCTACATCCCCAAAAATATCAACTTAAAAAATCAATTTCTCTAATAAATAACACTGGTAAATAATATAACTGTAGTTTACCTTTATGATAGCTTCGGACACCGACCTTTTAACTGCTTCTCGTAATCCACACCAACAACAGCTTCTAGGAGTTTTGGACAGTGCTTGGAAGTAATGGTAACTCCTTTGGCTACATCAAGTTAATTTCTTCCTTCTTCAGAATAGTGCAGATCATTGATGTCAAACGGCCATAAGTCTTCGCTAATTCCGTCACTCTTACACCATGCTTATGTTCTATGATTTCTTTCTTAATTTCAACGGCCATGGCTTCCTTCTTTTTCTTTTCAGCAACAGTCTTCTTGGGAGGTATCGTAAAAGAATTATTTTTGCTTAAAATGTAAAAAACAATAGTAGTTTAACAACTTAGTAGTTTAACTCACAACTGCACAAACACGTAGATCAAAGAACTCTGAGTGATCTGACGAGGGGATTTCCTGATTCAAGCCGAATCAGGAAATGGCGCCATGCATACCAACAACCTGGCTAATTCATTGCTCGTATTTAGAGACAAATTTTTCACTCCTACTTTTTTTGTATTTCGAATTTCTCGTATATAGAGGTGCTCATATCTCGAGGTTTCAATGTATTATTATTTCATAACTGTCAACTCTCCTATTTTTTATCATATCTCCTAAACTTCTGCAATGAAAAGTATTACTAAAATGAAACCGCAATTAACAAAGCAACAACCTTATGTTTAGGGTAGATATTAGAAAAGACTGTATCAATTTTGAGAGAAAGCGGGTACATGTCGCTCTTCATCAGGAGAAAAAAAATCTGCAATGAAGGGAGACTATGGTTGTATTTATACCCAAAAGGCGTAAAGCAAATGAGAAGATAGGGCAATCTATCGGTAAAAATAGTAACAAAAATTGAAAAATTAATTTAATGGAATTTTAAAAGCATTAGGAAAATCTTGATTAGAATTAGTAACTAACTAAACAAGTTATATTTTTATTAATGTGAAAATCTTCAAGAAAATCCAATTCATCAATGGAAGATAATAATTTTTGGATACTTTTTGCAAACCCATAGTCAAAATTGTGATTAAATTTCCAACTATGGTTAGCTATCGAATTGTTAATTTCATCTTTTTGGGCATAAGATGATGCAAAACATTAACACTCTTTTTGTTTGGCCAATATATCTCAAATCTTGACTTTTTGTTTCACCTTTTTGACAAAATTAGTAAGTTTTCAGTGGCTAATCATAATTGGAAATTTAATCACAATTTTGACTTTTCGATCTGTGAAAATTATCTTCTTTGGTGAATTCCCAAATATTTAATCATTCTCAAATATTTTAGAAAATTAAAGATTTTGTCATTCCCAAATATGTATCGTGTTTAGTTAATGACTTTAATTTCACTCCAGTCTTTCTAACGATTTAAAAATTTAACTTAATTTTTCAATTTTCGTTACTATTTCTGCCAACAGATGGTGCCACTTTCTCATTCGCTTTATTCCTCTTAGGTATTAATACAATCGTGACTTTCCCTTTGTTTCAGATTTCTTTGCTTCTTATGAGGAGGGACCTTTACCTGTTTGCTTTCGAAATTGATAGATTCTTGATTAAAAATCCAAGCCAAACACAAGGTTGCTACTTTGCTAACTGAATGTTTTACTTGTGGTGTTTCTGATCTGTCTCCTGTGATGATTTTATCAGAATTTAACCTGATTGCATACTAAAGACATCTATAGTAATCAAAGGTTTTGGAATATTGTAATTGAAAGTAGAAATTTCTCATAATATTTGTCTCCTATTAAATATTTTGATTTGCAAAAATTTTTTCTGTTTGCATATGTCTTATTAAGTCATGCTGGTGCATGTAATTTATGATGCATTTTAATTCTGTGTTTCAGGCTTACAAAAGTCTGGAGTGTCTCGCCGCTGCAAATCTCAAATGCAGTTTTGATGTGATTGATGTTTCGGTGCCTTGAAAATGGAAAATGTTCAATAAATTAGTTCATCTCAGTGAACAAATATTTTGTTAGTACTATTGAATGAATCAATGGTTGAATTCCAAATTTTGTTTTGTATTTTTATTGTATTTTATAAAATTAATCTGATAAATAAAAGATTGTATTTTTAGATGCTTATTACTTCTCTGCCTCCCATATTTCCCCTATTTCTTGATGTATTTGCCCCATCTCTAGCTGTATCTGTGCATTGGGAGTGATTGGTCCCAAGAGAAACTAGCTGCCTTCACAGAGACCAGTGGAGTTTGAGACTACAGAGACTTTAAATGATTCAGCCGAATTTGATTCAAAGCGTTTAATTGAATGCAGTGCTGCATTCAATTAAAAATTGAAGGGCAGATGGTATGGTGGTTAGCAACATTGATTGTCGTGCCAGTGGACACGGGTTTGAATCCCACAGAAGGCATGTATGCTTGTTAAGTATAACTTTTGCATCCGACAGAAATATAATTGTAACACCAGTGGTCTTCCTATACTTGTACTTAAAATCTTACTCTGGTTGCTTAGGTCAGGAGGCTATCTGTTGGAAGAATGTCCTCAACACTAAACTGCTTAGAAAGATGAAATTAATTTAAAATTATTCAGAATCACATCTGATATTTTATTTAAGCATTTGGAATTCTGCATACTGGATTTTTAAAAAAATTCATGGCAGTAGTAAATTGGAGTGCCAAAATAATTAAGCACACTTTAGATGCACTTATATTTATTTATATGAACTAATATACTAGACTGAATTATATTAATGTAAGGATATTGTTACAAATTTTTTATGTACGTAAATAATTTTGAAGAAATTATAAACCCAAAGGGGCTTTGTCTTTGAAGGAGTATTGCTTTCGTTTTGCGATTTTGCGTTGAAAACTTTAAAAAGGCTGTATCACTTTTCAAATCGTTGCCACCAAATATTATCGCCCTGCATTTTATTTGAAGAAATTAAATAATGAAGAATCTGCGTAAATGTATCTATGTTTCTCACACTGTGATAAAACAACGGTATCTAGAGCCATCCAATTTTGAATGATGTAATCCTGTGAATATGGGCATCTGAAAGCTCAAATTTGAAATTTAGAACTTGTTTTATTATTGATTTCCTATTTTGTAAAACTTTAACGAATTTTTGAGTAGCAAACTCAACTATTTGAAAGCGAGCAATGGCAACACTCTACGGGGGGGGGAGACTTTTTTATCTCCAGCGCGCGGAACTGTGTATCGGAAATTCTAAAGATAGGCTCAATTTAAAATTATTTTGCGACATTATTGCACTGAAATTTATGGCTTAAATGCAAAGAACGTGATATTTAATAAATAAAGTAATACACAAAATGTTAAAAAAAACGCCCCTTTGGATGTAATTTAAAATCTGAAACCTTTCAAATTTGTTTTATATTTTTATGTAAATTATAGTATCTCTTGTGTAATGTAACCTAAAATACCTCAGAAAGTGGCTCATAGCTGAAAAAATAGGAAGTCTATTTAACATTGAGGTAAATGGCTTATGGTGAAATAGCGCCATAAGCCATCATTATGGTGAAATAGCGCCAAGCTGTCAATCGTTTTGGCATGTAATTTTTGTTGCCGAATTTTGCGAAAAATCGCCAAACTTGGTGACAATTTGGTCCGATCTCCATGTAACTGTAACTGTACCAGTATGTATGCCTCCCAGCAATTTCGAGGTGGACTGAGGAAAACTATGCAAGACCAGAAAGAACATCAGTCTAAGTTTAGTTCAGGGTTCAGCTCAAAGTATTGAGAATTCAAAGTACTGAGATATCTTTTTGACATGTTATGCATTGTCTTGTGTTCATCGTTTTTAGCAGTTTGAAGTGGTTAACGACTGATTGTGCTCTGTCGTGCTGAGAAGAGCTGTATGAGTACTTTTTTGTGAAAATTCCAGAACTGTGAAGTATTTTGGGCTGGGCAGGGGGAGGAATAAATTTCTTCAAGCTTTTATCGTTTCTGTGGGCTTTGAATCCATTACAAACCCATACCCACATAACAATGTCAATGAATCATATGTATGATAGCAAAAGCAGTTCTAGGTTAATTGCTGGTGGATCTATGGTATACAGTCTTTTTATCCTATCATTTTCTTGATAGTACGTTGCAGTCCGCCAATGGTCTAGCAGTAAAGTTGATGACTACTTAGTTCGATTTCAGGCAAATGGGCTGGCAGCATGAGTCTTTCATTCAATAATAGGTTCTACATTTAAGCAGAAGCTCACATTTCTTTCAACTGGTCCCGCATATGCTCTACTGAGTATACGTCCAGAGAAGCTGATATGCAGTGAAAGTCTCTGAACATGATATAGGCAGTCCTGGGCAGGGCCAACCATGTGCAGCTAAACATTATTTTGCTGTAATATCGCAACTAGAATCTTGTCTAGGCTATAGGTTGCCATCCAAACACACTGATGGGCTGCACGCACTGCTACCTGTGTTCTGTGTGCCATTACCAAACAAAAAGCAAAGAGGTTTTTGTAGAGAATGGCTTCACAGACGATAATGCCTGTAGTGGTTAGGATTATGCCAATGACTATAGGAGCTTCACACCTGCATATATGTTGACCATCTGTGTGCAAAATCGCCAAGCACCATTCTGTGGCATTTTCTGTCATGTTTGCACGTCATCACACATTCTGAACTAGTGCCGCATCAAACTCGAATTGGAAGTATGACAGCCTGTACTCTACCTAGTTGTATAGTTTTGTGACTGTTTTGTATTCTTTCAATATAAATAGTATTATAATATAAATAATAGTAATATAAATAATAGTCAGTGAGTATAAAAACATTTAGTTTCTTCACGCTTGTTTAATAACGGTGGCTGTTGGCCCACCAGCGGCCGAACGGTAAAATCGCTGAACACTGGAAGCTCAACTTGGGTTTGATTTCAGGCGAACGGGCAGCTTTCGTGGACTTCATCATGATTTACCCTTTAGGTATAAGCGAATTTCCCTTAGAAAGTCCTCCACGAAGGTATTTCTTTAGGCAGATAGCCCTCGTGTACTTTGTCATAATCAAATAAACTAAAACTAAATGAAACTGCAGCTGTTAAATGCTGCATTATGTCAGAGCTGTCAGATTCTTTGCAAAAGTATAGCTTTTTAAATCTGAGAAGCATAAGGATTGGTGGCATGTACTGCTGATTTTTCGAATGCGATTTCACTTATACGTGTTATCTTAATTATTTCCATTTAATTTGTTAAACACGAGAATTTCAATTATACCCGGTACGCTGCTGAGCATCGGCGGCATTGCGATAGTTCACTTAAATAGCTGGTTTGAAAATTCATTCATTAAAGAAGTCAAACATAGTCACTATAGTGTCTACAGCTCTCTATATCAAAGAAGACTTTTTTTAGGGGGGGGTGTCTGTGCTTGTAGTCTTGCTTCACTTGCAGATGTATGCTGATCTGTGTTTTAAGCGTTCTTCATTTTTTTGCTTGCTATTGATATTTTTCCAGAACTAGAACAGTTTTGGTATATCTGTGACATTTTGGTTGATGAAAACAAAGATTTGCTTCCTTGGACGAAGAGGGACTTGTCTTTTCGGCCTCTTCTGATCTGGTTTGATAATAAAGTACGAAATCCATGTTTATCAAACGTGGATGAAACATGTAGCATTCGTTTTCACACATTTTTGTAAGGGGGGAGCAGACACATTTTTAATGTAAAGCTTTACCTGATGTTTCAGTTTGTATCAAACTCGTCATAACCGCTGACTTTAAAAAATAAAGTTGTGCCTAGAAGGTGTTGAGGGTTTACCTTCTAATTACCTGTTGTAATCAGGGGGAAAATAACAGGCGTTTACTTTTCAACTGACTCAACTCGATTTATATTTACCTTTCATTAAAGCAGAAAGTAGTGTAAATTTAAGATTTTCTTTTCGTTTTTATCTCCTACTTACTTTTTTGTGAGCTATTAGGTTTTTTATGTGTAGTCCCTATGCAAGTAAACAGTTTCAGATTGGATAAAAAGCTTTATTTTCTTCTCAGCATGCAATAGTTCAGGGGCTTGTGTATGTTGCTAGTTTTCTTGGACTTGCCTTCTTATCGCATGACATTCTGCATAGCCAGGACAAGAAAACAAGCATGTGTATTGATTCTTCATCTAACCTTGAATAATATGATTGCAGCGAGTAACATCTCACTACGATTGTCACCATCTTCTCATCATTCTGTTCCCTTATGTTATCGTTAATGCATCGAATATTCTTACTCTTGCAGTCTGCTCATCTTGCGATCGTCTGTTTACAATTGTCTCAGTGAACAATTGAAGTTGCGCTGAACGTGCTTAACGGTAGAAAGAAACAAAATAAAGGGGTCTGATTCTTTTAAGCTAATCGGAACAATTGTCGGATGTATTCGAATTGTGCGTTATGCTTCACGATTTCGTAATAAAGTTAATCCCTCCAAACATCTCCGAACTTATTTTCTTCTTCGTTGGGTTCAATGTCCCACTGCAATCAACTAGCTTTTCATGTAGTATTTTGAAGCATTCAGGCATGGATCGATTGGACTCTCTCGAACATCTCTTTACTTGAGATATTAGCATAAACGAGGACAAATCATGACATTCACTATTCTTCCTTTGCGACGTAAATTGGCTGGCACGCGTTGTGGAAGGGGCCACTTTATTTGGCGAGAAATTACGAGTTGTGGCGCATTTTTATTATCTGGAAAAGCAGTTTTTTAACCGAATTCTCAAAACGGAAAAAGCTTTTGCGTGTAAATTAATAAGGATGAATGTTACAAAATTAAGAAGATAAAGGTGGAAAATAATTGCTTGTTCTGTAGTGCATAAATATAGGAATAAAATAAATACGTAAATAAAGGAACAAAATTAAGAATACGAAAAAAGTATTTTGCTAGAGTTGAATGCCGATTATATGAAGTTTGTTTGCTGTGACTACGGCAAAGCATCATATATTTAGTATTTGCGGTACTTTTCCGTTTCGCCGGCGCAAATCTCGCCAAGCAGACTGTATTGGCGACAACATATATTATACACATAAAAAATGTTAATTCTAAGAATTTTTTAATTTTAATATCGTTTAAAATTTTGTTAAAACCAACAAATAAACACAAATTTGTAAAAAGACAATAATTTAAGAATTTACTATGCTTTCATGGTTCAACTTCCTGATTCGCCGGTTCATATCACGTGAAACCAAGTGATCTCATCTCACGTAAACTATACTACAAAAATCTAATTCTCTCAGTAATTATCTACATTAATTTCAAGTTACATCTTAATTTGGAATACAAGTTTAAATGCAAGAATTATTTCAATTCGTACGAATAACTTACTCAGAAATTATGTAAAACCGCAGTGCTTTACTTCGCTAGTGCATTCTCATTAGAACTGATGAATTTAATCCTTGACCTTTTCTGTATTTTCGCCTTCATGTGAGCCGTATAATTGCATCCTAATTGATTTAATTACCGGGAATATCCTTAGGGCATAAAAACTGTATTGAAAGAAACAATCAATATGATAAGAAATGGCTGCGAATTGTTTTGAAAATGAGGCGTAAAAGGTTACCAGCGAGGATATTCCGTTTGACATCAGTTGTACCATTACTGGTGATTTTATCGCTTGCGCCGCCTAAACGGAAAAGTACCCTATTTACCTATTTATTATTAAAAGTACCCTTAAGAGGAGGCACGCCTTCGTGGAGGACTTTCGGGATTTTCGTGGAGAACTGCTGGTGAGTTGGAAAATTATGTGAGTGTCAAAGAGAACTGGGGCTAAACTTCTGATATAACAGAAGTTATATTATCGATTTTAAAATTATGCGGGTACAACATTTACATGATTCGTCAAAATGTCTTGAAATTTTAATCGGCTAGTTCAGAGAAATCACTCATACAAGCAGGAATTCACATTTTTATAAAATCTGAATGCAAAACGGAGTTACTTTGGAATCTTGTCAGCACATTACTCTCTTAAAATTAATATGTCTAATATAACGGTGTATTTGTATAAAATTGCACACAAAAATATTTTATATAGAATGCTTATTAAAGTCAATTATTAAACTGAACAGAGTTATTAATTTAAATCAATATAATACGACAAGATATAATACAGTCGTGTAAAGAAAAATATGTGTTGACGGGAAACGGTCACGGCGAAGCGTCTCATTCCCTGCGGATGGCCGCGCTAACGGAATTAACTTACAAAAGTTCCTGTATTGCAGGATTCCAAGACCTAAGTTTGGCAAAGGGGCAAGTAAACTGGTGTGTTTCAGATCTTTTCAAGTGTGTTTTGTGCAAGACAAGTGCTGCACATGTCACTGGTTCAGGCATGGAAGAAGGATGCAATGCGGGTAACAAGAAAACAATTTCAGTTTCCACATGTGGCAAAGCTAGAGATGGATAAGTACAACTTAAATGCTAAGAATGGACTTCAACAAGGTAAATAATTAATGAGTAATGTAGGTAATTATAATACACATAGAGTTACATGGACATACTTGGTACAGTCAGCTACGTAATACATTGTGACAATAAACATTTAACAGAGTTACTGGTATAGAAAGTTAAAAATTTAAGTAAAGCAATATACACAGTTATTCAAGTTTAAATCAGAGTGCATGACATTAATAACCAAATACTGTATAATGGTGGTGGTAATAATGCAAAATAAAATAAAAGGTACGTTTAACATTCATCACATACTCAATTCGAAATAAATTACATGCAAAAAAAAAAAAAAAAAAAAAAGGTGAAGTACAGTGGCAAATAGCGAGGTAAAATATGCACCAAAACCAAAAATGAAAATCAGATTTACCTCTTTCGCTTCATCGTCATCAGGGGACTGGTGCAACGAAAGAAGTAAAAAATAAAACAGCCTGTTTCTGATCCGACAGAGACACAAAGTTTAAAATTTAAAAATAATCTCAGAAAAACAATTAAAATTTTAAAATAATCTCAGAAAAACAATCAAAGTAATTGGTGTCTTTATCAACCCAACCCCTACAGGACGAAGTAAGCAGTGCCAAAAATGCAAAATTTTAGCATAAAAAATACAGACAAATTTTTAAAAAAATTTAGAAAAAATAGACAAATTCGAAACATTTTTCTTCTTTTTTTTTGCTTGTTTATGATTTATGCTATATATTTTTTTTACCCGGCCTGTATGTTTTCAGAATTTGCATGTCGTTTTGCTATTTCCAATTTTGGATTAAAAAAACAATTTGCGTATAGTTTTGTTTCTTCAAGTATTGCATTATTATGTTTGTAAGTTTTGTTTTTGACTGGATTAAGTCAAAGTACTTTTTAAAATTTTCTATTATTTCGCCGTTTTTTTTTTTTTAAATTTGTCTCTGATTTGATGCTATAATCTTTCATTTTTGGCACTGCTTACTTTGTCTTGTAAAGGGTTAAAATTTCAACCTTTAATGTGTGTCATTGTCGGTTCAGAAACGGGCTATTTTGTTTATTTACTTCTTTGGTTGCACCTATCCCTGATGACACCCCCTATTTCTATTCCCGCTATATCCCTATTTCAGTTTATTGCTGTGCTTATGTTTTGTTTTGTTTTGTTTTTGTTTCTGCATGTGGTTTATTCCGAACTGAATATGAGATAAATTTTTAGTATTATTTTTACCCAAAGGAGCGTTAGCCCAGAAGGGCTATTAGCTTCAAAACGGGATTTTGCGCTGAATCACTATAAAAGTCTGAAACACTTTGCAAATTGTTGCCACCCAATATTCTCGTCCTATATTATATTTAAAGAAATTAAATAATGAAGAATTTGCATGAATGTTTTCGCATTGTGAAAAAACAACAGTACCTACAGCCATCCAATTTTGAATAACGTAGTCCACCCGAATACGGACACCGGAAACCCGAATTTTGAATTTCGAGTTTGTTTCATTGGGTATTTCATATTTTATAAAACTTTAATGAATTTTTGATGAACAAACTCAATGATTTCAAAGCGAGCAACGGCAATACTGTACCGGAAAAAAACATTTTTATCCAGCTCACAAGACTGTCTGTCTGAAATTGTAAAGATACGCTGTTTTTAAATATTTTATTGTATATTTCAAATTTTGTAACACTTTAAGGAAATTTTGATCAATAAATTAAAAAAAAAAAAAATTATCTCCACACGAGTCTATCTATCAGAAATTCTAAAAATGGACTGTTTTTTAAATATGTGTAGCCCAAAGGAACATTAATCCAAATACTCTCGAAACGTTATTATGTAAATGAAATAAACTCCCCTTTGGGCTTAATATAAAATCTGAAAGCTTTCAGATTCTATATTAAGCCCAAAGGGGAGTATCTGAAAAAATATAAAATCTGAAATCTTTCAGATTTTTAATCCAAAGGGCCAATTTGCCTTAAAGGACTATTGCTTTCGTTTTTAGCGTTGGTTCACTATAAATGTTCGATTTACTTTTCAAATTGTTGCCACCAAATATTATCGCCCTGTATTATATTTAAAGAAGTTAAGTAATGAAGAATCTGCATAAAAGTGTGTATGTTTTTCGCATTGTGATAAAACAACGGTATCTAGACCATCCAATTTTGAATAACGTACGTTTCGATCCGAATATGGGCATCTGGAAGTCAAAATTTGGAATTTATTTTATTATCTATTTCATATTTTGTAAAACTTTAACGAATTTTTGATTAACAAACTCAAAGATTTGAAAGCGAGCAGTGGCAACACTCTATGGGGGGATCCTTTTTATCTCCAGTGCACTGATGCGCTGAATTGTATATCCGGAAATTCTAAAGATATGCTCATTTTAAGATTATTTTGTGATATTGCTGTTGAAATGAATTTTGTGGTTTAAGTGAGAAAAACATGAAATTTAATAAATAAAGGTAACACACAAAACGTTAAAAAAAGCCTCTTTGGACGTAATTTAAAATCTGAAACCTTTCAGATTTTTTTTTTCTTTTATTTTATAAATATATACACACACACGTATATAAGTAAGAATTAAAACTAAATAGAAAAGAAGCAAAACATGAACTTAAATAAAAAGCATTGAATGCAAGTATAAAAGATATAGGGTCTATGCTGGCGATAAGGTTAGCAGCTGAAAGTTACTCCGGTTTGTTTAAAATGTTATGTGACATATTATTGCAATCGGCGTTTCACAGCACTACGATTTTTTCAGCCCCATGCACGGATATATTTCTCTATTGGTTGTCTAAGGTGCTGTTCTCGAGATTTTCTGCAAAAAGACGTTGTGTTCCGGATCTTCACCTTGCATGAGCAATGATTATTTTCATGTCTTCATAGTCGAGCAAAGTGATGCAGATAAGTCATGAAGGGCCCACGTCCTCTTAGAAATTGAGTAAAGTGAGGCGAACCACTTCTTAGATGCTGACCTGCGTTTAGAAAAAAACTGTAGAATCTTCTGCAAATATTATCTGTTTCCCACAGTTGTTGCTAAAGTTTCAATAATTCCTTTTTAAACTTTGCTTTTGAGAACGAGCTCGAGAGAGGCACATCAAGTGTGCGGACATGGGCCTCAGTTCGTTGGTCTATTGGCTGTTGCACCTGCAATTTCTTTCCCAAGAATTCCTCTGTGAGTAGGTACCCACTGAAGTTTGGGTCTACGGTTGTCTGATATTTACTAGAAACTTTTGTATGTCTTGACGAGTGGATATTTACAATATGTGTCTGGTCTTGCCTGAAGACTAGAGGCAGTGTATACTCGAAAGGGCTGCGGGAAAAGTTTAATAAAAGTCTTAGAACAAGAAGAAATGAAACTAAATTTTTACATGACATACATTTATGTTTGAGAAATGAAAATGCATTACTAGAGGTGCTGGATGTGATCTCCCTCCACCTATATACATAGTTCAACATGGAACTGCATGTTCGCATATGTTGCTGCCAGGGTATTGGGCGTCACTGCCTGGATTTCACGTCCTAATGTAACTCGTCGATGGTGCGTGGTTTGTGCTTGAGCGCGTTACCTTTAAGGCGACTCAGGAAAAAGTCAAGGGTGGTCAAATCTCGATAAATGATTTCACCTTAGTCATACTCGCTATAGACGTGTAGTATGTTGCCCCATGTTGCTGGTATCAGCCAACTGTTAGCTCGTCATCATCGAAGTGGATCACAAATTCATGAAGCAGTGCCTGGGGGACTTCACTGGTGGCGGTAGTGTCAAAAAATTAACCCGATGATGCGCCACTCTGATAATGCACAGAACACGCCTACCTTCTGTGAATGAAAGGGTTCCTCGACGACTGCATTTTGGTTGCCATTACTCCATAAACGTATTAGTTCGCTTATTCTTACAAGTGGAACCACACTTCATCACTATACCACGTATACTCTGGCAGCAACATACACGAAAATGCTGCGCCGTGTTGAACTGTGTATACAGGTGGGAGAAGGTCACTTTCAGTACTTCTTGTAATATACTTTCATTTCCCAAACTAAAAGCATGTGATGTAAAAATTTGGTTTCATTTCCTCTTGTTATAAGATTTTTAGCACATTTTCCCAGGGAAAACCTATATATATAAAACAATTCTTTTGCAAAAAAAAAAAAAAAAAAAACATGCCTAGTATTTTCGCGCATTAAGCTGCAGAAAAATTATCATTATGCACATAAAGTAAGAAATTTAGAACTAATATTTCACAAACACCAGAAATTGATATTCATAATTAATAAATTTCAAATAATCATATAAATGCAACAAAGAATTTTAAAATGTTAAAACCAAAACATTTCAAACAAGCAAAACCCCACTTCAAAATTTTTTTTTAATTTAATGAAATGCGAACAAAAACAGAAGAGGAATTCAATCAACCTCAGTGTCACTTCACCACGGAGGAGTAATTTTGAAATTAATTGAAATCTCTCTTCTAAAAAAATCCTTGCTTTTCTGTATCCAGAATTAGCCGATGAACCATTTCAATGTATTTTAATTATAATTATAATAGTTCACCCGAAAATTCTGGTCCTTTTCTAAAGCAAGGTAAAAACAAAATAAATTATAATTACAAAAATTAGAATAATCTTAAATAAAGACAATTCAATCCTTTTAAAAGAATTGAAAATGAAAGTGAAAAAACAAAATACTTCAGTGAAAAATTTTAAATCAAAATGTTTACCTTTAAACAGATAATCCAATCAGAGTCGTAGCTAGGGTTTTCAGCGCCCAGGGACAACTGAAGATTTCACGCCCCCTACTGGTTGCCAAGGATGGAAAATATTTAATTCTAAAATGTCGTAACATCAGTTTGGTGCACCTTGGATTCCGCGCCCGGGGACGGATGCCCCCCTTGCCCCCCTCTAGCTACGCCGCTGAATCCAATGAATTAAGATGCAGTTGAAAAAACCTTTTTAGAACACACAAAAAGTAATTAAAAACTTCCATCACTCTCATTAGACTCCAGTCTAAACATGAAAGTCGAGACGGAAAGGTACGTACAGGTTTGTCATCCTGGCTTCGTTGGCGAAACTAAGAAACCTTGGCTAGAAAGTAATCGCTCAAAAGGCTAAAATCTTGTATGTAATATGTAATTTTGAAACTGAAAGAAAAACTTTTAAATATTTCAATGAAAATTTATTTTAATTTTTAGTCAAAGAAAAAGAATGCTTATTAATTGAATGAAATTTAAGTAAAATCTTACTCCTGTAAAACAAAAAGGGAATAAATAATATTATTTAGTGTTTTTAAAATCAATTAATCCTTAAAAAAATTCAAAACGTTGTCCAAAAAGTGATCAAATAGTTTTTAATAATTGTTTTGTAGATTTGAGTAATATAAAATTGAATTTTAGTTTTTAAATTTTGTAATTTTAAATTACATAAAGAGTTGAAAAAGAAAGTAAAAGAACTATGTTAGAAAAGTAAAAGGTCTTCACGTCATGGGGTTCACATGATGACTTTGTAAATATATAAGGCCATGTTAGCAACAAGATAGTAATTAAAAAAAAAAAAAAAAAAAAACTATATACCCCTTAAAACATACTTCTTTATCCTTCTCTTTTGGACCTTTCAGATAAAAACTCATACTTTTAAAAAGTATTATAGAGTGTAGACTACTCCAGATTTCTTTGACATACTATTAATGAATTTTAAAGGAATTTTATTAATTTTTAAAATATTGATGAAAATTAGAATTTCTTCTTTTTGTGTTTCTATTTCAATGTAAACTTTTTAAATTCTACTAATTTGGTTAAAAAGTATTTGCACTAACTTTTTTAGATATGTTTGAATTCCAATTAATTAGTAGAAAAATTAAAATCTTTTCTTTTATCAGAAAGTTTTTGAATTGAAAGACATTGGTTTTATTTAATTTTAGACAATTTGGGTAGATGTTGCTGTTTTCGATGAGATAATCTAGTGTGCTATCTGATGTGTATGTGGATGATGTGAAAAGAAATTTAATTTATGCATTTTATTGCATTACTTTGCAATAGTACTTCCGCATATGTTTCTTTTTGATACACTTCTGAGATTATTCCAAAAATTTATTGGATTAGATCTTTTATTCCAGTAAATTATGAACGTTTTTACATATAACAGATTTAAATTGCATTGATAAAGTAACCCAATTTCCATATTATTAACGTCACAATACGATGCCACATTAACGTCGCAGTGTTACGTTACATAAACGTCACATTATGTTCTCACAAAAGGCATTAAGCCATGCCTACAACGTCACTGTGACATTGAGATTGTCACAGTGTGACATTGAGATTGTCACAGTGTGACATGTTTGTAATATGAATGCAACGTCACCGTACTGTTGGAGGAGTAATACTAGCGAATAAATTTTATTTTGATTCCTCATCAAGTGTTGTCATCAATCACTCCAATTCCATGAATCCGTAGAACGCAACAATAATAATAGGGCTTATAACATTCTACTTCTACTACTATATTACTAGAATCTTAAAATTCGCAGTTTTAAATATATAAAAATAATATCTCGCCTGCTTTCCAAAATAAAAGTTTTAAACTCATGATTCGCTTTACAAATCGTTGTCATTCACAGCTTCAAAACAAAGAATAATTAGATTAAACATTTTGGTATTTCCCAGTGTTTTCAAATACTGAGTTAATATTTTTATGTGCTAACAGTTCGTATAAACTTTGTGAATAACATGTACGAAGAGCAAAAAACCCAAAATTTGGAACCTCTTTTACACCTCCAAGCAGTAACAGTTTCAACAGGTGATGTTATACAAAACAAATCCGAATACTTTCATCAGTTTGCATCTCAAATATAAATGTTACGGAGAATATAGAAAAAGTATGGCAACACTTATTTACTCTGTAGACGTAAGCACTGATCAGTTGACTGCGCCCACGGCCCACGCAGTTTTTTCTCTTTACCTTTTCTAATACAAGATTACGAAGTCCTCCACAGAAATGCTTAAGGTAATCAATCGTTTAAACATTCAGAAGCTTTTAATTGCTGGCATTATTAATACCATCCTATTAAAAAGCTAATAAATAGTAGTAAAGGAAAGCATTGGGACCAAGACTAGCAATTCATGTTACATTTAAGGATAACCGTAATTATCAATACAATGATGGAAACTGGTCGAAAAAGGTTTGTCGGAAAACACGAACGAAATAATAGCAGGAAAGGACAATAGACAAAGCAAACAAAACCAAGTTCAAATCATTTTTATTGGCGGGTATCTTACAACAATCCAACTGCACAGGTAAGATTTTGAAATTCTGTTTTACAATAGTAATAACGCAATAGAATAACTGAAGATAATTTCATTTCCTCTTTCAATACACATGAAAATGAGACCATATTGACATATAGGGATAAATGAGATCGAGAAGGTGAATCTGAGTGATTTTTTCTTTGATTGGGAAGATTTACGTAACTGTTGGAGTAAAATTTAGATTACAAAAAGAGGCTAATTTTTAAAGTAGTGTAAATTTTGTATAAAACCATATAAATATTTCGAGGTTTATTAATGGAATTTGAAGGAGCGAAAAAATTTTGCAGAACTTCGAACATTTGGCTCCAGGCAATTTGACATAAGTCCTTGTTTTTCAAGAATCGAAAATATTCTGCCGGCTTTAACTCTCGTCAATTTGAAACGCTCTCTTCTTCCTCATGGAGAAAAGTAACTTTCGATAGCCGCCCAAGCGGCGTAGTGATTACCGACACTGTCTGCCGTAGCGAAGGACCCGGGTTCGAATCGCAGAAAAGGCACGGTTGTCCATTCCTTCATAGGAGACAACGGTAGCCACCTATTAGGTGCTTCCATAATGAAATTGCTACCATTTCCCGCCCAAGGCTAATGGCTATTAAATAAAGCGCCCGGTCATTAAAAAAAAGTTTGCCACGAAAATGTTTCCCGTAATTCAAGGATTTAGCTCCGGTCACTTTGACGCAGAACTGCCTGCTTCGAGCAGGGAATATTCTGCCAATTACAGTCGTGTGCAAAAGTTTAAGATCACACATGGAGAAATCAGACTTATTGGAATTCCGCAACAAAAACATATGTTATAAATGGAAAAAAATAGACTTACAAGTTTATATACTTACAAGACTGTCGGACCTCCTTTATTTTTTATCACTACTGTATCCTTTTAGGCACGCTATAAACAAGAGACTGGCAGTAAGCTTGAGAAATCTCTGTACACCACACAGGCTTTATTGCTTCGACAAGTTATTGTAGCACTGATGGATGGTAGCTTCTCCGCGACTTTATTTTTCACAATACACCACAGATTCTCTATGGGATTCAAATATGGGCTGTTACCTGGCCAATCAAGCACTCGGATTTGAGTAGCCCTCAGATAGTCCTTAATATTTCTTGCCCTGTGACACTAAGCACCATCATGCATGAAAATTGAACATCCAAGTGAAGCTTCAACTTGTCACGTAACAAATTAAGATAGCGATTGCCGTTCATCGTGTTTTTAGGTGGCAGGAAATATACAGCAGCAGTACCAAACGCAGATATTGCACCCCATATCATCTGGCTTGGAGGGTGTTTCACTGTCGGAATCGTATATCTGTCATCATATATTTTTCCAAATGGGCGGCGAATACATTTAGCACATGCAGAAAATTGCTGCACACTTGACTCATCGGAAAATAACACTGTACTCCACTGTTGTTCGGTCCAATTCTGATATTGTCTGGTGAAAATCAATCCTTCCTTTTTCATACTTTGAGCGAGTCGAGGTTTCCTTGCAGGTTTATAGGAAAATAAACCATAATCTTTAGTCAAACGTCTTGAAATAATACTCGAACTGACGTAGGTACCCTTTGCAGGCAGAGCAGCTCTAATTTTTATTGCAGAAGGTTGTTGGACATCGAGTGATCATCCTTCTTAGTTGTTGGACATCGAGTGATCATCCTTCTTATCACACGATCAGCACGTACACAAAGATCCGTATAATTTCTCGAAATTTTGAATTTACTGATGATTGATGCATGCCTGTCTTGCTGATATTTACCTTCAAACTTATTTGCCATTCAGAAAAGCCAACTTTATGCAGGGCCGCTATTTTTGCCCGTTTTTCAGCAGTAAGTGAATATTTTTTATCCATTACAACAACTATACAACAGCACTGTGTACGCAAAATCCAGTAACGAACTACTGATAAACCAGACCACGTTATATTTATAGCAGAAGAAAGCGTTTGATGCAATCAACGCATGAGATAACGCAATCACGAGCGAAAATGGTGCAATTTGTTAAAATACAGGAAAACGAGTGGTCTTAAACTTTTGCACGTGACTGTAGTTGAATTTTTATCTCCTTGAAGAAGATGGACCTGTGTCAGTAGCTCTCAAAATCAATAGAATTTATCTTAAATCTCTTCCAGTCCAAGGCCCACGAGCGCCCGAACAGTAAATCTCGAAGGAGGTTCGAGTCCAGGCCAACGGGCTAGCTGCACTGAGCGTTTTCGTAATTTACTACAGACGTAACGTGGATACGAACCAGTTCCCTTTAAAAATCCTCCACGTAAGCATCCCTTCCCTTGGGCTGCGAACCCTCGCGTCCATTGCCGTAATCGAATCAATTAAACCAAACGTTTCCTAATCCTTTTTCTTCCATAATTTGTCCTTTAGATCGACATGCATCAGTTCTATGAATCTAAATTATCTTTGAAACAGAATAAATTAGGATCATCTGGATTATGGCAAAGTTCACATGGGCTATCTGCTTAAGAGCAGCAATATCTCCGTGCATGACTTTCTGGGGGCAACTGACTCATATTCACGTTACATTTCCGGCAATGGTAAAGCCAGGAAAACTCCCATGCTGCGCATGTTTTATCTTTATGGCTTTTCTAGAAATTGTCATTCGGATTTTTTTTCTTTATACTGGTGCCTTAATTGACCCAGTTTTTCGCTGTCACTTCAGTATCAAACTCGAAGCAGATAATTACAACTATTATCTACCGATTTAAAGCAAAACAAAGCAGAACTATTTTTAATCCTTTTCATCTCAATTTTGACATCCGGAATCTCTTCAAGGTGAGATTTCTATCAAAGAGCAACCTCTTAACTGAAATCTGTCCTTAAAGAGCATATCAGAAGAATCAATGAAAAAATAGTCAGACAGTTATGGTCCACTTTAGGCTTTCCAGTAGAGATGAATGATCCGCTCAGGAACCGATTCAAAGAACCGATTCACTTTACTGAACGAATGATCAGCGCTCCGGCAAAAACAGAAGTTCTTTAACAGTTCACTGAGGGCTTTTGTTTTTAATCGTGATAAAAAATATTTGATTTCCTCTTAATGTAAATACTAGCATTCTTTCCTTCATTATTTACCGGAAACGCCTCTGAGTTTTTTTTTTTATGTGTGTACGTGTGTTATGTTTGTATATATGTTTGCTGCTTGTGTTCCATCTAGTATTTAAAAAACAAAAATTAAATAAACCGATGCATCCCAGCGAAATTGCCCTCCCCCCGTTTGTAAATGGAGGGAGTTTTTCCCCCATCTGGCAGTGCGAGGATCTTTTTAAAGTACATTGATTATCGGAACTAGTTTCTCGGATTCCCAGCTGTCGGCGCATTCGGAGATCTGTGTCCTTCGGAGTCGTGATTCTCATTGCTCCTGCTCTAGCTGTGGATCTGATTTAGTCGGAGTCCTCATTATTCGGTTTTTCATCACTTGCTCTAGCCGCAAATCTAGCTCCTGCGGAGTCCTGACTATTTGCTCTTTTCGCTTCCTTGGAGCTGTTCTTTTGAGTTTCATTTCGGTTTTTTGGATACTGCGTCATAGTATAGCTATGTATGTTTACCTTTTTTATATAATATTACTGTAATATTTATTTACTTATCTTACTAACGTTTTGTAATCAGAGCTGTGAATTGACACAGTCTTTAATTTTCTTTAGAATTAGTATATATTTCTGAACATAAAATTTTACAACAAATATATTTTTCAAGATTGCAGAACAAAATGCCCTTTGTTGATGATGCTCTCTGTTCATTCCTCTGTTGCATCAAAATCAGAATCCTCTTTTCATCAGAATTTCCTTGAAAATATGCTGCAAAGTAATCCTGTCTCAAAATGCAAAACAGAAGACTGAATTCTGAATTACTCTTACGTTTGCTGGACTTCAAGAATACAAATAAATAAATAAATAAATAAAAATAAATAAAAAAATTCCGGAAATGGCATAAAGGTGCTCTCCGTTGCCCGTCAATTCTGCAGATAATTTCGATGATAAACAACCCTTATTTTAATTCTTTTCCCACAAGAATCCTTTTACTGATTTGTATCAGAATTTCCTTGAAATTACACTGCAAACTAATCCTGTTTCAAAATGCAAAATAGAGACAGAATTTTGAATTAGTCTGAAGTTTTGCTGGACTTCGGGAATACAAGAAAAATTCATTCCCGAAAATTATATTAAAGTGCCCTCCGTAGCCCATCAGTGTCGATAAATAATTTCAATGCCAAGCAGTCCTTGTTTTAAAAACGTAGTACTTACTGAAGAAAATAAATGCATGCACAATATAATTATAAAAACTGTTCAAATTAGATATAGGATAGGTTGATTATTTGACTGCGGCAAAGCACGCGAGTGCTATCTGCCTAGGGTTGGTCTTTGCCTCTGCCTTATCTGCCTTTGGGTAGGAATTTCTAAGGAAAACTGGCTCTTGTTTATGTTACACGTATGTAAAACTACATGCGATCATGGCGTTCGCTTGGAATCGTACCCTGTCCGAACTTCCAGTATTCCTAAATATTGCTCTAATTACAGCATTAATTAAAAAAATATTATTGCTTAGTAGCCAGGTACATAGTGCAATTATTTTTTTAACAAGCTTCTGATTTTTGCCCATGCAGCCAGCCCGTTCGCCTGAAATCGAACTTAGGTTGAAACTACCAGTGTTCACCGACTTTGCCGCTCGGCCTCTGGTAGGTCAGTTCTCAGATAGAACAAAACATCTGCGTTTTCTGGCATGTGTATGGATGTCTTCACTTTTTCGTCCACGTTTTTAACCTTTTTCGCAGTGTTATCAGTCTTTTCTCTACAGAAATTGGAAAATCTTTCAATCATAAGGATTGACCTGCACTCCTGATAGAGAACAGTACGTATACATTTGAACACGTCAACAAAATGCCAAAATATGCAAAGCCACCAACGTTAAGAAAATAACTTACCATACATGGCATAAGCGATACTGAAATTTTATTGCACAAAATGCATAAAAAGCTAAGTAATGGCGGTTCTCAGTGATGAAACGTTGCATTTTATCCTGAAATTTCCACTACGCACCAAAAGATGGCGTTCTATGCTACCTATTTAGGCACGTGATTGAGCAAGAAATCCGCTAGCTTATATTCTATGGAATTCGGAATACTTGGTTTCAGTGGTAGGCCACCGAGAGCGAGAGGGTTAAACAAAACAGAAATGAAAAAAATTAAATATTCTCAGCAACGAAAATCACTTTATAATGTGAGCAGATGTTGATAAATCAGAAATGGAACTCTAACCTAACAAATGATTATTTTCCAATAATCTGTGCCCGTAGTTCAATACCCGAATCCTCATTTTCTCCCATTAATTTTTAAAATACACCATTTAAGCGTCGAATGTATCGCAAATTCCGTAGTAATTTCCGTATCTCGTGCTTGTCAGAGATTAAGAAAGAATTACGTGAGAAAAACAATTTTTAAAAATTCCGTTCTCGTACCTGTTTGGTGGAATGTGCGGAAGGCAGGCAGAACAGAACGGTTCAGATAGGGTAACCATTTCTAAAGGCTGTCTATCAAACCATGGAAGCGATCTACTGGAAAAATAAAACACTTTGTGAAGCGCGTCGAATGCATTAAAATAAACAAAAAGAGTCGCGCATCTGAACAATAGCTTTTCGCCCCGTGTTGCACTCGCATCGAATCGCGCAATTTTTGGCTTATTTCTCTCAAAGTCGAAGGAACAGAGAGTTTAAACCTGGCTGCCGTCGTGTCTTCTGATTTTTGGGATACACAACTTGGAAAGTGGTAAATATATTAATATTTTAATTCCTTAAGTTTTTCTTTTCGCTGCAAAAAAAAAAAGATGGCAATTCATTTAGTGTTCATATATTATTCTAATTATTATTTCTTTTATTAAGAATCTGAAATATCTACTTAAAACATTTCGAATTTGGAAATTGAATTGATGTAAAAAAAAGGCAGTTATAAACGAACTTTAAAATACAGTAAACCTTGCCGAATGCAAGAGTTACGTCATTAATACATGCCGTGTATAGCAAAATCGTATTCTACTATGTTAACTTTCTATGTAAAAAATGTGTTAGGTATAGTTCAAATTCAGAAAGTATGTGTACTTTGTACAAACTAAAAGTTATTGCAATTAAAAGAAAAAAGTGAAAAAAATGTTAATTTTAAGGATTTTTTATTACACTATGTGACGGAACTGCTTTCAGAAAAAAACTCCAAGCTTTCAGATTTTATATTACGTCCCAAAGGGCGTTTTTTTAACATTTTGTGTGTTACCTTTATTATTAAATATCATGTTCTTCGAACTCAAAGCAAAATTCAGTTCAACAGCAATATCGCAAACAAATTTTAAAAGAGCATATCTTTAGAATTTCCGATATACACTCTCGCGCGCTGGAGAAAATGCCCTCCCTCGTACAGTGAAAACGCTTTGAAATCGTTGAGTTTGTTAATCAAACATTCGTTAAAGTTGTACAAAATATGAAATAGATAGTAAAACAAATTCGAAATCCAACATTCGTGCTACCAGGTGCCCATATTCGGGTGGAGAACTACGTTATTCAAAACTAAATGTCTCTATGTACCTTTTTGTGCGAGAAACTTACATACACTCGTGGATATTCTTCATTATTTAATTTCATTAAATGCAATGCAGGGTTGTAATATTTGGTGGCAATATTCTGAAAAGTAAAACACCGTTTGTTGTGAACCAACGCAAAATGGCAAAAGGAAATTAATAACCCTTCTGGGCAAGTTGCCCCTTTTTGGATAAAAAAAATCTGATGTGTACACTACATGACTTCCTTGTACAGAATATTAAATTATACGCATTTTTTCTTGCATTTTATTTAAACTTATTAAATTGAATTAAACCTACTTCGCCGACAGCGCATAAACCACAATAGAATAAATGCATTCTTTAAAATTCACTTTGTTTACCATAGCGACACTCTGGCGCTAGGTTTACTTAACAGTATTATATTTCGTTCATATTTATAACTCAGAATGCACAAAATGTATATCATTTAAAGAATTATCTAATCGTTGCCACATGTTCTATTCAAATACTATAATAAAGCTAGAACTATGTATAAAAGAAATTAAGCAAATAAAACAAAAAAGAAACAGTTTTTCACAGACGATTGAGTATTTCTCATTTAATTAATTCAGTTCTCACTTCGTGAGAAGGCAAAAATACATAAAAACTCAAAATATCTATATTAAAACTTACGAAGTAAATCTCAAAGGCTTATTTCCTCGAAAAAATTCCAGAAAGAATTAAGCATGATTTAATTGGCAATAATAAATGAATGCGTTATCTTTGTTGTTGCGAAGCTAAGTTTCTCTAGATTGACAACAAATCCACTAGTATCCTGTTTCAAATGTAAACATCAATGGCCGCCATTAAAACAGACTTAGCGGCAATTAAACAACTTTAAAATTGCTGATAATTCTAAAAATATTGCACACAGATTTACTAAGGGCATAAAATCCTTAACTGGAAGATAAAAACAATATAATTCAATCATTTTTAATGAAAAAAATGTACAATTTACAAACATATAAGAGTAAAGAAACTGAGATCACTGAGCCGGGTAATAGAGTGGATATATATATAAATATATTTATATACGTTTGGTGCGGCCGATTGCAACCAAAATACGAGGTGCACATCTACATGTTATAGCAGTCCTATATACAAAATTTGAACGTTCTGAGGCTACTCGTTTTTGAGTTATGCGAGATACGTACGTACGCACGAACGTACGCACGCACGGTACGCACGTACGTACATACGTTCGCACAGACACCATGAAAAATTCTCTTCAAAATTAATTTCAAAGCATTTTTATAATTTTTTTGAAGGAAAAGAGTATTTTATTCTGTCCTTACATACAGATATCAGGCAAAAACATCGTTAAATTGCATTCGATAGCAGTCAAAATGGATATTTTCGTTGAAATATGCTGCCTGAAACTTTTCGCGATTACAATACTTCCTTTTTACTTCGTACAAGGAAGTAAAAAGGCTATTTGGTAATTTTTCCTTGAACTGATAGAGTGCTTTAAATATTTCACGGTAACGAGTGTAAAGTTTTTCAATGTGTGTCATAAAGTGTCCTCTTCTCTTTTCGTTTAGGTAAAGCTCCATTTCAAAATTAGAAAGTTCTTTTTTAAGAATTTGTTTAACTTTTTGTAAATTAATGGCTCTTTTATCTGCTTCATTATCATTGCTTTCACTGTCGGCTGGTATTGTAAGATCATCGAAATTTTCATTCGTTATTTTTTTGACTAATTCTTTAACTTTTCCATCTACCATATCTGAAACACCCGCCAGTTGCTTTTGCAGTTTGTACGATTTCTTTGGCTTTGTTTTAAATCAATGGAAATCATTTAAAGTTTTTGTTAAGTTATGAGCAAAGCTGATATCAGGAAGTGTTCAGTGTTGATGAATGAACAATGTACCGCGTATGAATGAAATTCTAGCGTTGGGAAAATTAAATAGAAACAATTAAGATAACGCGTACGTACGAAATCGTGCTTCGCAAAACCGCGTTCGACAAGAATTTACAGTACATCAAAATTCATCTTCAGAATGCTCCTACATTTACAGAAACAAGGGCATACGCTTTTCGAAGAAAGTTGATACAAACGCCTTTCTCAATCGGAATTTTTTTTTTTTTTTTAATCCTTACTCATTATTTATTTAGTTTTATTTCATCCATTTAAATGACTGTTTTCGGAGTGTGTCGTAGAACATTCTTACTCCTTGAAGAACTGCTACTAATCTATCTTTTTGTCGAAATGCTGTGTCTTGCTATGAAACCAGCGTTAACTCAAGGATGAATTTCGCCGATTTTTGAAGTTAAAAATTGGATTCTACGAAAATGTATTCGATTTATATTAATTTGTTTATTATTTCCTTATTCCTTCTCTTCTTTCTCGGATTCAAATTTTTAAGCATGAAAAATGGCGTAGAACTGAGAGAAAATAATGTAAAAGAATAAATAAATAAAATAAGGAATTTCGTTAATATTACTTAATTTATATCAAGTAATATTAACCAAGCGACTCTATTTTTCTTTCACATATATTACTGATTATATTTTTTTAAAATCTGCTTGTTTTAAAAAAAGTTTATTCAAAATGTTCTGAAACTGAACTTAGATATGTATTCGGAAAAATCGAAATTAAAATAAAATGCCGAATAACGCTTATTGAATGTGCTAAGACAACAAGAATCGGCGTAATATTCATAATTTTGCAGGACTAGTTACGAAGATTTAGATATAGAACCTGCTTCTTCAGCTGCAAAAGTGTAAATGACGAAAGAGAAGCGAGTGCGCAAGTGCTGAAGCAATAAGAATGAGAGGAGGGAAGTTAAACTACTGGCTCCATCTATTGATGAAAAAATGAAAAAAATGATGAAAAAATTCCTTAAAAGCTGAGGGTAAAGATGGATTGAAATTAGGATTGTTAACCAGAAATGAAAATCCCTCTAGAAAATCTAATTTGCGAACGCAAGAATTTTTTTTTTAAAATAATTTTGGTTTCAGAAAAATGCAAAATGAGATTTTCTGACCAACAGTATTGGGAAACAGGGGATTTATGTGTTTCATTTTCCCTAGGATAATAGATAAAAAAAAAGTCCCGTAATTTCTTTAAAATGCGTTGAGTTTTATAGCTAATCGACGGAAAGAAAGCAATGGCAACAGAATTCTTATGAGCTCCTAAAACGAGAGACTGTTTTTCGATGAGTTGAAATGAGAACGTTTTGAACGCCTGGGTTTTAGATGAAAAGCCTCTGTCAGTACCAACTGCTTATAAGTAATTTAGTTCTTGATCAGAATTCATTATTAAAAGAATTTTATTTAAATCATTTTTATTACCGTCAAACTGAGTAAAGGTTATAAGGTATTTCTCCCGCTTTCTTAGCATGCCTTCGTGGTGTAATGGTCAGCATGCTGGACGCATATTCGAGAGGTCCGTGGTTCGAGTCCCGGCGAGGGCATTGCACATTTTTTACGTCTCTCCAGCATCAAAAATCCTCATGTCTCTACAAGGTATAGTCGACGTAGTGGCACCACACAGAGAAGTTAAAATTTCAAATATTTTGTATTCATAATAATGTCCATAAATATTAGGAAGGATAGGATTAAGAGAGCTTTCCATGGTTAATCCTTCAGTCTGGTTGCAACAACACTTATTACGAACTGAGCAGCTCATAGAAGCAAATTCGGACACTTTGAAGAAACAGTTTATATTTAACAAAAACATGAAAACAAGACGGGATTTAATATTTTGTTGGATACCTTAGCTAAAATTATACTTTTCTTTCTTTCTGACACGAATTTAATTAATTTTTTCGTGTAAAAATATTCCCTTTTGATTAAGTCCGTACATTAATTCACATTATTTTCGGTAAAAACTAAATTTTCCAACCCAGAGATAACGACCATTATTTTCCCCAAACGATTATTTCCCCCAAACCATTATTTCACTGATATTAATTTAGAAGTCAAACAGTAAAAATCAGCGTTTGTATTTCCAAATTTTCACTTTTTACTGGGAAAATTTGAAGCACCCCTATAGGCTTAATATAAAATCTGAAAACCTTCAGATTTTTAATTTTTTTTTCTGGCAGTGTTCACAAAAGGGGATGTACAGTTTAATACGATTGTGTGACGATTATGTATTTTATTGAAAGTTCTTTCAACATTCTGTCATGTCTTCTGTGTCGATTAGCCAAACATGTTTCATGAAGTAGTGAAGTAGCAGTTTCCCTAAATATAAGTTTAGAGACTGGAGGAAAGTATAAAAGTTTGTATTTCGTATTTTATGCAAAATTATTATTATTTTTTTAACTTTAAAAATACGGGAATACAAACATTTGCGTCATTTAAGACATTTTTGTAACTGAAAGTATAAGTCTACCTCTAACGGTTGTGAAAATAAAAGATGGGTAAGAAACTTTTTCGACATGATCTTGTATTAAAATAGTCTTATACTACACTATGTGACATATATCAGATTATTCTGTTTCCATCTATAGCTGGAAGCAAAATGGGAGGCATATGTTGTATTATGGGATTGTTTTACTGAAAATTTCCTGACTTAGGTTTGGAGGTCACGCTCCCGTCTGAGATTCGAGACTTAAACATATGCTATACAGAACTAACTATTATATGATTTCACTCACAGTAATGCTGATAACAAAGAGATATTAACTTTTATTAAATCACTACTAGAGCAGAAATTCTGTAATACCGTGGCAAATGTACCGTGTCCCTTTCAAATTTTTTATCGGATACTGATCTTCGTTTAGGCAGGGTTGCAAGATTTACTTTTCTTATTACCTAAAGGAGAAAAATATGACTCGGATGCCTTCCTGTTTCCAGAAATAATTAAATATGCACAAAGAAAAGAATCAGCATCGTTGTGAAACTGGTTTCTTTCAGCGGAAATGGAATTTTTTTGCGCTAGGAAATCCGTCAATTCGTGGTAATAAATTTGCGTATGTTTCACACGCTCTATCGCTTTGCGTAAACTCTCGTGTAAACGGTTATTGCTAGTCGCAATGAAGAGAATTACCATTACTTCACTCATCTTTTCGTGTCCTTGCAGTTCTTTGACCCATTTATTTATTTTACAACCTCGAGTGTGAGTTTAAATATCAAAACAGATGAGAAACACCCTAAAGTAAGATATAAAATTAGACAAAGTAGCAACCTTATGTTTGTCGGAGATTTTAGTCAAAGTCTGTATCGATTTAGAGTGCAAATCGAAAGCAAAGAAATCTGAAATGACGAGAAAAACCACGCTCGTATTAATACCCAAAAGGAGTACAGCGAACTAGAAGGTGGCCCCGTCTATCCACAGAAACAGTACTGAAAATTGAAAAATTAATAGAATTTCAAAAGCATTAAGAAGGACTGGATTGAATTGAAAATTATTAACTAAACAAGATAAATGTTTGTAAATGTAAAAGGCTTCAAAAAACTCCAGTTCACCAATGGAAAAAAAAAATTTTGGATAATTTTTGCAGACCGAAAGTCAAAACTAGGATTAAATTTCCAGTTACTATTACCTATCGAAGACTAGTTAACTTCGTCTTTCATAAGATTCGTGTTCCTAGATTCTAAACTTTGAAGCTCTTTTTAACGCTGTCAAACCACACTGACACAATACGCTACAGATTCCCCAAGAATTAAAGTCAGAAAGGGGATCTTTAAGAATCGAACCGTAGATTGTGAGCGATGCAGACGTGCAAGCTGTTGCCACACTAATGGACAGTGATCGCCGCCAAACGATTCATCAGCTGGCCGGACAAACAGGATTAGCGCATACGACTGTGCTGCACATTCTGAAGGAACGCCTGTCCATGAGAAAAATTGCTTCACGATGGGTTCCACATTAATTGACGGAAATGCAGAAATGGCTACGATACGATGCTGCTCGAACCCACCTGGAGCGCTATGAGCGCGAAGGAGATGCTTTTTTACGCCGTATCATTACGCTGGATGAGACTTGGGCCCGATCGTACCAGCCAGAACTGAAACGCCAATCAAACGAATGGCGTCATCACGGGTCACCACGACGTTCGAAATTTCGTCAGAACCCCAGCAATGTGAAAGTTATGGCGATTCTCGTGTACGACTGTGATGGTGTCATCCTAACGCATACCGTTCCCCCACTAAAGACCGTCACTGCGCAGTATTACTGCTCCTTTTTGGAGCACAATCTCCGACCAGCTTTGAGAAAAAAACGGCGACACTTTCTGCAGAACGCTCCTCTCATTTTGCATGACAATGCTCGGCCGCATGCAGCACAAGCTGTGACTGATTTGTTCAAGCGATGGGGCTGGGAAGTGCTTTACCATCCACCAGACTCCCCAGATCTAAGCCCTTGTGACTATGACTTAATTCCTAAGATGAAGGAACCACTTCGTGGCCCTCGCTTCCAAACTGTTCCTGAGATTCTTGCGGCAGTAGACCGGTCCATTCAAACTATCAACAAAACAGGCGCTGCTACGGGTATTCTGCGACTTTCACATCGTTGGAAACGGGTTGTACACAATGCTGGCGACTATATTGAAGGACTGTAAAACATGGTGACATGAATCACTTTTGTATTCCTTGTAAATAAACAGTTGCCACTATTAAAGTTCCAACCCTCGTATAAAAATATAACCGTTTCTTTCTCTTCGTTGTAAAATTCTTTGCTCCTGATGAAGAGGTGCCTGCACCTGATTGTCCCCGAAATCGATAGGCTTTTGATTAAAATCTACCCCAAACAGAATGTTGTTGCTTCGCATAATTTAAAATTTGAATATGTTTGACGTTTGAAACGCTTGTAGCCCATTTTTAGCCCAAAGGGCTTTACCTCAGAAGGTCTATTAATTTCGTTTTGGCATTTTGCGTCGAAACCTTTATTCGTTTCACTTTTCAAATTGTTGCCCTCAAATAATATCGCCCTGCGTTACATTTAAAGAAATTAAATAAAGAAAATTCTGCATAAATGTATGTATGTTTCTCGCATTGTGATAAAACAACGCTATCTAGAGCCATCCAATTTTGAATAATGTAATCCTCCACCGAATATGGGCATCTGGAAGTTCTAATTTAGAATTTGAAATTTGATTCGATTTCATATTTTGTAACATCTTAACAAATTTTACAAACAGAGATTAACAAACTCAGAGATTTCAAAGCGAGCAATGGCTAAACTGTACGGAAAAAGAAAAATATTTTTATCTGCAGCGCGCGAGGCTGTGTACCGAAAATTCTAGAAATATGCTCGTTTTAAAATTACTTTGCGATATTGCTGTTGAAGTGAATTTTATGGTTTAAGTGATAAGACCGTGATATTTAATAAATAAAAGTAACATATAAAACTTTAAAAAAACGCCTGTTTGGGCGTAATGTAAAATCTTTGAGATTTTTTTTTTTTTTTTTTTTTTGGTTTCGTGTCTGTAGGAATATAAAGCTGCTACGAAATGCACAGGCGCGGTGAGATAGCTTCCCCGCAAAGCAGGTTTAGGGTTGCCATAAAATGGCAGGGAAAGGCAGGGTTGCCGCATTTGGCAAGAAATCTCTCATTTGGCGATAAGATTGGCGATATGCCATGGACGGATGGAGGACCTTCTGAAACGAATTCTTACCCAGAATGTTCTTAGCCCAAAGTATTCTCGAACACAAGCCGAAAGCTATATAAACCCTGCTGGTCCGCAGTCAGGGAGTGAGTGTCTTCTAGAGTGCGAGATAGTTAGTGTGTCTCATCTAGTTAATCTGTGAGGAGACGAAAGAGTTGACAGCCGGCCAGCGAGTGCCGAGTGGGTCGTCGAGTGCATCGAAGAGTCTCTTAGTATATCGCGGTTAGTGCGTTGTCGAGAGAGTGTGTTAAGTTCCGGAAATGACTGAACCGAAGAGTCGAGAGCTGTACTTTGAGTGTCGTCGAGTGCATCGCGAGTTGTAGCGTGGAGAATCTCGAGAATACGTGGAGTTCCGAGAACGACCGAGCAGAATCGGGAGCTGTACTCTGGTGCTTTGCAGTGAAGCTGTCTCCACCGTTATAGCCTGATAACCTGAAGGCTGTGTCGCTGATTCTTCCAGCGAGTGTATAGTAGATCTTCGACGACTGTAAAACGTGACTTCCTGATGGAGCTGTTTTGATTAATATTGGTTAAATAAAGTGTGTTTCGATATTCCATCAAGTGTTGTCGTCGTTATTCACTCCAAATCCACACGAACCACGTACGAACGTGAAGGAAGAAAATAACGTAACAACTGGTGTCAGGAAAAATAAATAAATAAATAAATAAATAAATAAATATCGCAACAAGGCATTTTGAAGTTCCTGGAAGTAGCTCCCTCTTTTCCGTTGCAGGTATCAGCTGGTGGGCGTTGTTGAAAGGGGGCGGAATTATCGGGACTTCCGGATCATTGGATGCTGATCTATCGGGCTTTTACTATGCGTGATAGAAACCGAACGATTCTGTACAAGTAGCTACGCAACTAATGGTGTTAGAAGCAAATTTGATTAATTTAGAATAAAAAAGAAAACAAGAGCGGTGTAAATAATCAGATGAATGTATAATAAATTAAATGTGTCTTAAATTATATATATCAATTAAATGTGCTATTAAACAAGGTAAAATTAAAACTGATTTTTTTAACTTATTAAGTAGTTAAAAATGGATTTAATTTGAAATATATTTGAGAGAATCGTACGTTTTAATGAGCGGTAATATTTGGAAAATTGCTTTTACGCGTGCTGGCGATGAAGATAAATTGCAAATCTTACGTTCCGCGCAGTGGCAACATTTGTCAAGCAATGTGGATGATAAATAACGTAATGAACGTAACGAAACTAATGGCCCAAAAAATTTGGAGAGGTTCCGTTAAAGACATTTAGCGTCAAGTATTTCGCCTGTCTTAATGACACTGCCATTTTTAAGCTACACTGCATTTAAAAAAGCTAACCATTCACGTTTGTTTCCGTTGCAGAAAGGAAGCGAAAAGAAAAGGAAACATAAATAAACAGAAATAAAGGAAAAATTAAATAAATTTCTGTTTTTTTTTAATTGCAATCAATGAACAGGAAAAGCGTCTATCTTAATACCTCATAGAAGGGTTTATGTTTAAAGTATATAAAAAATATTAATTTTTTTTTTCAAAGAGTTGCAATTTGGCTTTTATTTACAGACTTCGATTTAACGCCTGTAGCAATTTTAAAGTAAGCAGTTTACAAGACATGCTTAATTTAAAATGAATTACCGAAAATTCGAAATCATTTCCCAACGGTGCCCCCCCCCCACGTCAACCATTCAAAAAGACAGACCTTCCGATAGAAACATCCCCAAGGATGCGTTATCAAAAAAGCCATCGCTTGTATTAAGATTTATTTCTGATGTGCAAAAAGCAACCTTCGGAAAAGTGCCAGGACTTTTCCTTCCGGGATGTTACTATGCTGACTACTCTCTAAATGAGGATAGAAAACTAAAATACTATGGTATAGCGGTAGTAGATCCAATCCTATGTACATCTTTATGCACAAAATATAAAAATGTTTGAAATTTTTTTTTTCTTTCTTTCTTTCTTTCTTTTTTTTTTTTTTTTTTTTTTGGTACCTTTGTATTTTGATTTTACCCTAAGTCGCCCTTATTTGCACAAGCGCGACTTAGGATGTGTATTAGATTTGTATAAAGCATTCCTCTAACATAGGTATTTTATTTTGAGACACAATCGAACTTTATCTGAAATGATATACCGATTTGTTTCCATATTTCGATTGTACAATTCCAATCACGCCCAAAGTTTAAATTTTGTAAAATTTGTTGAGAAATTTACCGAAAATTTAAAAATTTATCTTGATGCTTTTTTTCCACTGTGCTCCGAGGATAGTTCACTCGGGGAAATTCTTAATTTCTGGCAACCTATTTTACTTTTGCTTTTTTCACTGGGCACAAACGTAAAAAAAGGCACATCGTTCATTCTTTCTAACGTTGTTGTTGTTGTTGTTATCGTGTCCATATTACATGAAACAATGGTTTGCCAAAGCCTACTCCGAAGAGAGGTTGGATTTCGATTTTTCACCCGCAGTTTTGAGGAAGAGCAACCCGGAGGGGATCCTGGGGTCTCCCCCCAATCCACCAATCCTTTCTAATTGTTTTAGCAAAGTGCGTAAACCAAATTTGGTGTTATTATCGCTTGTAACAAATGTGCCAAATTTCAAAATGCGTTAATATATAAACTCACATACATCTTGGGAAATTTTAAATAAAAAATTCTTATTTTTTGCGCGTATGTCTAGAAATACATGTACTTTAAGGTGATGGTAAAAATCTTTTAAGTTATATTTAAAACATTTTTTCGAAAAACTTATAAAATGATTACAAACTATAAGTTTTTAAAAACAAATTAGAAAATAGAGGCTAATTTTATTCATACTGAACCTAAATTTCGAGCTGTGAAAGAAGTAATCGAGTAATGAAAAAAAAGAGAGACTAGTAGATATATACCAAATTTCAGTTAATACTGAGGAGCTAAAATTCTAAGCTAAGAACTAATTTTTTAAACACTACTCATGCGATTTTTATAAAACCTGGCACTTTGGTATAATTTAATTTGAAAAATCGAAATCTGGAAAAAAATAGGCATGCCATTTAAGGCAAAGTCCGATTTTGTGTCAATGTTAGAACAATGCTGTGTATAAATCTAATATATACACCAAGTCGTGCTTTCGAGACATGAAAAAATGGCCCAGTTGAAAGGAAGATACAGAACTGTTTTTTTTTTTTTCTTTTTCGTGTAAAGTGTACCTGTACCATTAATGTTACATAGTATTATTTTTGCACAATTTTAACATAGAAGATGTAGATGAATTATTCAAAATGGCGACCGTCTTAGCATTATATTTCAATCGTTATTATTCAGATACACATATAATGTTGTTACATGCGTACGAGTTCTGCACACAGGACCGATGATAGCTTGAAAATTTTTGTTTTCCCAAAAGAAACACTTTATAGTTCTGGAACTTTTCACAAAAGTGCTTGAACAGCTCTTCTCAGTGTGACAGAGCACAATCGGTAGTTAACACTTCACATTATTAAAGAATGTTAAACCAGAAGACTATATAGCGCGTACTCTCGCACCGTGATCTCTCAGTATTCTGAATTCTAAACAAAATGTTTCCAAATTGTCGCCAACTTTTCAGCGACTTTTAGCGATTTCTCGGCAAATATGGCAATAAAAATTACTCAAAACCGTTGCCAATTTGGCCGTATCTCACCAAACTGGGTTAAGCCATTTACCTCAATGTTAAATGGACTTAACTCTGTAATCCTGCTTTTCCGGCAATGCTTCTCATTTCTGAGGTCTTTATGTTGCATTATACAAGAGATACTACTAGTTATATATAATTTCACTAAAATTATTTACATATACACACAAAATTCGTAATAATAATTATTTTTTTTTTTTTCCCGTTTATGGCACGGCCTTATGCCAGTTAAGGCTCTGGGATTAATGCTGAAACAAATAATAGACTTTCCCAAGAAATTAGTTTGGTGGGTCGTAGCATATAGTTATATTTTAGTATAATGTAAAACTTTTATTCACGAATATAATTAAATAATATACGTTTAAAAGGTTTTCCTCTTTGCTTATAAACATTTTATTTTAGATGCATTTATTTTTAACCGTAAAATCGTTTTATGATACTAAATATGTTTTTGATTCTTATTTCTTCACAGCAGCATTTTAAAAAGCTTGAGTTTATGAAACATTTTAGAAAACTTGAGTTACATAGCGCTTGACACAGCTACAGCGAATTAAATGGTGAGCAGAATAAAAAAATAAAATAATAATAAAAAAAAAAAAACACTTCTTTTTAAAAAGAAATAATTGTTTGCAACGACAAATATTTCTTCAGATATAAAAATTCTAAGGCTGACAATATACAATAGACACGGCTGAATGTAATTGCGATTTATATTATCATTCGGATATTGCTATTAATTTGCTGCCAAACAGCTTGGTTTTGATTTCAGGCAGACATTTAAAATTAGGCAAAAAAGTGAACCTTACTTAGATTTTAGATAAATCTAACGATTTTTAGGGCAGCGTATGCAAGTCTTTCTCCTTGAAGAGGAAAACAAATTCTGCAGAATTGTTTCTTTCCCACTCCCCAAAGAAAAAAAGTAAATCTCTGAAAATATCTACAACAAACAATGTTGCTTTTTTGGCTTAAATTTTAAACTTTTAAGTTGCCATGTTCTCTTCCAGTGACAGAGATGCCTTCCGAATATTAAGATTAGGTGTACAGCATCTTTCAAACAATTTTCAGAAACGTTATGGAACAGCTCATGAATTTCTGCGTCCAAGACATTATGAACAATTCGTAAACAAACTTTTGTATTTTCCTAATTAGAATGCTTTATAAATACCTATTTATATCTTTATACTAAATTAGTTAAATTCCATTGCTATTTTGAAGGACACATTTTCCCGTCATTTATGCTTAATATTATCAAAATAACGTGCTGCAAATGTGATCGCCTTAAGCGGCGTCTTCTGCATGTGGTTTCTTGACAATTTACATGAAAAAAAATTAAAATAAATAAATAAATAAATAAAAAATTAAAAAAATAAAAATAATCATAAAATTCAGTTCAACAGCAAATGTCGCAAAATAATTTTAAAATGAGCTCATCTTTAGAATTTCCGATACACAGTTTCGTGCGATGGAGATGAAAAGGTCCCCCCCCCCGTAGAGTGTTGCCATTGCTCGCTTTGAAATCGTTGAGTTTGCTAATCAAATATCATGAAGAAAATATGAAATCGATAATAAAACAAATTCCAAATTTCAAATTTTGGCTTTCAGACGCCCATATTCGCAGTAGGATTACGTCATTCAAAACTGGATGGCTCTAGGTACCGTTTTTTTTATCACTGTGCGAGAAATATACATGCATTTATGCAGATTCTTCATTGTTTAATTTCTTCAAATATAATACAAGGCGATATTATTTGGTGTCAACGATTTGAAAAGTGATACGGCGTTTATAGGGTTCCCATGCAAAATCGCAAAACGAAAACAATACTTCAGGGACAAAACAGCTTTGACTAAAAAGCAAATTTTAAAGAACATTATGTTTTTTCGGATAATTGACTTTAGTAATCTACATTAATGGTTTCAAACTGACTGCCTGTGGGCTGCATTCTGCCCCCCCCCGAAGCCATTTTATGTGGTTCATAATTTTGTACTTAGGTAATTTTAGTATAATTATAAATAAAATTGTTGTATTTTTCTGTGTAATATAACGCGAAACAAATTGTTAAGAGAAAACTATGTTCGGAAAAGTAAGAATACAGTTTAGTTCCGTGTAAACTGAGGTATTTGAGTTAGCTTTCTCCTTTAGATGCGCTTTGCATTGCATTGTGTTTAACGTTCTTAGTATTTTGTAGTGTAACTACTGATTATACTGAGTGATACTATGAACACTTGTACGAATATTTCAGTGGAAAATTCCAGTGTTCTGAAATATTTCTTTTGATAAAAATGCATTTTTATTCACCTTTTATCAGACTCGTGCATTCAATCTATTACGAAGCCGTACGCACGCAAGGGTAAATCCTCTTTGAAAGCCTCCGTCCTAAGGACAAACCAAGCGGAGTAATGCCAGCTCAGAGAAAAATTTGAGAACCTGGCCGACCGGACATTTGTAACTTAGAGAGGTAACGATTGTCTCTTATAGTACCGTAGACGTCTCTTGAATGGTGATGCTGCGTACAATTCGCTGATGTATGTTCCTTACAATTAAAATGCGCTGCCTAGAAGGCGAAATTACATTACATAACACCGCACTTACATTGCATTTAAATTATGCAGATGATAAAACATTACAGAATACGATACATTGCACTACGTGAGGATACAGTGCGGTATACAATATTTCAAAGATTTCAGATTTTAGTTACTTGAATTTCGAGTTTACAGTATTTTTATTCCCGTTAGAAACGATCATGAATAACGCAGCTGAAAATCTATAAAAATTGAGCTAATTAATTTACAGTATGACATAAGTCTTACTGATAAATTTGAAGATACAGATTTGTTTAACTTTTATTCGTATTTGTCAAAAAATACATAAGCTCAGTTACGAATTTTTACACCAAGAAAAATCTCTTTGTTTAAAGAATACAGTACATGTGAACAGCTTTTTTCACAGATGAAAGTTAATAATAAAAGAAACTCCATTGATCGACAAGCGGTTACAATTAGCGTCGCCACCTCTTCGCTGTCAAAATCCGGGAGAGGAAAAAAAGTTTCCGGGAGAAGAGTAAAAGTTTTTCTTCAGGCGCAACTGAAAAAAAAAAAACCTCCGCCTCCTCAGTCGCCTATAAAATTATTTTTTGAGATGCAGAAGCAAGCACACTTTCGCAAATACTTGTACATTTTATTCTATCACAAGAAATCTTTTTGTCAAAGAAATCTGGAAATAGAGTGCTATACAATTTGTTTGTGCAATTCTGACTATTAAAACTATGATGATGCTTAATCCTATGATAGACTGAAGTAAATTTAATTGCTAATATATTATTCTGTTCTTATAAAGATTTCTTCACGAAAAAGTTCGAAACCGATTGCGAAGAATTCCTATTCGATATTAACGACTGATGTTTATTGCTTTGGGAATGTACAGCTAAAGCTCTAACATCCTCGTATTTAATTATTAAAACCGTTTTCCGACATATTTTACATTCTCCTTTAAAGTCGTCTTTCTTCATAATTGAGTTAATCACTTGTCGTGAAACAACGTCGATTTTTTTTTTTTTTTTTTTGGCACTTGTTCACTTTTAGAATCAGAATCGTCTTTTTCACTAGACATTATTATGTAAGCATTTAAATAATTTCAAAATACGCACTTGTTTGTGGATAGCTAGCTAACTGCAGACTAAATGAAAGAATGGATTGAAAATGAGAGGGTGCGGGGAGATGAGGGCACGTGCGCGCGACACGCCGGCATGAAACCACTAGTCATCCCCTGACGCCGTTACTCACCGCAGATCGCTCTGCTGCAAAGGAGCTTCCTGAGTGCTTGTTATATGTATCGACATAGACGTTCTTTGGCTGCTATGCGTGGTCATGTGATTTTCGATGTTCTCAACCATTTCGTTCGTGCGCACTGTGTCGTTATTTTCGAGAAAATTGATATTCTGGGAAAGTAATATTTATTTTAAATTCCTTCTGGGAGGAGCCGCCCGGAATTCCGGGAGAGGTGGGAACCCTAGCTATAATCCGTGATGAAAATAATTTCTAATAATTTGTTTGCAAGTCTACGGTCTATATCAAAATCAAAACGTCGTCAAATATCAAGCTGTAATGAAAAATAATGAAATTCATAATTATTTACATACAGAGATGTATATTTTTATTTATGCGTCGAAGAAAATTTAATAAATAAAAAAAGAAACTAGTTTATCACTATATAAATTTTCTCCAAAAACTTGAAAAGGATCCATAATTTCTTTATTTCTTCTTTAAGTTAATTTAATGATAAATTAAACTTGTTAGAATGATTTGAAATAAATGTTAGTCTGAAAATTGAACTCCCAGTACGTATGATTTACAAAGGGTAATGAATAAAAATGTCTTGCGAGTCCTGAGCATTAGATTTCAGATAGAAAATAAATATAAATTTGAGATTCTTTATTTGTAATGTTAATGTTCCTGTTATTTGTATCGTTCGGGTTTGGAGCTTGAGTGCCATTTCATGCTCGCTTCGTCTATGAGATTAGAAAGGTGCGTAAGAGTAAGAGAGACAGCAACCTCCAGAATCGGATTATTTATAGTGTCTTTGGCCGGCTTCCTTTGCCACACATTCGAATTGGAATTCAGGGTGAAAAATGTAAGCGCTTGGCTTCCCATTAAGAATACACTTAAGAAACAAAAAATCTGAAACTTTTCAGATTTTATATTCCCCCCAAAGGGGTCTTATTTAACGTTTTGTGTGTTAACTTTATTTATTAAATATAATTTTTTTTCGCACTTAAGTTATAAAATTCAGTTCAACAGCAATATCACAAAATATTTAAAATAGCATATCTTTAGAATTTCCGATACACAGTCTCGCGCGCTGAAGATAATTTTTTCCCCTTCCCGTACAGTGTTGCCATTGCTGACTTGAAATCGTTAAGTTTCTTGATCAAAAAGTCATAAATGCTTTATAGACTATGAAATAGATAATAAAACAAAATCGAATTCCAAATTTGGCCATACAGTTGCCCATATTCGGGTAAGACGTTACCAAAAATTGGATGGCTCTGGGTACCGTTGTTTTTTTCCCAATGCCAGAAACATACATACATTCATGCAGATGCTTCATTATTTAATTTCCTTAAATATAATACAAGGCAATAATGCAATTGGAGACGCGAAACTTTTGCGGAGGACTGGTATATTTTCGCCGCTTCCCTATTTTCGCCGCTTCCAGAGGAAGCTTTACAAAATTGATAATGCTTTATATAATGATAATTTTGATATCAATGCTTTTATATCTTTTGCACAAGATGTCCTTAAATTCATTAATGCAAATCGATGTGTAATTGGAATTCTGATCTGATGTTGTCCTTTGTGTTAATTTTTGTTTGTATGTTCGTGAATGCTTGTTATATGTTTTTCCCTATTTTTATTTTATATTTGAGTATTATTTGTATCTTATTTATATTTTGTATTGCGTATTATTTATTTTGTATCTGATGTTCTTTTGGTGTCACTCAATTTTTTGACCATGAGGTCACTTCGTGGCCAGGTGGGTCTGAGTGTACCCCAAATGTATTACAATGTATTACAAGGCAATAATATTTGGCGGCAACAATTTGAAAAGCGAAACGCAGTTTATAGTGAAACGCCACAAAATGCCAAAACGAAATTAATAGCGCTTCTGGGCTAACGTTCTTTGGGCTAATAAATTTTACGTCACTTTCACGATTTAGTGTTAGAATAATTTTTATATAGCTAATACTTATTAAATGGTTATATTTTTTAGTATTAAATCTTTTGAAAATAGTATTTTAACATACGTTTGGTTTAGAACATAATTTACAATAATTATTATTAATTGAATAATTTGATTTATTGAAGAAATTATCAATTATTTACTTTATTAAGGAATTACGAATTAAAGGAAACTGTCCGTTTTTAATTGAATCACCTAAACTAAAAAAAGTATTAATTATAAAATAATGTTGGATATTTAATAAATATTTGTTGCTGAGTTACGGTTAACTTTGTATCAATTTTGGACGTTCTTTTAGAGGCATTATTTATTTTCTTTCCCCTTTCCTTCCCTCCCGATGAGATTGAACTGGTTCTGAGATTTTTTTTCGTTCCGCTATCCTTTGGTTTTATGTATACAGGTGATCAAAAGTTTCAACTTTCTTCTGTTAACAATGTAGATTTTAAGCTCTTTAAAAATCCTTGATAATGTTTTTGAAGGTCATTGTCTTTGGAAAAGTTATTTGGCAATTCTAGTTTTAAACAAATGTTTGTAATTGCTCACTGGTCTTCGGGAAAAGCAAACAATACTCTTCAAAGGAAATGTTTCTGATTTGTTGAGTATCTTTGAAGCTTCTACTATGTTTTCGAAGGATAAAATTTTACTTTCTGTGACATTAAGTCTGTTGGAAGTTATGTAATTTCTACCATGTAATTAAGAACTGGCAATCGTCAAGTTTCAACAAAATGAGAATCACAAAGCATTAATTTTATAACGCATATTTTAAAATCGCTGTTATTATTCTTATTAAAAAGATAATTAATATTTTTACAAAATTGACTGTCGAAATATATATTCTTAGTCATTCCATGTGTCGCTAATTAGTATATCTTCGAGCTCGCTTTTTTTGTACACTTAATAGTACCGTAACTGCAGCTGTAATGTAGCAGCAAACGGAATCTTCGTGTTATTATTATTTTTTAAATGTATTCTATTTTAAATAAAACTAACAAACTATAGTTCTTAAAAATTGATATTAATCATTTTCGGAAACTGGATGTACATGAACAGATTTGCTTTGATTAGTTTTTCTCTCAATATGTAGAAAAAAAAAATATATATATATATATATATATATATGTCTGCACAGCTGTTTAAAACTGCTGTTAATTTGTGTTTCTATGGAATTAAAACGAATAAATGATGAATGCTAAATGTTGTATCTTACATCTTAATATGTGTTTTTGCCATTTACAGAAAGTACTTTGGAAAAAAATAATACTACTTCTTTATAGTTTATTAGTGTAGTTTTATAAGTTAAAAAATAATCTGATGTGGTGATGATTGATGATGATTTTCTTATGTGGCTATAAGAAAATCATCTTTACTTTTTGGTGCATTTCATTTAAACTTAGTTCCTCGAATTTCATCAGAGTTATAGTTCTCATTCAATTAATTCAATTATCAGTTCGCGGCAAAAGCATATAAAATCTCAAAACATCTTCATTAAAAATTGTAAAATAAAGAAAAATGTAAAACACCAGATGTACTTGAAGCAGTTTAAAAAAAATTACAATTAAAATTAGAGTTTTTACGCAAAAGCGAGCAATTCAGCCAGCGGGCAAGAACGCAGATTTTTCGTTGCACAAAGCTGAAAGTTTATTTTTGGACCCACTCGGTAAAAAGACACTGAAAGTGCAGGACGACTAAAATCACTGTTCTGCTAAGTTTCAAATTAAAAAAAGTACAACATTTAAATTATTGATAATTTTACAACTATTCCATGCAGATTAACTAAAAGCATAAAAACCTTAACCAGAAGATAAGAGCAACATAATTCAATCAGTGGTGCGGCCGATTGCAACCAAAAAAGGAGGTGCACAACTACATGCTATAGCAGTCCGATATACTCGTTTTAGAGTTATGCCAGATATGTGTATACGTATGTACGTACATACAAGATACCACGAAAAAAGTCTCTTCTGAATCCATTTTAAATCCTTTTTGCAGCTCGTTTGGGGAAAAAGTGCTGTATTCTATCCTTACGTACATATGTCGGGCAAAAACATCGTTAAATTGTATGCGATAGCGGTCAAAATGGATATTTTCATTCAAATACGGTAACCGGAGTTTTTTGCGATTACGATACTTCCTCTGCTTCTTACGAGGAAGTAAAAACGTTCTTGCTTGTTTTTTAACATGAAGAGCTTTATTTTGATTACTAGAAAATAGAATGCAACTACAGAAAACAAGTATATAGCAGAAGTTCTGAACAAATATCTACACTTAAAGTCCAAATTTACAATCCATTGAAAATCTTACATTTATTTTCCAAATATATAGTACATTATAGTTGCAGTTCAGCATTCCCAATCCATTTGCAGCATTTACAATTGTTATGCTAACTTAAGATAGAGATTATTCCTGCATAGGCATGATCTAGATCTTCCTCTGTCTGATAAGCCTTCATATTAATGCTTAGTCGATAAATTTGGTTATTGACGCTGGCTGCCGAACCGATGGACCCGGTTCGAATCCAGAAGAAGGCGTAGATACTTGTAAGCTTGAATCCTTTCGAGAGCTGATGGTAGAAGAAGACGGTTGGAAACACTCGGACGGCTTATTCTCTCTCGGAATTCCAGTTGGGGGTGGAAGCTGAACAGTTAGCAAGGCGCAGCGATACCTAATATGCCTACATGGATCTATAGAGGCTTTAACCTGTACCTGTAAAAGTCACCTAAGAACCTAACGAAGCACGAACTTGCGCACCATGTAATATTTTATGAAACATAACAGTGCGTAACTTGTAAGCTTGAAGCAGTTTCAGTAAAAGCGTGTCTGCTGATTGCTTGTTTTTCGTCAGGATGGCATTTATCCGTTAGGCACTCCAGCCTAGATCGGATGTTATCTCAACGCCAAGAAGTGGTTAGTGATATAAAACGCTGGGCTGCCTCGCCACCTAAGTATATTTACTATATCCGTGCTGAATTGGTTATCCACCTAGCAGATGTTAAACACTATCTCCTTGGCATACCAGAGGCCTAGCGGTTAGTCGCTGAACACTGGTAGTTCGGTCCGAGGTTAAAATCCCGGCGAACGGTCTAGCTGCATCGGCGTTTTCATCGTTTCCTTCATGTGTAAAGGGTATACGAGCCGGTTTCCTGAAGAAAGTCCTCCACGAAGGCATCCCTTCCTTCAGGCAGCAGCTCCCTCGAGTGCTTTGCCATAATCAAGTAAACCAAACGAAACCAATCTTGACAACAGCCCCGAAGGCAATCCGACAGATCAGGCCGCATATATTAAATGAAGTAACCATATGCGCCCATGAAATGTGCGAAAAGTAAATATAAATGCAGAATGTCCTTGTTACGCAGGATACGAATAAGTTACTACACAATACAAACAATGGATGGGCATATATAGTATCCAAGTTACATAAATACTCTTACTATTCATTACAAATATACAAACAATGGATGGGCATATATAGTATCCAAGTTACATAAATACTCTTACTATTCATTACAAATATACAAACAATAGATGGGCATATATAGTATCCAAGTTACATAAATACTCTTACTATTCATTACAAATATACAAACAATGGATGGGCATATATAGTATCCAAGTTACATAAATACTCTTACTATTCATTACAAATATACAAACAATGGATGGGCATATATAGTATCCAAGTTACATAAATACTCTTACTATTCATTACAAATATACAAACAATGGATGGGCATATATAGTATCCAAGTTACATAAATACTCTTACTATTCATTACAAATATACAAACAATGGATGGGCATATATAGTATCCAAGTTACATAAATACTCTTACTATTCATTACAAATATACAAACAATGGATGGGCATATATAGTATCCAAGTTACATAAATACTCTTACTATTCATTACAAATATACAAACAATGGATGGGCATATATAGTATCCAAGTTACATAAATACTCTTACTATTCATTACAAATATACAAACAATGGATGGGCATATATAGTATCCAAGTTACATAAATACTCTTACTATTCATTACAAATATACAAACAATGGATGGGCATATATAGTATCCAAGTTACATAAATACTCTTACTATTCATTACAAATATACAAACAATGGATGGGCATATATAGTATCCAAGTTACATAAATACTCTTACTATTCATTACAAATATACAAACAATGGATGGGCATATATAGTATCCAAGTTACATAAATACTCTTACTATTCATTACAAATATACAAACAATGGATGGGCATATATAGTATCCAAGTTACATAAATACTCTTACTATTCATTACAAATATACAAACAATGGATGGGCATATATAGTATCCAAGTTACATAAATACTCTTACTATTCATTACAAATATACAAACAATGGATGGGCATATATAGTATCCAAGTTACATAAATACTCTTACTATTCATTACAAATATACAAACAATGGATGGGCATATATAGTATCCAAGTTACATAAATACTCTTACTATTCATTACAAATATACAAACAATGGATGGGCATATATAGTATCCAAGTTACATAAATACTCTTACTATTCATTACAAATATAAATGGATTCAACTTCGAATACTTTAATAATACATTTCTGGCACAGTCATCTAGTATAGCTTTTAGCTTCAGCAGTTAGTGACGCACGCGGATTGCCGTAGCGATGGGCCGGGGTTCGAACCTCGGTGAAGCCACAGAAGCTTTCAAGTGTATAGTGTCTTCACTGCAAGGAAGCACTTGTACAGTCATTAGTGTTTCTGATGCTGGAGACCTCGCAGGGATTCGAACTCCGGGACCTCCCGGATACGCATCGGGTGAGCGTCCAGTTACACCACGAACGCATTGAAAAGGATGTAGAAAATACCTTACGTATTTCCACTACCACCACTGATTCTTTAAATCTCTACTTGTAACTTATATCTTGTCAACATTAAAAGATACACAAGTGTTCGACCTGGGGTAGGGCTTTCGGCCCAGGCACCCTGGCGCAAGCGCCTCCTCCACCGTGAAACCAAACTTCTCCTTTTAAAGGACGACTTGGGATTAGGCAAATCATTCGCCAAATCCTGGTGGTGATGAATCTTCTTTTCCACCTTTTATTTTTAGTTCGGGCGCCACTGTACAGTCATTATGATTTTTGATATAAAAGACGCGAAAAATTATACAGTCCTCTCCTCGAAATTCGAACTCCGGATCTCCAGAATACGCGTAGAGTGTGCTTCCAGTTATACACCGAACGCATGCGGAAAGGAGGGAAAAAATACATTCTTCACTTAAAACACACAGATAGCCGAAAGCCCTCTCGAGCGGTTGATGGTAAGGGAAAAGGTGTGGAAGACCCTCGGATTGCTAGGATTGTTTTCCATCAAAACACATTCGTTTGCTACTATGAAAGATTTTAAAAGGTCTTTATGTTATTCTTCCCTACATTTAACTTTCAAACTCTAATTATACAAATCCACTAAACATGACAAATCCTTCGGATTTATTCTGGAAAATCAAAAGATAAACAAAAGGCCAAAATTTATTTTATTTGAATATGGAGCATTTTATTCGTAGTTAGAGGCTAGAGGATTGGCAAAAGATCAAGGGTTTTTAAGTCGCTGGTTCTACTACATATTAAAGACAACTTTACAGCAGCAACAACCAGTTTTATTTTGTGGACTGTAATATAACTAAAAATCTAAATCAAAATAATGAATTCCCCAACCATACGGGATCAAAACATGTATGTTACGCTAGGAGTCCGAATTTTAACTAACTGAAATTGCGGAGAAACAATGCGCTGTACATAACTTTTATTGCCGCATAGGAGGCAACGTACCGCCCCACGTTGCAATATGCAAACTAAATCTAAGCATACAATTCAATATCAAATGCTAACAATTCAGCTATTCATTTTTCAAGCATTAATAAAAGACTTAAAATTAGTAAATCATTTACAGAATGAAATAAACAATTCAGAAAATTCGATAAAGTTTGAACATTTGAAAATTTTTTCAATAATTGTGGTAAATATATTAACATTTCAAACAGTAAAAAAATTCAAATTTTTTCATCAAAATGACCAAAATATAAGTATAATTGATGCGTAGGAGGCAACAATCAAGATTTAAATAATTTTGTAATATATGTTTTGTTGTCATGATTTTAAGATTAGATTTTATTAAAGCATTTAAATCCAAGTACAACTGAACTTGTCTGCTTTCAACTCGACGAGCAATTTGGTGACTTAACACTTCATTGAATTGGTATAACTCAGTTTGTGTCCTGTAACAAGCACTGGAATTCAGACTGCCATTTTTCCCCTTCAAATTTGAAAGATACAACATTAGCTGATAATAAGCTAAACATTTTCCCCTTAAAAATAAATACATATTGCTTACAAGTGAGTATTTAAAGTGTGTAGATTAGATGGAGATTACACATTTTCGCTGTTAAAACTGGAAATTAATATTTCATTTCTCATTTGGCACAGGATTTTCGAGAAAGGTGGTTTATTTTCTGAAATATTCGCTATTGCAATTTATTTTATTACAATTATTATTATTATTTATTACTTAATACAATTTATTTTTATTAAGTTAAAATTCAATGCGCTTACTTCAAAGCAATGGATTAAATACATTTAATTCAAAATCAATGTATTTTCAATATAGAAGAGTATTAAAAACTTTCCCGATATATGAATCCCTAGCGTCCTATCCTCTCAACCGATGGAAACGAAATAAATCCCAGATATTGTTATTCGAAGGTATGCGATCGAGACTGTGTGATTTAAAACAGTAGAGCTAGCTCTCAGGGTTACGGTTGTAGAGAAAATAGGACTTTTTGAAAGACCACCCCATCACGAAGACATGTTAAGAAGACGAGAGAAATACATTATATAGTACATTTCTTAGTTAGTAAGAATTTTTCTTCATTTCGTTTCTTTTTAAGACAAAAGGGACGTTACTCCCGAATGGGATATTAGTCTCGAAACGACATTTTACGTCGAAACACTTAAATGCTTTATATCAGTTTTCAAATTATTGCCGCCAAATATTGTCGCTCTGCATTTTGTTCAAAGACATCAAAGAATAAAGATTCTACTTGAATGTATGTATGTTTCTCGCTTTGTGAAAAAACGAGTTTGAATAAAGTAATCCTCCACCTACACATGATCACCTGAAAGCCCGATATTCTGAATTTCGAATTTGTTTTTTTAATCTAATTCATAATTTGTAAATCTTTAACAAATTTTGGATTTAAAAAAAACTCAACGATTTTAAAGCCAGCAGTAGCAACACTGTACGTAATAAAACATTTTTATCTGCAGAGCGAGAGACTGTCTATCGGAATTTTAAAGATATGCTGTTTTTAAATATTTTGTTATTTTGCCGTTGAAACGAATTCTATGCGACGTAAGTGCTAAGAACGTGGTATTTAATAAATAAAGTAAACACACAAAAAATTAATATTAAAAAGACCAAAAAAAGTCTCGTGTAACCATTTTAGTAAGAAAACTGAACACTGGTGTGATAAACTGAGAAAAGACTGAAAAAAAACGGAAAGGTGTATGCCAACGTTCAGCGCTGCATCGGGAATTCTAAACGTATACTGCTATGCTGCTTTTAAAATTTTTGTAATTTTGCTGTTGAACTGTATATGGCGTAAATGCAAAGAAAATGATGCTTAATAACAAAGCTAAAAAGACAAAAAAAAAAAAAAAAAAAAAAAAAAAAAAAGTGGGTTAGTAGGAGGAAGTGTAAGAGCAGACTGCTAGACTACGAGCTTAGCAAGTGCATAAAAAAACTTTAATAAACCTTTCTGGATGACCGTTAAAATTTGAAAGGGTTCAGATTTCATTTTATTTGTTTGATGTAACTGTTCTGAATGCTTTTGCCGAATGTACTTTCTTTTCTTCACGAGGAAACAGTATAGAATGTTAGCAATTTTTCGGTCAGATAACTGCATAAATAGAACGCATTATTGGCAGAGCAAACGGGCGATCACGAAATCACGTAATCGATCACTGAAAATGAGAGAGAAGTGATTATTCGATGGGTTAAACGCAGCGTAAAAACGTTTTTCAGAAAGAAAAGAAAGCTAGTAAGATTATATTTATAAATACTTGTAGTAGATTAATGGATGTATATACAAGGCAGGTTTAAGGATCCGCAGCGGTGTTCAGTTCGGTTCACTTCATGTTATTTGCAGTCTAACAGGAATTAATATGAAAAAAGTTGTTCCTCTGATATACAATTCTTCTCTCCTTTCTAAACCAAACACAGAAACTTTATTGTCAGCCGAATAAAAACAGAACGTTCTAAAGGAAACACTACGCACTCCAAACCTATAACAGTTATTTTTGCCGGCACGTTAAAAGAAGAATATTTATTTATTAGTCCAAAGGGGCTTTGTCCCTGAGGGACTATTGTTTTCGTTTTCCGATTTTGCGTCGATTCACTCTAAATGTCCGTTTCACTTTTCAAACTGTTGCCACCCAATATTATCGCTCTGTGTTATATTTAAAGAAATTAAATCATGAAGAATCTGCATGAATCTGTGCACGGGTATTATGAAAAATGAAGGTACCTAGAGACATCCAATTTTGAATGAAATAATCCTACTGCGAATAAGGGCATCTAGAAGCCCGAATTTGAAATTTGGAATTTGTTTTATTATCGGTTTAAAATTTGGAAAACTTTAACGAATTTTTGATAAACAAACTCAAAGATTTCAAAGCGAGCCACGGCAACGTTGTACAGAAAAAAAAAAAAAAAAAAGTTTTATTTCCAGCGCGTGAGACTTTGTATCGGAAATTCTAAAGATAGGCTCAATTTTAAATAATTTTGCGATATTACCCTTGAAGTGAATTTTATGGTTTAAGGGCGAAGAACATGATATTTAATAAATAAAGGTAACACAAAAATGTTAAAAAAACGCCCCTTTAAGGATCTAATTTAAAATCCGAACCCTTTCAGATTTTCTTTTTTTTATTAGTCCAAAGGGATTTGAATCCCGAAGGACTATTAGTTTCGTTTTGGCATTTTGCGTCGGACTCATAAATGTCGGTTCACTTTTCAAACTGTTGCCACAAAATGTTAGAGTCCTGCATTATATTTGAAGAAATTAAATAATGAAAAATCTGCATAAATGTATGTATATTTCTCGTATTGTGATAAAACAACGGTACATAGAGTCATCGAATTTGAAATTTGTTTTATGATCGATTTCCTATTTTTTAAAACTTTGACGAATTTTTGATTAACGAACTCAAGGATTTCAAAGCGAGCAATGACAACGTAGTGCAGAAAAAACATTTTTATCTCCAGCGCGTGAGTCTCTGTATCGGAAATTCTAAAGATATGCTCGTTTTAAAACTATTTTGCGATATTGCTGTTGCACTGGATCTTATGGTTTAAGTGCGAGGAACATGATATTTAATAAAGAAAGGTAACACACGAAATGTTAAAAAACGCCCCTTTGGACGTAATTTAAAATCTGAAACATTTCAGATTTTGTTATTACTTATTTATTTATTTGCAAAAGGCTGACTTTTAGTATTTTAGCCATAGGCTGTCTTGCTTCCCGGTACTTCTGAGCGACAGAATTAAATTTATTAAGTGAACCTGTTTAAATTTTCTTTAGCTATGGACTGTCAAGACTTACAAAGAGAACAAACACACTGAAGAATTCCGGACAGATCAGCATCAGAACTCAGTGATGATGACGACGTCGAAGAAATTTAATTTAAATAAAAAAAAAAAAAAAAAAGAAAAAAAAAAGAAAAAAACAGTCTTGTAAAAATTACATATCCAAGTTCCCTCCGGTCCCTATAACTCTCAATAAAACATAAAGTGTTGTTACTGTTACTCATCTCGCTTATCTGACATCAGATCAAGCCCACGAAATTCATCGTGGCAAGGAGGGAAGATTGTCCCTGTCGTTGGCAAGAGCCTTGGCTACCATACAGGTGACAGTACGACTTTGCTGATTTCCACCCCAAGTTTGAAGGAGAGCGACCCGGGAAAAGGATCAGAAGATCTCCCATCCTATCAACCTATCAAAAGAACTTTCGTCTCGCCGCGTATTTAGAATGCCCTTATGATGCACAGACACTATACATTTACAAACATCCATACCTTTTCAGGGATTCGAACCCGGTCCTTTCGGTACGGCAGTCAGCGTCGCTCATCACTATCCCGGTTGAGCGACACATAAAGCATTTGCCTCCGGTTTACTTGATTTATTGAGATTACGGCCAAGTGCACTATGGCTATCTGCCTAAGACGAAGGATGCTTTCCCTGCTAAAAATCCCCGTAAAAACCCACAGACAGAAACCCGTACAACTGTACGGGTACCCGTAGGCCAAATCCCCATAAAAAACCGATAGAACGAAACCCGTACAGCTATACGGATACCCGTAGGCCAAATCTCCGTAAAAACTCATAGAAAGAAAACCGCACAGCTGTACGGGTACCCGTAGGCCAAATCCCCGTAAAAACCCATAAACAGAAACCCGTATAACTGTACGGGTATCCATAGGCCAAATACCCGTAAAAAGCTATAAACAGAAACCTGTACGATTGTACGGATACGAGTAGGCCAAATCTCTGTAGAAACCTGTAGAACTGAGGCATCATAAACGAAATCCCAGTAAAAACCCATAGCCAGAAATCAGAACTTATGCATATCCATAGGCCATATCTCCATTTAAAAAAAAAAAAAAAAAAAATTCGTCTACGAATTCGTAGAGGAATTTCTAAGGGAAAATAGCTCGCATACACGTTACACATGGAGAAAACCTCGGAAGGCCCATGCAACCAGCCTGTTTGCCTGGAATAAAACCCAGGTCGAAAGTACTAGTGTTTAGCGACTTGACAGGTCGACAGCTAGTGGGCTGTTTGCCTCCGATAATACAAAAACTGACCGAGATATTTAATTTCAAAATTCGTTAACGTCATTTTCTGGCATTGGTGGGTCGGTCAGTTAATAAATTAGAATAGAAATGTCATTCGATTATATTGAAATTTTGTCCTGTCATTTGCTAGGGTGTTTAATTTATACTTTTGTTACGTTTGCTACGAGAACAGAATTTTCACTCGAATAATTTATAAGTTTTCGCAGTCTAAAAAATACGTTATTAATATTCTCATGAAGTTTTCATTACTTTAGAATCATAATCTGGTAAATCTAAAAAATTAGTTTACGATTTATTTCGTTTTTAATTAATACAATAAATAGTAGAATCTCATCTTCTTCGGATCAAACATCTGTACGTTGGTACTATGCAGTCAGGTGCCCGCGCGTTGTGCGCTATCCTAGAATAACATCATGAGCGATTTTCGAACACATAAAGTTCCTAATCTAGTGCTTGGTCGATCATGCTGATGGAGTGAATAAAACAGTAGCACGTAGAAGAAGATTGTCCATGGAGATGAAGTCAAAACGAACCGTCGCAGCATAACTAATACGGGATTCAAGCTGAAGCCAAGCGAATTATCGGTGTGTTCAGTAAGAAGACAGAGAACTCGAAAAGGGTGTAAAAGACTTTTTTTTTTATTAATTAAACTCAGTAATTTAACAGAACGCACTTTGCGCTTATCAAATTTAAACTAAGTTGTAAGTTAAGCAAAATCTACACAGATTGAATAACGCGCAAACCTATGCCGCCGTACAAGCCCGAATGACAAGAATAACGCACCGCCGCAGACAGACAGCTATCGAGGAGATTCAACTATAATAACTATATTTAACTATTTATAGTAACATGGCATTCAGCAGGCGGAACATGCTCTCAATCTTCAACAATCTTCCTTTAAATACTATCCCTTTCTACGTCATTTGAATACGCGCGAATTAAAATTTGCATTCTGGGAGGGAAACGGAAAAGGGGAATGACAGTAAAGGTACTGAACATAAAATAACTGGTTACCTAAAAATAAACAAATCGTTGCGCAACAGAAATATTTTCAATGCAAATAAAATTGTACAAGATACAAATACAAACGAAATTACGATACAAATAGAAAATATGCAATATAAATGAAATTTTAGGCAAAAATTTTAACTACAAATATTTTTCATTTTTCATTAAAACCAATAATACTGCGAGACGCCTACGGGCCAAACTGAATCCTGCCAGTGTTTCCTAAAGTCGAAATTCTATAAGAATCTGTGAATGGGATCACCATTTTGAAATATATATATATATATATATATATAATTCTTAGTACATATTGACATAATGCCATAAACATTCTGAGAAAATGCCAAACTTATTATTTTAGCAGCTTATATAAACAAAAGTAAAGGTAAACAGCGAAGGTCTTCATCGTCTTTGTTCCACAACTCTCGGTTTCCTACCTTACTACAAAAAAATGTGCTGGTGTATTAATTTTTCTGCTCTGAAACAATAGTTGTCAACATTTTTTCGACCAATGACCTCTCTATTTTTCTAACCTACATGAACTTAGCATTTATCTCGCATTCAACCCCCACGCCTTCTGGGCCTTAATAAAGTAGGATGACATAAAGGAAGCTCTCTGTTACATATTGGAATTGGAGCCAATTTCTTCGTCTTAACAACACAGTAGAAGTTACAAAGTACAACTGAATCATGAATAACACGTCGGCTAGAGGTTTCGACCGCGGGCTGTGTTGAAAATCTGAGTATCACTTTCGACTCCTTGAATAATTTACTGTTAACAGCCTTCTAATTGACACCATCAATTTTCCCTTACGAAAATGTCTTATTTGAATTCCATAAAATTTTTTTAAATTTATCATGGGCATCCCACGTTTTTATTATTCGCGGTGTAAAATTGTAGATTATACCCGTAATATGTACATAAGATTACTTAATGTATAATTCCTATTAAACTGTATGACAAATTACTTTCCTTCTTTTAGCGCATTAATTATTATACCCATTTTAAATAAAATCTTATTGCATAAAAACCCTTTTTTTTCCCATAGGGGCAATTTTCCCAGGAGGGCTATGAATTTCGTTTTGGCATTTTGCGTCGTATACTACAAAACGGCGTTTCACGTTTAAAATTATTGCCACCAAATGTTAGAGCCCTGCATTATATTTAAAGAAACTGGAATGAAGCTAGAATGCTAGAAATAGCATTTCAAAACATGCATACATTCATGTACATGAAAAATCTACATGAATGTATGCACGTTTCTAGCATTGTGAAAAAACAACGGTATCTAAAGACTTCAGATTTTCAATAGCATAGTCCTTCACTCGAATATGTGAATCTGGAAGCCCAAATTTTGAGTTTGTTTTATTATCTATGTAATATTTTGTAAAAGTCTAATGAATTTTTGATTAACAAACGATACGATGGGAAAGCGAGCAGTGGCAACACTGCACGAAAAAGAAAATTTTTATCTCCAGCGTGCGAGAATGTATCGGAAACTCTAAAGACAGGCTTTTTTAAAAAATATTTTGTGATATTGCTGTTGAATTGAATTTTATGGTTTAACCCCTTAACTGCCGCGGGCGTATATATACGCCTTGCTCAGCCGATGCGTTAACTGCCCCAGATGCGCCCAGATGCGCAGCCGATGCGTTAACTTTGCGAATAATTTTAGGTGTAGCAGCGCAAAGCAAATGATAGCAGTTTGGAAGGACGTATATATACGCCTGGGGCAGTTAAAGCATCGGCTGAGCAAGGCGTATATATACGCCCGCGGCAGTTAAGGGGTAAGTGCGAAGAAAATGATATTTAATAAATCAAGGTAACACACAAAATATTTAAAAAAAACTCCCCTTTGTGCGTAATGTAAAATCTGAAAGCTTTCAGACTTTTTGTTTTTTTATTTGTATTTTATTTTTTCATTTTTAATCTCAATTACATGTTATAAAATTAGAAAAATAGCTTATAAAAACGAATATCGCCAAATCGTCATTAAGTGCGCCAAGATGGAAAACTTCATCAGTAAGCACATCAAGATGGCAAACTTAAAAGTAATTTTTCTATGAGAAACGCAGTTTTTTTTTTTTTTTCTACGAGATAAAACCCCCTACAGATAATTTCGAGTTGATCACGCCGAATCTGATCACAAATATGTTCCCTTCGACATTAACGAACAGTCACTAAGCACCATAATTACCAGATTCGAAATAAACAAAGGAAGACAGAAAATATTTACACAACCACTTGAAGCAATATGCATAAGCCCAAGATACTCAATCAAACATTGCAGCACCAGAGAAGAAATCAACAAAAATACTGAAAAAACAAGTAACATGGAAAAAAAAATTAAATTAAAGTCAATACCTACTTAAGTCAACAAAGAAAAAATTTTAAAAATACAAAAAATAAATAAATAAAAATAAAAATACTTTTTTTATAATATGTGGAAAAACTGTATTAACATCAAGTGTCATCCACCATGAGTTTAAAAAAATGTATTTCAACTTGAGTGGATGAATAAAATGTATTTCATTAACGGTTGAAAATCTGAAGAAGATATAGGGAGAGTGTGAGCTAATAGTAGGATTTTAGTAACAGAAAGAACAAAATTTATCTGCGGCCAAACATTTAAGAAGAAAACTACAGAAAACTTAAATCCACAGAATCAGACGAAGAAAGGAATACCACACTCCAAAAATTTGGAAAAAAAGGCTAGTTATGAACGCCGAACTATATAAGACGAAACTTAAACCCTGGAATACATACTGTAATAATAACAAAGATATTTATGCCCCTCTATACAAGATGGCAACAAATAAAATATTCAAACCTACTCAGCTTCATCTTTCGACATTCTCCAGTAATTCCAACAACAACAACAGCACTGATGCCACCCACACCACAGTGAATGCAATCCTGGACGCCATCCTCCTAAATGATAACGAAGATGAAGAAACGGAAGAACAGAAGACTACCCTTCGCAATAAGCATCCTCCAGACTCAGAAAACGGTACAGCATTCACCCAGGCTGAATTAACGCAAATTATTCAAAATCTAAGAAAGCCCAGTGCATCGACGGAATCTGCACCCAAATCGTTAAACGTATCCACCTCATCAACCCGGACATAATTATACAGTTTTGAAACAATGCTTCGAAAGTGACACCTTCCCTAAAAATTGGTCAAATCATCCTATTCTCAACGAAAAATAAATCGCCTGAGAGTCCGAATGTTTATCGCCCAATAAATCTGCTTACTGCTCTGGGTAAAGTTCTGGAACACTATATTGTTGGAGGGCTGAAGTCCACATGCAGGACATCTCACCGACCGACAATATGGGTTCCAAGGACAAAAATCCATTCATGCCATACAAGCAGTCCTAGACCAAGTTAATTGCAATAAAATGAGCAATCTGCACTCGGCCATCTTGTGTTTTGATCTCAGAATTGCTTTTGATTCGTTATGGTGGCTCTCCTCCAGTCTCTTCGCAACATCCGCTGTCCACTCAACATCTACAAAGTCTCTGAAAATTTCCTCCGCGACCGCAGTAGCATCATACTGCACAACAACAACAGAATTGCGAAGCACAAACACGAGGATGTCCCCAAGGAGTCTGCATGAGCGCAGATCTTTGGAACATGACGTACTATGATATTGCGAGTATAAACTAGGAATTTTCTAACTTTGCCAAAATTACAGCGTTTTCAGACGATGCCATCTTCGTAGTCAGCGGACGAACACAAAAAAGTCTTCAGCAAAACTGCCAAGAAATAGTTAACATACTTCAGCATTACTGCAGAAGACAGAAATTAGAAATCTCCATCCCAGTGTCGCAAGAAATGAACATTCCTTATCCGGTACAAAAAATTACAGAACAACTCTCAATAAAAGTCGAAACAAGTAAAACTAAAATCGCCACATCATTAAAATATCTTGGGCTACAGCTCGACCAAAAATTCATCTTCACAGAACATTCCCAGGATATAAAGATCTGCACCCAAAGGAATGCCACACTCCAAAAATTTGCAAAAGTCCAGAAGGTTTTGTCCACTAAATTGGACAAAACCTTCGCAGGATGCGAAGATTTAATTGGTGATTAAATCGTCACATAAGCAAAATCCTATGCAAAACCGTCATCATAAAGATCGTCACATATGGAGCTGCGATATGGGCCCTGCCGATGTCGGGAAGAAGAAAGAGATCGCTGGCATCCATACAGCGAAAGTTCATGTTAAATATCACGCTTAGCTTTCAAACCACATCCAGCGTAGCCCCGAATACCTTGTCAGGCATTATGTCGCTACAGCTTCAAGCAATCGGTCAGGCTATTTAGTCATCAATCCTTCAGTTCAGGAAAAGCATCAACTTTAAGGATTACATCTATTCTGCAGACGATTACGAATAACGCCTTTCTCCATAGAAATGACATTCGGCCAATCCCCATGCCAAAATAAAAATCCAAAAGAGCATGGACCCAAGAAACAAACGAATTGAAGTCTACACTGACGGATAAAAAGTCAGATGTGCAGCATTCTTTTCAATCTAACAACATCTGGACTCTGAAGTAAAATATAAAGGGTATTTAAACAATTCCAATAGCATACATCAAGCGAAACTCTCAGCAATAAAAGCTGCTATGAACATTGCGTCAATAAACAACTGCTCCAAAATATCCATTAACTCAGATAGTTAAGCAGTTATACTCTCCATCCGAAACCCAGACAACCATTCTGACCTGGGCCATGAAATTAAACAACTCTCTAAAGATCTCAGTGCTGAAATAACCATAATTTGGATCAGAGGGAATAGCAGCAACGTCGATAACGACAATGCCTAAAATCTTTCGAAAGAAGCAGCTGTTTCCCAAGCTCAATCTCAAGCTTCCGAAATCTCAGTGATCCTGAACAAACATCTAAGCCACGAGTGGCAAGAAGTGTTGAATAACGCAACAACAGGCCGGCACTCTCACCATTTCTTCCACAAAATCAGCAGAGAAATCAGAAGCTGCGGGTCCTGTCTAACATATTACCTCAATAGTCACGGCCAATATCTAGATCATTTTCTTAAAAGGAACCTCTCTAATAGCGAAAATTGTGTCTGTGGAGTCAAAGGAGATGCAGACCATTACCTATTCTACTGCCCTCTTGCAAGTGTCCTGCACATCAGAGAATTCACCAGTCTAGACTTTAGCTTCAAAAGTCTGGTAATATTTCAACGCTACCTACATCCAAAAATCATGAAAATACACCAAAATCTCTGTGCTCTAGGAGTAGACCTATGCAAAATCACACCTTAGGACCGAAAGCGGAAAGAGCAATGACTGGGCTACATCCTAATAACCGATTCCGAGCAATATCAATAATTTCCATAATGCTTCAAAACACCAAGCATACTGGGCTGAACACATGAATTTTATTTATGAACTCTGATCTTTGGACTGAAAGATCTGAGCTCAGTACAATCTTACCTGTAACAAATACGCTCACATAACAAGGATCAGACATTTCAACATATTAGAAGCAAAATCAAATCCCACATGGTTAAACATAAAAATGGAAACCTTCCAGTGCAGTGATCTCCAAAATTTCAACTGTACTCTATTTACATAATCCAATATTATAATGAGCGTACTCAACAATTTGTGTTATGTAACTTTGCCTAATTTTATGTTATTATTCTGGTATATACCAACTCCGATGTATAAGTCCTCTGTACCTTAGGCGAAAAATCATACCGTAAGTTCCCGTTTTTTAAACTCTAGCTGGTTAGTGTATTGGAGTAATACCTGTAGTGAAGTCTGGTACCCCGTACACTTTTACCTGTTTATCTACGAGAAGCGCTTTTCTTCCTTGTACGACGTCTGATTCAGATTGCTAGTAATTCAAAAAAAAAAAAATGTCGAAAATCTCTAGATTAATAACTTTTTTATCATTCTTATTTCAAAAGAGGGCGGAAAGTCTGTTTTATAATATATGAAAGTTTCAGGACTTTATATCCGATCACATTTTAGATGTTGAAATTTTAAAATCATAAACGTCAATCTAAAATTCGAGCGATTTTTAAATAATCGCCCCAAATTCGGAAATCAAGTTACAATTTTCACTCTAGTTTCATCGAAAAGATTTCTTTCCGCTGTTTTCTTAGATGCAAATAGTGAAATTCTGATCTGTTCACTTTGTTCATTAAATGAAAAGAGTTGCTAAAAATCGATTAAAAATTAAATAAAAAAAATCTAAACCGTATTTTTAAATTAAAAAAAAGGCTTCACTACGTATCATTTTCACCGATAAGCAGTATGTGTACAAAATATGAATTGGATAGCTTATCAGAAAGTAGATTAAAAAATCGATGACAATCTTCCACTTACTGTAAATTTGAACTAAATAAAAGCCTATAATAGCTTATCTTCATCTCTTACGTCGCTTTAACAACTCAGATGTGAATAGGAAAACGAACACAATAACCACGGCTTTCCTGGTAAAAAAATTTTCTTCGATCTAATTTTAATATTTCTCAGACTTTCAAAAGAGCAAACGATTCATACACCACAAAGAACAGGAGCAAAAAAATAATCTATGCAAATTAAAAAACATATTTTACAGATTAGAACTCTTAAAAAGGCGCTTAATAAAAATTTGCCAAACCATAATTTTTTCCCCGTGAACAATCACAAGCCTCTGAATGACTAGGCTGAATAAGCACAAGTAAAGTTGAATCACTCGTGCGTATCCGCGATCACGTTCAAGTCATACAGCGCTGAATTTTATAACTTTTATAAACACGGAACTAATATTTCCTCTTTCGTTTATTTGAATAGCCACAGCGGCACAAAGTAGCGCTTGGTTTAGATTGTTTTTTTATAACTATATTTAACTATTAATGTTTTTTGATGCATACGTTTTACGTCTGAGAATTAATGAATTGGTCACGGACAGTTTCTTGGAGCATGCAGTGAGGACTGATTCACTTCTAGCAGTTAGAATGCCACACTGAAAATTAAATTTATGATCTGACTGGTCGCATTGTTACTTCCTTGTACGACGTGAAGTAAATGCTATATAATCGCGAAAAATTTTGTGCATCATATTTTAATGGAATTATAAATTTTGACTGTTCCCGAATTTTTTTGGGCGATTTCTTTCTTTCTTTTTTTTTCTTCGGTGACTTTTGTACCAACGCGTAGAATAAAGGACTCTTTTTCTAAAACGGATTGTAAAATGGATTCACAGTAGAACTCCAATGATCCGAATCATTTGGGACCGGACCCCATTCCGATAATCAAAAATTCGGATAATTGGAGTTGTACTGCATATATAACGTATTATATTTCTTTCTATTTTTTTGTGTTATATACATATGATTTAACACAAAATGTATAAATAAAAATTTATCTCATTGTAAATGTGAAAGAAAATTTAGATAATAAATCTGCACTGCATTTTTTGCTGCGTTTCATTTATTGCTCGAACTTATTTCCTCGAATTTCATTAGAGATACATTTCTCATTCAATTAATTCAGTTTTCACTTCGTGGCAACGGAAAAATACATAAAAACACACCAAATGCAATTAAGAATACTTTTTTTTTTTTTTTTTTTTTTTTTACAATTAAAATTAGAGTTTTTGCGAAAAACAAGCAATTGGCCAGGGCGCAAGAAGCAGATTTTTGGGTGCACAAAAAGCAGATTTTTGGGTGCAAAAAAGTTTACTTTTGGTCCCACTTGGCAAAAAAAAAAAAAAAAAAACACTGAAGGTGCAGAAATTGACTTAATTCACTATAAATATGTATTTCTATACTTTTAGTGTTGCTTATTTGAACGGAAAAGAAGGTGCACAACTACATGTTCCTATATACAAAATTTCAACATTCTGAGGCTACTCGTTTTTGAGTTATGCGACATACATACATACGTACAATCTCTTCTAAATCTATTTTATAATCCGTTTTGAAAAAAAAAAAAAAAAAAAAAAAAAACTCTTTATTTTGTCCATACGCACAGATGTCACGCAAAAACATCGTTAAATTGCTTTCGATAGCGGTCAAAATGGATATCTTCCTTGAAATATGATACCCAGAATTTTTCGCGATTACAATACTTCCTTTACTTCGTACGAAGAAGTAAAAACTAAAAAATAGCTTAAATTTTATTTAATGCGTATGTATGTAATGAATAAGACACTCACTGCAACGAAAGCAAACTAAAAAGTATTGATGCTGTAGAAAAACTGATTGTACAGATACGCAGAAATATCGATGGCGTTGAAACACAGATGGCAGAGAACGCAGAATGTTGAATCCGTAATAAACAGCAAGAATTTTATTTGCGTAGAATGAAGATCCATAATGAATAGGAAACTGGCAGCCGAGGCAAATTAAATCTTCACTTTTTTTTCCAATAAACATGTTGAGGCCGCAAACAACTTGGCACACTACTTGTCCCTATTTTCAAAATGCTTACATTTTTAGCAGCAGTTCAGATAGACCGAAGTGTAGAAAGCAAGTAAGTTGCGTTGACGATGAAATCTTAATTGAGAACGAGATAGTTTTGGTTCTCAGTGCATTTGATTGGGTAATTAATACTACTGTAAAAGTTTTATTGGCTGTTTCAGTTTCAGTTCCATTTACATCACCAGTGGTATAGTCATGTGACATTAGTCTGGAGAAGACGTAGTGCAGAAAAAGGTTGTTATTAAATTCCTACTATTAGCTCCCACTCTCCCTATATCTTGTTCAGATTTTCAATCGTTAATAAAATACTTTTTATTCATCCACTCAAGTTCAAATACACTTTTTTTAACTTGTAGTGGACAACACTATAAGGTATTTCTCCCGCTTTCCTAGCGTGCCTTCGCGGTGTAGTGGCTCTGCACGCTGGGCCGGTATTTGAGAGGTCCATGGTTCGATTCCCGGCGAAGGCGGTGGCTCATTTTTCATCTCTCCGGCTTGTCCAATTAACCTAATGTCTCTACAATGGCGCCCGAACTAAAAGGGTGTTGGATGAGGATTCTCCACACCCAAGATTTGACGACTGGGTACAATACAGTTTAATACAGTTTTTTTCACATATTAATTTTTTTTTGTATTTTATTTATTTATTTTTGTATTTTAAAAAAATTTCTTCGTTGACCCTAAGTAGAAATTGACTTTCAATTTTTTTTTTTTTTATATTACTTGTTTTTAGAATAGAGAGCAGAAATACCAAATTAAGATTGAGCCTTAAGAGGCTGCTGCTAATTTAAAGTATAATTCAGAGTTAGATATTTTTTATCCCACATGTATTTTTCGACGTTAGAAAAGAGAGGTGGGAATGACCGTCTAGCAATTGTGAAAAGGATGGATAGAGCAAAAAAGGCTGAGAACCACTGATACAGATATTCCATTATTCAATAATCTAGAAGATAAGCCCTCACGTGAGCAGTATTCCACTAATAAATGTAACATATCTTACCGAAAATTAATTACCGTTATACATGCAGGAAATAGATTCGTGTTTGTTGTCCAATTCATGTTCCAAAGAAACTAATGCAGAAAACCCTTTCTCAATCCTGTTCCCGGAACCGCTTATCGCATTGGAGTCGGAGCGGTTTTTCATACACGGTAAAGTATTATTAAAACTAAAAAATAAAGGGCGGGAGTTGAGAATGATAGAGAGATAACTCCGTGGCTCGTGATCGAAGTGCCCTTCTGCGTGAGCGACCGAAGGGCACATAATTACTCGGTTTTTCGGAGGGCAATATCTCATTTTTTGCACCCCATCTTTTTTCAGGTGTATCGGCTTGGCGATGAAAAGCGGCGACAAGACCAACAAGCCGGCAACCCTAAACGGCGGCAGTTCACGGATGGAGAAACCGCGGCCGCTCTCAGTCGCAGACCGTTGCCATGGCAACGATCATCAACAATCCGATGTTTGCTCGTGTCTTCCTCATCAGCACTCGCACCGCAGCATGCCGCGGATAGCTCTCTTACCGGATCAGCTGTACGAAGAGAACGAAATCCAGGATTCCGGCGATTCGGACGAACGGATCGAGGATTTTCGGGAGCAGTACGCCCGGGAGGTGCGAAAAATCCGGGAAAACATCCGGGCGATCCGTCGGATTAAGGCCCGCAGCTCGCGCTCCTCCGCGACATCCTCACTGCCGCGGAATGGACGCGCGTCTAACACACAGCTTAGGAGTAGGTCCTCCAGCTGTCGGCAACTACAGCAACAGCGCCCCCTGCGAGATAACGGTAAGTTTTTATTTTATTTTATTTATGTTCTAGTTTAAAGTTTGTGACTTTTCGCTGATCTCCTGGTGACAATACCGACATTTTTCTTTAAGTCTTTTCTTTTTTAGTTTCCGCTTCCAAAATTAAAATTAACTAATTATTAGAACTTTTTGAGAAACATATAAAATGGAGATACCGAATTGAGGTTTTGAAAATTACTTCATTTCAATATATGAAATTTATAACTCTCGATATTAGAACTGAAATTTTGCTTGTTTATACAATTCTTACCTCATTTATTATTGACCTTTATATGGGAAGTTCTATATACAATACATATATATTAAATAATTTATGTTAAATAAATTAAAATTGAAAATTTTCAAGTTAGAATTAAATTAAATTTAAGAATACAATAACACCTTCTTTGTCGCAGACGTTTAAAAATGAAGATGTTCTAGTTATATTTCTTTTTCAAATAATTTGTCTTTCGGATAAATTCGAACTGAAATTTTCCAAATAAGAATTGAACTGAAATTTAAGGAAAGCAGTGATTTAGTGTTGGAATTTACAAGAGATGATGTTCTATTCAAAAATCTTTCCCAAATAATTTATGTTTCGGATAAATTAGAATGAAATTGAAATTACAAAGGAAGATATTATATTTATATTTCTTCTTTAAATTTTGTATTTCGGATAAATTGAACTGAAAATAGATAGAACTGAAATTTATGAATACAGTTGTTACTTCACTGTGATGATGACAAGAAAAGATGTTTTGTTGATATATCTTTTCCAAATAATCTGCATTTCCGATAAATTAGATTTTAAAATTTTCAAATTAGAATTAAATTGAAACTTAGCAATACAATGTTACCTTCTTTGTTGTCGAACATTTACAAACGAAAATGTTCAATTCGTATTTCTTTTTCAAATAATTTGTCTTTCGGATAAATTAGAAGTGAAATTTCCCAAATCAGAACTGAACTGAATCTTACGAACAGAATTATTGATATTTACAAGAGAAGATGTTCTGTTTATAAATATTTCCCAAACAATTTGTTTTGCGTAAATTTGAACTGAATTAAGATTTACCTGAATTGTTACCTCAGTTATTGTTGACGTTTACAAAAGAATATATTCTGTTTATATTTCTTTCTTACATAATTTGTGTTTCAAATAAATTAGAATTAAATTGAAATGAATGAGTATAGGTGTTACTACATTTGCGGCTCATTTTTTTTAAGGGAAGATGTTCTGTTTACACTTCTTTCTCACATAATATTGTTCTATTTACATTTCTTTCTCACATAATATTGTTCTATTTACATTTCTTTCTCACATAATATTGTTCTATTTACAATTCTTTCTTAAATAATCTCAGATATATTATGGATAAATTAGAATTGGATTAAAATTTATGAATTCAATTGACACTTCATTTTGTTTTTAACATTTATAAATGAAAATGTTGTATTTAAATTTCCTTTACAAATAATTTATGTTTCGGATAAATTGGAATTGAATCCCAAGTTAGAACTGGACTGAAATTTACGAATACAATTGTTACCTGACTGATTGTTGAAGTGTACAGAACAGAGTATTTTATTTATGATTCTTATTCAAATAATTTGTTTCGGATAAAAAATTAAACGCCTCTGAAAGAAAAAGTTGCAGAGTAAGTTAAAGTAACATTTCTTTGCTTTTTTAAATTGTATATGCCATCAGATTTAAACCATTTATTCGCCGACTTCAACTAAGTTTAAAATTTTGCTATTTTTTTAAATTTCAATTTTCTTTGCTGTTACCATCTAATCGAAGGAAAAATATAGCTGTTATGAGAAAAATATTCTATATAACAGATCTTTTGTCATATCGTTCGGTGCATATAGACGTGTGTGCTTTCATTGATGAGTTCATTTGCACTAATTTAGCACTTGCAGTTTTGTACTTTCTAGATAAATCTCTAGGAAGTGTCAAAATAACTATCGAGTAATTTTCCTTTGAATTTTGAATTTATTTAAATTTTTAGCCCAAAAGGGCTTTAGCTCGAATGGGCTATTTGGTGGCGTATCACTTTAAATGTCTGAACACTTTTTAAATTATTGCCACGAAATATTATCGCCCTGTATTACTTTTAAAGAAATTAAATAATGAAGAATCTGCATGAATGTATGTATGCTTCTCGTACTGTGGAATGACGACGGTACCTAGGGTTATCCAATTTTGAATAACGTAGTCCTCCACCCGCACATGGGCACTTGGAAGCTCGAACTTTGAATTTCGAATTTTATAGCTTATATTTTGTAAAACGTTAATGAATTTTTAACAAACTCAACGATCTGAAAGCGAGAAGTGGTGAAAATATACAACATTTTTATCTCCATCGCGCAAGACTGTATATTGGAAATTCTGAAGATACGCTGTTTTTAAACATTTTGTAATTTTGCCATTCAACTGAATTTTATGTGGCGTAAGTGTGAAAAACGTGATACTTAATTAATAAGGTTAACACACAAAACGTTAATAATAAAAAGACGAAAAAAAAAAAAAAAAAAGCTTAAAAAGTTTTACGAGGCATCTTACTATGAAAACTATATTAAACGCAGAAAAGATTGAAAAAAATGGGAAAATGTATGGCAACACTTAAAACTTCATCGGAACTTAGAAACACATGCTGCTGTAAAATTTTTTGTTATTTTGCTGTGGAATTGTATATGGTGTAAGTGAGAATAAAATCATGTGTAATAATAAAGCTTAAAAGAAATGTATTACCAGGAATGAGTGTAGCAGCAAACTCTTAGACTGAGAGCTCAGCGGCAGCGTGGAAAAACCTTAACTAACCTTTTGGGCAACCGTTAAACTCTGAAGCCTTTCATAGTCTCAGATTTTGTTATATTTCTCCTGCGGTTTTTACGTTAAGAAGTTGAAAATAGTTTGCTAGCGCCCAAATCTTCCATTTACAATGACTAATAAATAGCACCGGGAATCGAACCACGGACCTCTGGAATACACGCCCAGCATGCAGACCACTACACCACGAAGGCACGCTGAGAAGGCGGGAGAAATACCTCATAAACTCAAATAACTTTTTGGAATATTCCCGGTTGGAAACATTGGCAGGTAAACAGTTATGTTTCAGTTAACTCACTTGATATTTCGTTTCACAGTTCGATATTTAGGTTCAGTCAAAAGAAAATTCGCAGATACTTTTTGATTAATTTTTAAATTTGTATTTTGTAGTAATTTTTATAAATTTTTCCAAAAACATTTTGAATTAAAACCTATGCAGATTTTACTATGCATTTCCAGGCATAACTGCAAATAATTCGAGATTTTATTCAAAACTGGTGAACTTATGTATCGGCGCGTTTTGAAATCTGACATATTGTTATAAGCGATAACAGTGCCAAATGCGGGTTGCGCGTTTTGTTAAAATTATTTCAAAGAATGAACGACGCATTCCCCCCCCCCCGCTAGTACCACCTTCCAGTGAAAGGGAAAGGAAGGTAGGTTACCGAAAAAGTGAATTATTCTTGGCGCAAACTGAAAAAAGTTGTTTTACATTCTCAGTGACCCAGTTCATCCGCAGTTTATAGACCTGAAACAAACCAGTTTAATTTAATTATTTTTTATGTAGGTAATCGCAAAAGCCTATGATTTCTATTCACTAGTAATGCAAAATGATAAGTACTCTCTTCATTTCATTTTTGATCAAACTTTGTAATGCGTGATATCCATATAGAGGCAATTTCAGGTCATCTCTGTCATTAATATTTGATATTTTCTTTATTTACGAAAGCGAAAGTTTTATGACTAGAATATCTGGTTTTCGGATATACATCTGAACAAGTCACAGTAAGCGAGTGTTGAAAATAAATTATAATATGATAAGTAATTAAACAAACATATTAAAATAGAACCATGCGAGACACGAAAAGTCAAAACAAAACGATGATTAATCGTTTTGTTTTATCAGTTGATAGTTATCAGCAAATCAAAGTTTCTTCATAATAATTTCAATTCCATCGAAACTTAATACTTTAATTTGATAAAATGTATTAAAAGGTCTTTGTTTATGCTCCACATTTCTAAGGTGTTTTTATAGCATACTGTTGCTTGCGTACAGGTTCGTAATAGATTAAATGCACAAGGTCTGAGGAAAAGTTAATAAAATTTATTCTTATCACAAGAAATAAAACAAAATGCTGAAATTTTGGTGCGACTTTGGTAGACGGTTGCACGGATTTTTGGTGATTTACGTTGACGCAAGTGTTGGCTCGGTTTTAACAATCGTCAGCCATTGTAAAAAACGCTGTTTTTACGTATTTTACGCATAGTAAAGTATTCGAAACTTTAAAAATAATGGATTAATTTTTTGTTAAAAAGTCGTTTTTTAAGATGGCAGGCAAATGTAAATAAATACATTTACTACGAGTATAAAATACTTAAGAAAGGTTAAATTATTACTTTCATATAGCAAAGAAATAGAATAAAAACACCGCTATAAAAACATTGCGCCAACATTTAATTGGGCCACGAAAACATTCTGGTAATTTTTGTTTTCTCAAGGTTTCTGGAAAGCAAAAGAGAAGAATTACAGTTACAGTAACACACGATTGCATTTATTCAATTTAAATATAAATTACGAAAAAAATATTTATTAAATGTGCGCGCTCCTGTATTTTTACTTTTTCGGCTTAGCTTTCTCTTCAAAATCGTCACGCGCTGCATTGGACGGGGAAATAAAACAATTTTAATTAGTTTTTTAATTTTAACTACTAAAAATAGCTAAATAAATACAAAATCCGTAACAATATATTTCGCACTTGGGCACAAATTTCTTCTTTTATACTTCCCCCTTGTTAGCACAGTCCGAATCATTAAGCACCTTGATGTAAACTTTTGGGGAGTTTAAATTATTCTGAGTTCGTAGATTCGATGCCCTAGCAAAATAGAAAGCATCTTCACTTGAAAGAAATATTCGTTTTAATCCTGCTGCGCAAGCGATCTAATGAAGTTAATTCACAAGTATGTCTTGAATAACTATAGTTTTCTTTAATCAAATATAAACACAAATTTCAGCTTGGAGTTAATTCACATAAAATAATATCACGGATTTTTTTTTTTAATAGATTTTCAGCTTCGCCCTTTTAAGCGGGTAGTTTTAAAAGCAAAATTATCTTTCAGATTACTATAAAATTTGCAAGCCTGGTGCACAAACGTTTCTTGGTAATAAATGCGTAGTTATGTTCTGAATAATTATCTTTCTTTTTATGAAGTGCATAAGTCTTCACATAGCATTATTTCGCGATGAAAATTTCCTTTGCCGTTTTGAACAGTTTATTTTAAATATAAGATTTTATGTTCTATATCTTTAATTTCTTGAGGACTGGTTTAGTAGACCTATTATAACAGCTTAACATTTTTTCAATGCTTTTTATATCTTTTGATGTTTCAAACATTTTTTTTTTTTTTTTTTTAACTTTTGCAAACTTTAGTAGTAAAACTCCTAAAAATGTTAAATCGTAATTTGAAGCTTTCAAGTTGCATGTTTTTATTTTATTTTTATTAGCCCTAAATAGCCTAAACAGGCTATTAGTCTCGAAACGGAATCTTGCGTGAATCACTATAAACGACGTATCACTTTTCAAATTGTCGCCACCAAATATCGCCTTAGATTATTTTTAGATAAATCAAATAATGAAGAATCTGCATGAATGTATGAATGTTTCTCGCATTGTGAAAAAAACAACGGTACCTAGAGAAATCCAGTTTCGAATAACGTAGTCCTCCACACTAAAATGGGCACCTGGAAGCCAAAATCTTGAATTTCGAATTTTTTTTATTACCTGTTTCTTATTTTGCAAAACTTTAACAAAACTTTGACTAACAAACTGAACGATTTCAAAGCGAGTCGTGGCAACACCGTATGGAAAAGGACATTTTCATCTACAGAGCGCGGGACTGTCTATCGGAAATTCTAAGGATATGATGTTTTTAAATATTTGGTGAATTTGACGTTGAATCGAATTTTATGACGCGTAAGCACCAGGAACGTAATAAGTAAACTAAACACAAAAAACGGTAATGATAAAAAGACCAAAACAAAGGGCTTGTAAAGACATCTTAGCAAGAAAACTGAGCATTGATATGATGAACTGAGAAAAGACTGAAAAAAACAGAAAAATGTATGCCAACACTTAATGCTGCATCGGGAACTCTAAACGTATACTGCTATGTTGCTTTTAAAATTTTTGTTTTTTTGCTGTTCAATTGTGTGTGGCGTAAGTGCGAACAAAATGATGCTTAGTAATAAAGCTAAAAATACAAAAATATGGGTTAGTATAAGCGCGTGTAACAGCAGATTGATAGACTGCGAGCTGAGCGAGAGCGTAAAAAACCTTAACAAACCCTTCTGGACGACCTTTAAAACCTGAAGCCCTTCAGATTTTTTTTGGACATATTTTTATACAAATTTTAATTGGTAGGATTCTATTACACATAGCGTACATTTACCTAACACCTAAGCGTTTTTACAGAATTCATAAAATTAATAATAAGTGAGAAATATAAACGTCTTACATCCAATAAAATCTGGTTCGGTCTATTTTATGTTCTTAATCTATGAAACATTCTATTTATCTCTCTATATTACTCCCCATAATCCCGCTTAAAGATAATTACAAGAAGATCTCGTAAAAAAGAACTCGGCTAACATTATTGCTGCAAGAGGGCAATTTATGAATCTGATCTTTTTCAAAAAGCAGACGATGTATTCCGTGACCAGAATTCCACGGCTTTATATTATCTCCGAACATTTGTAATAACGGTGAAATGTGGGAGTACGTCACATCAAATTGCAATGAAAAAAATGTCACCTTTTCTGACGGGAAGGCGTTTTGTGTCATAAAAATCTCATTAAGATAAGAATGGAAAAAAGTGCTTTATTTTTTATGAAGGTTGAATTTAGAAGTATTACATAAAAGAATGAACGACTGATGATTCAAGAGTGCTCCTGTTGTAATAATATTTATCAACTTCACGTCGCAGCTGCCATAGTGGAAAAGTACACTTTGTCAGGTTTGGAGGTCCAAAAAAGGCGTGATTAGAGTTCGCCAAATGTTTCACCAATGCATAAAATTTTTGAAGTAATATTTTTTAGTTTTGAAACCTTTTGGTATTTTGAAACAATAGGCTAAGTTTATAACGCATATAATTTAATACTGTAAAAATTATAGAGGTTATAGACGAATATTGAAAGTCGTCACTAGTTGCAGTTTTTGGATAGCGGTCTGGTCTGGCGTTACTCTTGCCAACAGTGCGCTTGTCACGCTGGTATAGGCTCGAGCCAGCTTGCGCGTTATTTATTCCTGTGTAGCCTTTGAGCTAATTCAAGATTTAGCTTAGTTTTAAATTTTAATTCCTTGTTTTTTTTAGTTAAGCCATAAATGCTAGCTGGTCTGTAAGCACGAGAAGGGCCTTCTGTTAAATTATGAGTTTGCTTGGTTTGCTTGTTTGGGGCATTATCTTTTCCGGAAAGGGAGGGGAGTTGAGTTTCGAGAGAGGTACCGTCGGATTCCAAAAACTCGTGGGAAGCCGTTTCGACCATTCACATCTTCGTAGGACTATACACTGCGAAGATGACATCCGTCCTAGTTCGTGCCGTACGGAATTGAACGTCATTTCTGCGGAAATCAGTCGCATTGGCATACAAAGCCTGTTGTTCAGTACATATCATTTTCTTTTGTTACAAGATATTTTAACATATGAACACTCTTATAACATAAATCAATACTATATATAAGTGAAATTATATTGTATGTATACACATATATGCATTTGGCAGTGCATTAAATGAGTACTACATTTGGTGAATAAATAAGTTAAATGTGCTACATTTAAGTGATGACAATCAATGTGGAAGAAAGATTTTTACACTACAGAAATATAGAAATGACATGCAACATTGATATTGGTTTTCATGAGTTAGATTGGCATATTTACTATATTGGAATGACCACTTATATTACGAAAGTTAGATAACTGTATGTAACAATGTATTACGCCGGATGAGTACAAATATTTGTATATGTCAAGAAGTTGATTCGACGGAACAAAGATTTTTATAACAAAAGAGTTAATATATATATAAAGATAAATAATATATATATATATATATATTATATAGGTTACTGCGTTTTTGCAGCGCAGTAGGTAGTGATAGCATGTAGTTTCGATAGAGCAACATTGTTATTTTGAATATCATTCCACCACGCTGCGCGAAACATGGGTTCTGGTTTTTTTAAATGGAACTTCGCCGCCAAGCGGCATTCAAAGTAATAGTGGTCTGGACTGCCCATTTTCCCACAGTCGCAGATGTCTGTGTTGGATTGACCGAACCTATGCAGATAGGCTTTGTATGGTCTATGTCCTGTTAGGAAATGTGACATCCTGCCAGTTTCGCTCTGCAGATCCATGCTTACACTTGGGAGCATTGCATGTGTACGTCGACCCGTTGTCGCATCATTCCAGCGGGTTTGCCACTGTCTTATAAGAAGTTTACATGTGGAATGTTTTAGCAGCGAGGTTGGAAGTGTTGTTGGACACTCAAGTAAGGATGCACTATCGGCAGCGTCTTTAGCCACAACGTCTGCACTTTCATTTCCCAGTATTCCTATGTGCGCTGGCACCCAACAGAGTACAGAACGAAAAAGTATAGGGATACTAAGAGTTCTCTATATTTTTTTGAACCAGAGGGCTCCTGCTGTGCATGCTTGAAAGTGCTTGGAGGCTTGAGGCGAAGTCCGTATAAATATGAACTTGATTAGGACCATTCCTACGACAGTGGCTGATTGCTGCGTGTAAGGCTATGAGTTCTGCCTGAAACACTGAATTACTTTCGTTCAGTCTTCGTTTCCAGGCGAAGATAATGCTGCCTTTGTCCGCTTCGCAGAATCCACATCCTGTGCCAGCTTCTGTCTTAGATCCATCAGTGTATAATGCATGATCATTTAGCGCCGGAGATTCTGAGTTTGTATCGATGGTGTCCATTACGTCGAATTGTGCTAGGTGACAAAGACAACGAGATTTGTTTTTTTCATAGGCTGTGTGGATTATGCTCTGTTCCCACTGTGATATATTTTTTTTAAGCCTTGTAGCTTTTATCATTGCGGCTTTCCTCTAGACTACAAGATCAAGAGGAGGAAGACCTGTTATCTTCGTAGGACTATAATTAGCCGAGATATTAAATAAAAACGCTAATTTTGGCCCTCATTTCTCCGAGTGGCAACAGACTCGCACGCTGGAGATTAAAAAAAGTCTGCTTTATTTCGAAAAGAGTTGCCACTGCTCGCTTTTCAAATCGTAGAGTTTCTTAATAAAAAAAATTCCCAAGTTTTACAAAATATGAAATAAAAATAGCATTACCAAACATTAAATATATTATTCTCGATTCCAAAACTTTCTGAGAAGCCATTTCGACCTGATTTTTCCGACTGGCACGCTGGAGATAGGATAAAAATATGCTTTATTTCGAAAAGTGTTGCCACTGCTCGCTTTCAAATCGTAGGGTTTTTTAATAAAAAATTTTTAAGTTTTACAAAATATGAAATAAAAATAGCATTTCCAAACATTAAACATATTATTATTATATAAGGTCATAGTCTGAAGTTGAAGAAAGCACATGATTGCATGTGTCGTCATTGTACGTGAAAAATTTTTCATGAATGGTCAGCATTTTAAATGTGTGTGTGTGTGTATTGAGAATACGGCAAAGCACACGAGGGCTATCTGCCTAAGGGGAGGGATGCCTTCGTGGAGGACTTTCTAAGGGAAACTGGCTCGTATACACGTTACACATGGGGAAAACCACGAAAACGCCCATGCAGCCGGCCCGTTCGCGGGATTCGAACCTCGGACCGAACTACCAGTGTTCAGCGACTTACCGCTCGGCCGCTGGTGGGCCCAGCATTTTAAATGAATAGCTGCTGTCGGCAATTTGTTTTTGTTTCAGGTTAGTATAATTGACACGCTATATTAATATCACTTTAATTCTTAATTGATATTGAGTAAATGTTGTTATATTACATTAAATTTAAGTCATACGTATTAACCTAAAGTGTCCAAAGTTTTTGTTTCCTGGTTTGGCAATAAAAAAGTTATTTACGAAAGGGTTGTTGCTTGGAAAGAATGAACTGATTTTATTCATAATGAAATGTTTTTATTTTATACATTTACTTTTCAGGCGTACATAGAACTTAAAATATTTTGCTTTGGCTGCAGTCCGCTCGTATAAATAAAACAATCGTTAGCGAAATATTTTACGCCGCGTCGTTTTATTACTTCTGAAAATTTTGAATCTCAATGTCAAGCATATGTAATAGGAAAAAATAAATGCGTGACTTTCCTTTCTCATTTCTTCAGATAATCCTCAAGCGAATGATACAATATAAATTTTGCAATATCATCCTCTTAATCTTCCTGCTACGAAATGCGTAAAATTAACGATGGTTGTTGTTGCGGTAAAAATAGACGTTTGAATGTATGCAAATGGATAACTTTACGTTTCCATAAATCACGGAGAAGCTTTCTTATTCATTCACGAATATGTAATTCTTTCATGGAATTCGAGCGAAGATGATCTCGTAAGTTACTTCCTCCTACTGGACGGCCTGTTAATTCCTGTTTTTTATTTTGAAATCGTTCTTTCTTTTGACGTCAAACGTCTCGAGTAATACAACTTACTTGCAGTTTTTAATTCCGAAACTATTACAGACGGAACCTTGAAAGCATAAACTGGATGTACTTTTCCGAAACCAATACCGAACAAAAACATTTCAGTAACATTAAAAGAATAATAATAATGAAGATAGTCTCATCTGGACACCAAATATCTTTCTTGTAAGGCCTATTAAATTATTTATTTATTTATTTATTTATTTATTTTTTTGCTGCACTTCATTTAAACTTGTTTCCTCGAATTATTCTAACTTCGTTAACTATTCCCTAAGGGCAATTTGAAAATGACATCAAAAATTGCAAATTTTGAAACCAAATATCCAGGACAATTTTTGTCATACTTCTTATAATTTTATTTTTTCATAACGAGTATTTTGTTATTCGATTAGTTGGTTGGATTTCATTATTTGATCTCTTTTTAAATTTTACATTGCCCAAACATGAATATTTTCCTCATTTAAAACACATCTGTAGTATCTATAGTACAGAGGTTATATACAAGTTATGACTACGTTATAATTATATGACTAAGTATATGACTACGATCAAAGATTGCGAAATATAGGCCGGGTAAGGGCTATGTGCAAAATTTTAGTGTTCTACGGTTAATCATTTTGAGTTATGCGAGATACGTACATACGTACCTACAAGACGTCACGAAACAAATTCCTTTAAATCGATCCATTTCGGGGAAAAGAATACATTATTCTGTCAGTACGTACAGACGTCACGCAAAAGAATCGCCCAAATGGATTCGGAAAAGGTCAAAATGGATATTTCCGTTGAAATATGATACCAGAAATTTTCTCGATTATAATGCTTCGTGCAAGGAAGTAAAAATTGTTTGAAGTAGAATATTATTTTCTAAACAACTGATATATAATATTGCTTTACATCAACATTTCTTTACATGAACTAACTAAATCTGGCATCAAATTACATTCTCATAGATTTTAACACGTGTTAAGACCGCTGAAACTTGATTGGGGGTGGAATTAAGTATTTACCAATCGATTTTAAAAACAATTTTGTTTTTACATTTTACCAAGAAATAGCATATATGAGAGACTTTAATGTTTTTGCTTTTAACAGTTGCTGTTATAACATCAAAACAGTTTTTGCATTGTAAAGAATTTTCTTGTTGCTGCCACTTTACAGTGACTAATACTTTAAATAGGAGTTTATAATTAATTTATTTCAGTCTTCCCTCTGGCAGTGCAACTTGGGTTGACATATCAGCGAACGGACTTGCTTGCAGGGACATTGTCGTAATTTTTCCTATATACGTATAATGAGAATACGAGCCAGTTAAATTAAAAATATGACCACCAAATTATCCCTCCTCCGAGGCACTTAGTTTAGTGTGCTTTATTCTAGTTCAATAAACCCATTTTCCTTCTGATCGATTTTGCCTAATAGTTAACCTTTCCTAGAATTGTTTCAAGATTTGGTTGTTTTCTCTTGGTTAAGCTCCAACTGTCGAGCTTTCAAGACATAAAAAACACAAATTGTATTTTCCCAATCGCCGAATTTTTCAGAGAATTTTTCAGAGAAATATAGAACTGCCCCCCTTATTGTGTGCAGAGTTTACATCTGTGGCGTTTGCCTGAAGAGTTTAGTTATTCTAGTGGAGAAAACTCACTCAAGGAATCATATAACACCTAGATAAACGTATACTTGGGCTAACTGAGTTTAGTTAAGCCTGGATAGGTGTTACAAAGTATTTTCGTAATACTGGGCTCTTTTGATGCTTTTATTCCCAATGCAGTTATTAATGTTACATACTTGAATTTATCATGTAGTTCTATATCGTAAAAATATTTTCTTTAAAAAAAGTAATTTTTTAAAAAAAATTTAAGTGATTTGGTATTAATTTTTTTTCATTTTCCCAAATACGTGCAATTATTATTTTTTTTCTCAAATATTTTATAGACCCGATAATTTTTTGATAACGCATTCTTTTTGTAGATATCGCATGCTGTCTATAACGTAGAGAATAATTATTTCATTATCGAACGAATTTCTGTTCAGATCCCACAGGATTAATTTCGTGACTGTATGACAGGCGCTAGTAAAATTCATGTCCACTCTTTACAAATTTCAAGAATACTTACAAAATCGAGGGCGAAAGAAGAATCAAAGTAACCATGAAATAGGCTAAATGATTATGAATGTACAGTTGCCATTTTGTTTCGACGCGAAATACAAATGGAGTCAAAAATGTGCTAGAAATCAGATGTTTGGTCTGGTATCTCGGAAACTGTGCACGTTAGCCTAATTCAGTCACTGTTCACTACGATGAAAGCTGCAACCATCTCGAAATTTCGACTTTTAACTGAGTAATGGAGAAGAAATACGATAGAACATTTTTGCTTTTTTGCGAAAAGGGATCTTCTGAAACTCGTCGAGTTTCCAGCAGCCCGTTATTGACCCGTCTTCCAGGAAACAGTATCTTCAGCTCGGGATCTGAACTGTGGTCTCTCTATCAATCACTGATACGACCGTTGACAGATCAGTTTTTTTGACACGTGTCGCAAAAATTTATTTCAGGCATGATAAAGCTGTCTTTTTTCTAATCATATACATGCTTGCTTCTTCCATAACAGTAAACGCATGTGCACCACAATCAAGCGCATATACATATATTAATATGTAATATTACTGGGCAATTTTTATTTTATTACCAGCACATTAATTGCTTACTTTAGAAATTTATTTTTCTTAAGTTTTGATATCATTCTTGCTGTGCATTTTGGTTAAAAAAATTCTCAGGTTCATGTTCCAGATCCTGACACTATGGTTATGGTAGTTAACGCAGGTTGGTGAATTCCTGCTCCATCTGTTCAAATCCCGAGTCAGGCATAACCATTTATGGTGCTAGTGGAGGCACTTAAAAGACCCAACGATCCAAAAATCCTCACGAGTGGTTTTATAGTAGCGGAAGAAATGTGGAAGATCCTCGGGCCCGTTCTTCCCTGAGGATTCTCCATCAAAACTAGGACGGACCTACTGTCATCTATAACAGTTGTCACTAAAGTTGGGTACGCTCATAATCACTTGCGAGTGTACGATCGTGTGTAACGTGAATGCGAGGTTCTCATTGGTTACTGTATCATACGTCGTTACGACGTTAATATCATAAATGCACCGGCTTTAAAGCTCATGTTACGTAACATAGTCCAACAAACACAAGCTTATGTTGCGTTGTTTTGTATTGTGTTATGTAGACCAAAGAATTTTCACTCATTGCTTAAAATATGTGATATTTTTTTTTTTTTTTTTTTGTATTAATTTACTTTTATTTCAGTTTTGTTTTCTACATATTCAGCAGTTAAAAGTAGTAACTGCTGAATGCTTAAAAATTCGAAGAATTTAAACAATTAAAAGAAAAACAGTTAAATTACTTTTGACTCAGCTGTCTTAATTTGTGTCTTCGTGCTAGATGGTTTGCCACAAGTGGTTTATATTAATTATATATATATATATGAACACAATTTTTTATTTACAACAAAATTATTCCAAGTTATTTCGCGCAATATGCTGCGCGATAATTAATCAGTATTAATTAGTAATTAATCAGTATAGACAAAAAGCAAAAAATTTAGAACCAGTTCCACAAAGACCCAAAAGAAGTGAAATTCAAAACCGGTAAATTTCAAAATTTCCTGTAAATATGCAATAAATCTGATATAACGTTATCAAGAGGAAGTATATCAGACTCAACTGACCATTCTAATGAGCCATTCTAAATTATTCTAATTCAATAAACCGTTCTAAATTATTTAATCATAGCAGTTCATCCGAAAATTCTGGAGGAATTCCTAATTTTCAAGTTCAGCTAATTTTGTATAACAGAAAAATAGTTTCCGAAGAGGTTGGAGGGTTCAGTCTAATGTACCTGCTCTTCATAATGTTATATCAGATTTGGATGCATTCCTCTTACATTATTGTGCGTTTGTATTTATTTTTTGTGATTTTTGTATTTTTTTAAGGTTTTTTTAGTATTTCACATTTCTTTAATTCTTCTAATTTCGATTAATTTCACATATTTATAGGAATTTTGAAATTTACTGGTTTTAAATTTCACTTCTTTTGGGTTTTTGGGAAATTGGTTCTAAGTTTCTTACTTTATGTATATATATTATTTTCCGCCCTATTTTTCCCCGTCAGTCCACCCCTGTCATAGCTAGCTTAATAGTAGCCAGTAAATTATTCACGTATACTTCTGTTTGTTGTTTTCATGTAAATACAAAGTTAGTAAACTACTAGCAAATATCGAGCTACGCGGAAAATAACGTATACAGTAGACGCATTTAATGTGATCACGCTTAATGTTATTATTCGGATATTTACATGAAACTGCCGAATTCCGCCTGTTCGTATTAGAAAATGTGGAAAATAAGACACTTCGCTTATTGTAATCAATATTTCGGTTAATAGAATCAAAATATATTATAGAAGAAGTTTTTTTGAAACTAAAGTTTCCAAATAAAATCAAAATAGATTATAAAAATTCCCAAATGACAGAAAAATGTCCCCAAGTAAGATATTAAGTCACCAAAAATCTTGATTTCGATTTTAATCCGCCGTTTAAAACTAGGCAAAAAAATGCGACCTCAGTCTGGAGTAGATTTTGAATAATACAATCGATTCTGTGCGAGTCAGATAGAGATCCCTCTTCTCTTCAATGATTTAAAAAATGAAAGTCCGCAGATTTTGTTCTCCTCTTTTGCTTGCTTTTGATAAAAGAAAAATTAAGCATAACATCCACTACGGTTGCTTTTTTGCCTGATTTTTAATTTTAAATTGGCATTCTCGTTTTCAAAGAGGAATGGCCTACAAGTATCAAGATTACGGATTCAGCATCGATCAAATAATTTCCAGAACAAATTACGAACAGTTCATAAACAAATTTTCAATTAAAATGCTCCGGAAATATTATTTATATGTTTCTCGTTATGTTTTTATTAAATTAATGAAATTCCATTTCTAATTTGAAAGGAATTTTTACTTCCTTCTATGAAATAAACAAAATATTGTGATAGCAAAAAATTTTGGGTTTCAGATTTCAATGCAAATATCCCATTTACTGTTTCCGAAACCATTTTTACTACTCTATGATGTCTCTATGTACGGACAGAATAAAGAACACTTTATTGCAAAATGGATTGTAAAAAGGATTCAAATTGAATTCTTTCGTGAAGTCAGTACGAACGTATGTATCTTTCATAATTCAAAAACGATTAGTCGTACAATGTTAAAATTTTGTATATGCTACTGTTATAACGCCTTGTTATGTACTTCCCTTTCTCTTTTCAGCCAGCAATATTAATATATATATATATCTCTGATGTACCAGCTTTTGCCCGGAATAAATAGATTGGTGAAGAATCATAGATGTAGTCGTAGCTTAAATTATCAGACGATAAGTTTAAGAAACAGGATCCATTTATTATTAGTCAGGAGAAATAGCAGTTACAAAATCAGATATCCGGAGTAAATAAAAAAGAATTACTAATAACTTTTTGTATGAAGTTTACTGCATCGTTACATTAAAGAAAAGACCCCGATATTCCTTTGCGAGTCCTTTTATAGCCTGTGGAAAGGCGGAGCTTTCAAGAAATGACGTCAGTCTCGTCAGCCAATCCAGTTCGCTTTAAAAATTTCCAGAACATTCTATAACTGTACGTGTAGAAAAGGCGGGAAAAACAACTTGACTACGGGGCTGTGAATTTAATTCCACGTACTTTCAAATAAGAGAACGTCGCCATTTAAAATGAAGGGAACGTACAGTTAGAATTTTAAGTGTATTTTTGACTATGGAATTTTATTATTACATATATATATATATATATATATATATATATATATATATAAACTTAAAACATGTAAAGTCAAAAGTAGATTGGAATCAAAGCAAGGCAATTCCTCAACAATATTAATAATTGCATGCTTGTAAAGAGGTTAAACATAAAATCAAAGCATTTCGAAATAAAAATTATCATAATAGTATAAACTCGAAAACTAAAAATGCAAAAAGGGAAAAGATATAAAAGATAATAAAAATTAATCACCTTTTATTAAAACTTTAATTGAGAACTTATACGATATTTCTTCTGCTTTCCTAGCGTGCCTTCGTGGTGTAGTGGTTTTGCACGCTGGGTTGGTATTCCAGAGGTCCGTGGTTCGGTTCCCGGCGAAGGTGTTGCTGACTTTTCAATTCTCCTACTTTAAAAAATATACCTAATGTCTTTACAAACTCATTAGGGGACAATGAATTAAAGCTTCATAAAAGCTGATTAATGTGCTTCGAAAACGTGCTTCGTTCTTCCGGTAAATTTGAGATCAAAAACCGAAAGAAAAAACAGATTTATATTATATAAAAAGTCATATAAAACCGAAAACAGTGAATCTCAAATGTACCAGGATTTTCCCTATACGCCTTCGAAACACTTGGAAAAAAGAATAAAACATAACATTGACTACGAAAAAACTAAAACATTACCCATTGTACAATGACCATTCGAAAAAAAAAAACCAAATTATTTATATATATAGATGTCATTTTCAAAACGCCTGAGGGATCGGTTAATTAAGTAAGAATAATTCCAGGAAATAAGTTTAAACGAAGGGCAGCCAAAAAAAATATAATTTAATAGGCATAATGTGTATAATTTAACAGACGTAACGTGTATAATTTAACAGGCGTAATGTGTATAATTTAACAGGCGTAATGTGTATAATTTAATAGGCGCAATGTGTATAATTTAACAGGCGTTATATACATAATTTAACAGGCGTGATGTGTATAATTTAATAGGCGTAATGTGTATAATTTAATAGGCGTAATGTGTATAATTTAACAGGCGTAATGTGTATAATTTAAAAGTCGTAATGTGTTTAATTTAACAGCGTAATTTGTATAATTTAATAGGCGTAACGTGTTCAATTTAATAGGCGTAATGTGTATAATTTAATAGGCGCAATCTGTATAATTCAATAGGCGTAATGTGTATAATTTAACAGGCGTAAAAGGAAGTCATGTGGTCTCCACCTCCAATTTTTTCCCCGTCGTTTAATGTTGCCATTCGGTTAATTCTTTTAAAAAAAGGTTCGTACAAATATGATTACATTAACCGGCACCTACAATATTACGCGTGAAAGCTAAACTTCAGAGGCACTTTCGTCGGATATTATTAGGCTGTATGTGGGTGCTCTTATAAATCGGATGTACATTCAGAGCTACTTTCGTATCCAATTCGCAGTACCTACGGGGTCGCGGAGAAGGTTAGGAAAAAGTAGACAGACCGTGGAGGGAAACAATAGCCGGTTATTTTTGGGAAAGCAGATCGGCGGTAACGATAGCGCTGATACGATCGCAGTCAGCGTGAGCATAAAGCACCAGCATGGCGTGCAAACTTCAAGGACGAAAATATTTCGCAGTTTTCAGACATTCTGGCCAAAAATTTAGAAGGAAGGTCCGGCAATTTTCTCTGTAACCTGCAATTCTTGTAACTTTTTTTATGACCGCCTTTTCTCTTTTTATTGTGCTTGAGGATGCGGGTAATAAAGTAAATGTTTCGAAAGAGTTCGATGTTCATGTAAATACTGTCGGTTTGTTGAGTTTTGTTATCTGCGCCAGGCTTGGGAATAGTTTCACTTTAAAATATCCTTCGTTGGGCTGGCATTGAAATGAATGATAAAATTTACACACACACACACACAAATAAAAAAAATATATAAAAAAATCTGAAAGGTTTCAGATTTTAAATTAACTTCCAAAGGGGCGTTTTTATAACATTTTGTGTGTTACCTTTATTTATTAAATATCATGTTCTTCGCACTTAAACCATAAAATTCAGTTCAAGAGCAATATTGCAAAATAATTTTAAAATAAGCATATCTTCGGAATTTCCAATACACATTCTCGTGCGCTGGAGATAATTTTTTTTTTTTTTTTTTTCTGTACAACGTTGCCATGGCTCGCTTTGAAATCCTTGAGTTTGTTTATCAAAAAGTCGTTAAAGTTTGACAAAATAGGAAATCGATAATAAAATAAGTCCAAATTACATATTTGGCTTCCGCATAGCCATATTCGCTGTAGGATTACGTCATTCAAAATTGGGTGGTTCTAGGTACCGTTGTTTTATCACAATGCGAGAAACATACATACATTTATGCAGATTCTTCATTATTTAATTTCTTTAAATGTAATGCAGGGCGATAATATTCGGTGGCAACAATTTGAAAAGGGAAACGGACATTCAGAGTGATTCGACGCAAAATTGCAAAACGAAAACAATAGTCCCTCAGGAATAAAACCCCTTTGGAGGGTAAAAAAAGTTAAATAATGAAGAATCTGTCTGTATGTATGTATGCATATTCCTCGCACTGTAAAGACAACGGCAAGTAGAGTCACCGAATTTTTAATACACGTAGTTCTCCACCTGAACTTGGGCACTTCGGAGCACGAATTTTAAATTTCGAATTCGTTAGCCCAAAAGGAACTTTAGTCCCGAATGGGATTTTAGTCTCGAAACTGTAGTTTGCGTTGAAACACTTAAATGCGTTACATCACTTTCCAAATTCTTGTCACCAAATGTTACGAGCGCTCTATTATATTTTGATAAATCTGCATGAATGTATGCATCTTTCTTGCATTGCGGAAAAACAACGGTATCTAGAGCCATCCAATTTTGAATAACGTAATACTCCATCCGAACTTGGGCACCTGGAAGTCCGAATTTTGAATTTGTTTTATGATCTATTTCTGATTTAGTAAAACTTTAATGAATTTTTAATTAACAAACTCAACGATTCTAAAGCGAGCAGTGGCAACATTATACGGAATAAAACATTTTTATCTCCAGCGCGCGAGACTGTCTACCGGAAATTTTAAGGATATGCTATTTTAAAATATTTTGGGATTTTGCTGTTGAATGGAGTTTTTTGTGACGTAAGCGCCAAGAATGTAACATTTAATAAATAAGTAAACATACAAAGCTTAATAATAAAAAGATAAAAAAAGTTTTATAAAACCATCTTGGTAGGAAAACTGAACATTAATATGATGAAATGAAAAAAGACTGAAATATATATATATATATATATATACATATACCTACACTTAACGCTGCCAAACTCCCAAACTACGTCTGAAGGTAAGAAAATTGTATTTAAGAAAAAAATTTATTTCTTTGGAAATGAAAATAAGAATTTTGAATCTTCAATTAAAGCATCTCGAGTTACAAAAAGTCTAAATTTAAACAAGGTAACAATGAGAACCATTAAAAATAATATTTTGTTCTTCAAAGTTTTCGGAAGGCATCCTTCCAATTTTTATTGGTTGTTAGTTTCCCAGTTTCACTCAATACGATATTTTCTGGATATCTATCTACAGTATTATAGCAGAGATACCTGTAGTATGTACTTCTGTTGCAGAATTTCCTCATTAAGGCAGTTTAAATATGGGTGATAGTTACATATATATATATATACAAGAGTGAAGTATGTTTGTTTGTCCTCTAATAACTCAGTCACTACTAATCGTCACCAAATTTTCTACAATTCTTTTCTGGGTACTGAAAAGGGTCAACGTCGAGTTTTTTCAAAAAAAAAAAAAAAAAAAAAAAAAAAAAAAAAAAGTAGCAAAATCAGAGATATTAATTAAAAACTCGGAAAGGCGGTCATTTTTGCCCTCATTTTTCCGAGTGGCAACAGTCTCGCAAGCTGGAGATGAAAATCTGCTTTATTTAGAAAGTTGTTGCCACTGCTCGCTTTCAAATCCTACACTTCGTTAATAAAAAATTTCTAAGTTTTACGATGAAATAAAAATAACATTGCCAAACACTGAATACATTACTCCCGACTCCAAAAATTCGTGGGAAGCCAATTCGACTCTTCCCATCATCGTACGAATTTAATTAGCCGAAATACTAATTAAAAACTCTGAAAGCGCTCATTTTCGCATTCACTTTTTTGAGTGGCATGTCTCGCGAAGTTGGAGATAAAAATGCTTTATTTCCAAAAGTGTTGCTAATGCTCGCTTTCAAACCGTAGAGTTTGTTATCAACATTTGTAACTTTTACAAAATCTAGACATATAAAGAAGAACGTCTGTTTGTGTGTGTGTTTGTTCGCGTTATTGATTTCTGATCAATGATGATAAATTTTTTGCCACATTTAATCGACTAAAATTCAATACAGGTGAAATATTGGATGAAGCTTGAGCTTTTACGACCATTCGATGAGAAAGACGAAAATGATTTAAAACTGCGTGCCATTGTTGCTGATATAATGAGAGAGAATTAGGTTATTTTTCTATCGAAATTTTTTTATGTGGGTTCCATATCGCATCCGACTGAAAAATGTGTGACTCTGAATCGTAATTTTTGTATCGTTATTAGAGAAGGATTTCAGCGGTATCGTTCTCTCTGTTGTTAGATGCATTACTCTCAATATAACTTAACTGGCATCGGGTACTTCCGCTAGTAATGAAGTAAAGAAGAAAATTATGTTTTGTTATTTTAATCATATTTAATTTCTTGATGTATAAACGAATCTCTGAAAGTTTGTTTGAGTGTCTTGCTCAGAAAACGCTTCGCTGTATAATTTTTATTAAAGGGCGTTCGTTCATCGACCGGAAATCACGCATGGCTAAATCTGTGACTTTCCTCTCAAACGCGACAAACGCCAAAAATTCTAAGCGAAGTGTAAAAAAATTTCGAAAATAATTCTCGTCATCTTTCGCATGGAGCATTAACGTCTACCTACATTGTTCCTTCCTGCACAACGAGTTAATTATTTAAACAAAGATGGAAGAAACTTCATTTTTTCAGCGACACTTTTTTTTTTTTTTTTTTTTTTTTTTTTTACCCTTCTGGAGGTGTTCTTTTTTCCTTTATTTCTGTCTGTGTCATAGGATCGTCTGCTAATGAAATCTTCCTCCAGCTTTCTAGCATCGACTACACAGTCCTGGGGGCGTAACTTGGAAAACAAATTAGCGACTTCCCTCTCCTTCTAACCACCTGTTATATGTTCACTGAAGCCGAAACTCGACAAGACCTGTATGTTGCACTCACCGATTCGGCGACCTTTTGTGTATTTTACGACTGGCATTATTTCCTTTAAGATATATCTCTGCTGCAGAGATTATAAAGCATATGAAGAGTATCGAAAGTTACCATCGTTTGGCAGTGACTAGAAGTTAGGAGCAGAAATTAAAAATTACAACTGAAGAACACTTTGGAATAGAATCATTTGTACATTTTATTTTATTTTCTAATTATTTTTTATTAGTCCAAAGGGATTTGAATCCCGAAGGACTATTAGTTTCGTTTTGGCATTTTGCGTCGGACGGATAAATGTCGGTTCACTTTTCAAACTGTTGCCACAAAATGTTAGAGTCTTGCATTATATTTGAAGAAATTAAATAATGAAAAATCTGCATAAATGTATGTATATTTCTCGTATTGTGATAAAACAACGGTACATAGAGTCATCGAATTTTGAATAACGTAATCCTCGAACGAATATGAGCATGTGGAAGACCAAATTTGAAATTTGAAATTTGTTTTATGATCGATTTCCTATTTTTTAAAACTTTGACGAATTTTTGATTAACAAACTCAAGGATTTCAAAGCGAGCAATGGCAACGTTGTGCAGAAAAAACATTTTTATCTCCAGCGCGTGAGTCTCTGTATCGGAAATTCTAAAGATATGCTCGTTTTAAAACTATTTTGCGATATTGCTGTTGCACTGGATCTTATGGTTTAAGTGCGAGGAACATGATGTTTAATAAAGAAAGGTAACACACAAAATGTTAAAAAACGCCCCTTTGGACGTAATTTAAAATCTGAAACATTTCAGATTTTTTTTATTTATTAATTATTTTTTAATTTTTAATATTATTTTTATTTATTTTAGATTTCTAGCGAAAAGGGGCAATTCGCCCAGAAGGGCTTGGCATTTTGCGTCGTCCATTACAATAAGGAATTTCACTTTTCAAATTGTTGCCATTAAATATTAGGGCCCTGCATAACATTTAAAGAAATTAAATAATGAAAAATCTGCATGAGTGTACGTATGTTTCTCGCACTGTGGAAAAACAACGGTACGTGGAGACATCAAATTCTGAATAACGTAGTCCTCCACTCGAATATGAGCGCCAAATTTGAAAATGTTTTTTTATTTATTTCATATTTTGTAAAACATAAACGAATTTTTGATTAACAAACACAACGATTTCAAAGAGAGCACTGGCAACAACAACAACAAAAAAAAAAAAAAAAAAAAAGGTTAATTTTCACTTTTATGCACCGAAAATTTTGTCTTCCTGCGCGTTGGCCGAATTGCTGGTTTTGGCTTTGAAACTCTAATTTTAATTGCAAACAAAATTTTTGAACTGTTTTTCGTACCCTCAGGTTACGAAGGACTAACAGGACCGTCACGGTTACGAAGATGAGATTTATTAACTTGCAGAGAAAACAAGCTTAAAAAAAAGCGCTGCTACCTTTATGCTAGCCAGCATTTTTCGAAAGGATAGAAACATTTTTAAAAGGGTTCCCACCAGCAGGCCGAGCGGTAAAGTCGCTGAACAATATAATTTGATCCGAGGCTCAAATCCCACGAACGGGCTGGCTGCAAGGGCGTTTTCGTGGTCTTCCCATGTTTAATGTGTTCCAGGTTCCCTAAGAAAATCCTCCACGAAGGCATCCCTTCGCTTAGGCAAATATCCCTCGAGTGCTTTGCCATAATCAAATAAAATTAAACCACTTTTTAAAGAGCTTTCACCGTTATGAAGGTCTGCTTTTAACTTGCAAGAAGCAAACTTCAAAAAAGTACCGGAACTTTTGTGCTAGTCGGCCATTTTTCGAAAGTTATAAGCTCTCGTAAAGAGCCCTCACCTTTACGAAAATCAGATTTTAACTTGAAAAAGGAAACTCCAAAAAAGTTCCGCTATCTTCCGAAAGAATAGAAGCTTCCATTGAAGTTCTGTAACGAAGATCAATTTTTAATTTGAAAAAAGCAAACTTCTGAAACGTTCCAGCACCTTTATGCCGGCGTACCACTATGGAAATAGGAATTTAGTTTATAAGATGAGGAGGTATCGGCGGTCTTCTAAAATTCGAGACTGGAGGCCTGAGCAGTGCGGGCGTAGGCAGTCATCAAACCAAGGCTGTGAAACGTAAATCTCAGTATTTTGTCAAAATATATTATGTGAGCTTGACTGTCACACGCATCACAGATAACACAGATGAACATCGCAGATAATATAAACCTCTGACCGGCAAGGCCGTAGATACATTGCTTAGAATACTTTCTGGGACGTCTTTAAAAAAGTATATGTACACTGCGGAAAAAAAAAAAAGGGGGGGGACAATTTTATATCTCCGTTCTACTGGGCCTATTGACGAAATTCAAACTGCGTTTTTCGTGTATCGAAAGCGAGACTTAGGATAGGTATTAGATTTATATATATGTGATGTACCAGATTTTGTCAGGAATAAATAGATTGTTGAAGAATCATAAATGTAGTCGTAGCTTAAATTATCAGACGATAAGTTTAAAAAACAGGATCCGTTTATTATTGGTCAGAAGAAATAGCAGTTACAAAATCAGATATCCGGGGTAAATAAAAAAGAACTACTAATAACTTTTTGTATGAAGTTTACTGCATCGTGACATTTAAGAAAAATCCCCCCGATATTCTTTTGTGAGTCCTTTTATAGCCTGTGGAAAGGCGGAGCTTTCAAGAAATGACGTCAGTCTCGTCAGCCAATCCAGTTCGCTTTAAAAATTTCCAGAACATTCTATAACTGTACGTGTAGAAAAGGCGGGAAAAACAACTTGACTACGGGGCTGTGAATTTAATTCCACGTACTTTCAAATAAGAGAACGTCGCCATTAAAAATGAAAAGAACATACAGCTAGAATTTTAAGTGTATTGTTGACTATGGAATTTTATTATTACGTATATATATATATATATATAGCGTAGTTCCAATACAGGTATTTTGACACAAAATCGGACTTTTTCTGAAATGACATGGCAATTTGTTTTGCATATTTCGTATGCCAACTGCCATGTTTTGTAAAAATCGTACGGGTAGTTTTTAAAAAATTAGCTCTCAAAATTTTAGCTCTTCGGTGTTAATTCAATTTAGTACGTATTTATTAATATCTCTTTTTTTATGAAACTTAGTTAATTCCTTCTTACACAGTTTGAAATTTAGGTCCATTCCAAAAAAAAAATCCACCCATTTCTTTTATGATTTATTTTTAAATAATTTTTATAAAATTTTCGAAAAAAATTTTGTTCATAACTTTAAAAATTTTTACAATCATCTTAAAGTAGACGTATTTCTAAGCATACCTGCAAAAATTTGGAGCTTTTTATTCAAAATTTCCGAAGATGTACTTGAAATTATATATTGGAGCATTTTGACATTTGGCCTATTTGTTGAAAGCGACAATAAAGAAAATGTGGTTTACGCACTTTGTTAAAATTATTTGAAAGTAGGAACGATGTGACTTTTTTTCGGTTCATCTGCAATGTCAAAAAGGAAAAGAAAATAGGTTGCTATAAATTTAAAAGGTTCGTCAAGTGAATTATTTTTGGTGAAAACTGAAAAAAATGCGCCAAGTTAAATTTTTGAATTTTTCCGTAAATTTCGCACCAAATTTTACAAAATTTAATATTTAGACATAATTTGAGTCGTAGAATCCAAATATGAAAAAAAATGTCATGTTATTTCAGAAAACGTCCAATTTTGTGACAAAATACATATATTAGAAAAGCTATATATAAATCTAATATATATCCTGCGCTTTCGAGACATGGAAAACGGCCTACTAGAACGAGAGGTATAGAAGTGTCCCTTCCCTCCCCCACACGGTGGGCCTTCATTTTGAAATATATTCAAGAAGTTACAGCAATATAATAAAAGTACATAAATCCAGGTATAAAGCAGAGGAGCATTTTCACATTAAAATGAAGGAAATACCTATTTATCTCGGCAGTTTTGATAATATGCACTTTCCCAGCGAAATCCCGTGCCGGTCAGAATCGTTGTGTTACTGAAGCTCGTAGCGTCTTTACCAACAGCGGACAGTAACGCCTAATTTGAAAATTATTGCCACAAAGAAATTGATGTTTGTAGCTAGTAACGTACGTTTAGTAGTTTCTATCTGCAGCAGTAATTTAAGCTTTTCTAAGGTAGATCTGAAGTAATGACCCAGAATTAATTTTGAATTACTTACAATTAGTTCTGCAATTGAAGTTGAGCTTCATGATCATTAATAGCGATCCCAAACAGGTGCAGGAAAGTGATTAATTTTACCTTCCTACTCATTCGGCGTCTTCAGTAATAAATTGGATTACTTTGTGTCACTATTTCCACTCTGTCGGAATTCCCATTTATTTCTTTGGACGTCATCGTTTCATTTTCTTTGATTAAAATGTTTTATTTATGTTTTTTTATGTTTTCATCGTACTTGAAGAATAGCGGGTTTATTTCTTTTTTCATATACTATTATTTACTATTATTTATTTCATATACTATATTTTATACTCGGCTAAAATCGCAGTATTTAAAAATCAATAAATTCTCATCGATATTAAATTGAAAAAATCGGTTTTTCAATTTTTATTTAAAAAAATAAGGTAAACATTTCTCATTCCAAAAATATGTAGCAGGTTTACATCCGTAATACCAAAAAAAAATATGAATTAAATTGAAAGATGTAAACTAACACACACACGCTCTTTTTACTTCCTTGTACGAAGTAAAAAGGAAGTATTGTAATCGCGAAAAGTTTCAGGCAACATATTTCAACGAAAATATCCATTTTGACCGCTATCGAATGCAATTTAACGAGGTTTTTGCGTAATATCTGTACATAAGGACAGAATAAAAGACTCTTTTTCTCCAAAAAATTATAAAATTGCTTTAAAATTAATTCTGAAGAGAATTTTTCGTGGCGTCTGTACGAACGTATGTACGTACGTATCTCGCATAACTCAAAAACGAGTAGCCTCAGAACGTTCAAATTTTGTATATAGGACTGCTATAACATGTAGATGTGCACTTCGTATTTTGGTTGCAATCGGACGTATATAAATACTATATTTATATATATAGCCACTCTGTTACCCGGCTCAGTGATCTCAGTTTCTTTACTCTTATAAGTTGTACATTTTTTGCTTTAAAAATGATTGAATTATGTTGTTTTTATCTTCCGGTTAAGGTTTTTATGCCTTTCGTAATTCTGGAAGCAATATTTGTACAATTATCAACAATTTAAAAGCTGTTTAAGTGCGTTAAGTTTTAAATAACATGGTAGATATATTTATTTACATTTGAAACAGCAGAATTCTAGATTTGTTGCCAATCTAGAGAGACTAAGCTTCGCAACACAAAAATAACGCCTACATTTATTATTGCGAATTAAATCACGCTTAATCCTTTCTGGAATTTTTTCGAGGAAATAAGTGTTTAAGATTTACTTTAATTTTTAATGCAGATATTTTGAGTTTTTATGTATTTTTGCCTTGTCGCGAAGTGAGAACTTAATTAATTGAATGAGAAATACTAAATCGTCTGTGAAAAACTGTTTCTTTTCTGTTTTGTTTGCTTAATTTCTTTCATACATCGTTTTAGCTTTATTATAGTATTTGAATAGAACATGTGGCAACGATAATTCTTCAAATGATATAAATTTTGTGCATTCAGAGTGTCGTTATAGTAAACAAATATAGTGAATTTTAATTCTGCATTTATTCTATTGTGATTTATGCGCTGTCGACGAACTAGATTTAATTCAATCCAATTAATTTAAATGAAATTCAAGAAAAAAATGCGTATAATTTAATATTCCGTACAAGGAAGTCATGTGGTGTACACATCAGATTTTTTTTAAAACAAATCTGACATGGATACCACGTGACGTCTTTGTACTGCCTATTAAATTATACGCAATTTTTTCTTTTAAACTTATTTTCACGAATTTCATTAAAGATATATTTCCCATTCAGCTGTCCTTTCGCGGCAAGGCAAAAATACATAAAAACTCAAAGCATCTTTATTCAAATTTGAAAAATATAAAAAACAACATTAAAGACCAATAAACTGTTGAAAAATTTTTTTTACAATTAAAATTAGAGTTTCTACGCAAAAACAAGCAATTCGGCCAGCGGGCAAGAAGGTAGAATTTTTAGGTGCACAAAATTGAAAGTTTACTTTTGTTCCCACTCAGCAAAAAGACACTGAATGTGCAGAAACTGACTTAATTCACTCTTCTCCTAAGTCTCAAATGTAAACAAATATGGATGCTCCATTAGGCTTAGCCGCACTTAAACAACTTTTAAATTGCTGATAGTTTTACAACTATTGCATGAAGTTTAACTAAAGGCATAAAAACCTTAACGAAACATAAGAACAATATAACTCAGTCATTTTTAAAGCAAAAAAAATGCACAACTTATCAAGAACAAACAAACATAAAAACTGAGTTCACGGTGCCGAAAAATAGAGCGAATATATATATTACACACAGATGTCACTCAAAAGCATCGTTAAATTGTATTCGGTAACGATCAAAATGGATATTTTCGTTGAAATATGATACCCGATAATTTTACTTAGTAGAAGGAAGTAAAAATTATAAATTAAATTAACAACGATATCTATCTATCCATCCAACAAGCCTTAATTTTTTAATAATTTTTTTACTAAATGTTTCGAATGAACACATTTAAATTTCTTTTTGCAGGAAGAAGCCACTGATTTTACTTGAAAATATACTACAATTTTTAATAATTAAAATTTTCATCAATTAAAAGGCATTTCCATTTTTTTAGCTCCACCTCTTAGAGCAAAGGTATTTATTGAGACTCGTCCTCTGACTCGAAGATTTGTTGGCGGCTCCAACAAATTTAGAATATAGTAAACTTTATCTTATAAACACAAAACATTAAATTCTAATTCAACTTTTTACTTTTCGCGAAAATAGAAAACACAAATAATTGTGAATAAAAAAGAAAACATTTAAAAATTTTTTTTAAAAATCTTTAAAATTTAATAATATTTCAAAATTTTCCAGTAATACCTAAAACAACGAGTAAATTTCATTATGCGGGACAATTTGTGCCAAAAGATTGCTCCGCCTTGTTTTGTATTCTTTCACGTCAATTGATCTTCTAAGATGTTCTGAAGTCAAGCGATGATTTTTCAAAAAACGTTTTTACATAAAATTTACGATTAAATTCTCTTAAGTTTTCCTATTTAAAAAGCTTGTCATTCAATATGAAATGGTAGTGTTCAGTCAAAGAAGGTCATCTCGTTCTTGTATCTTTCATCCTTTAAATGGAAATCTAAACAAACGGACTTCATCCTTATTCTCGTTGTTGTCAAACAGACTTCGTCCTGAGTCTCATTGCTATCTATTAAACTTCATCCTGTCTCGTTGTTGTTCAACAGCTTTCATTTCAAGTCTCATTGCTGTCTAATAAACTTCATCCTTAGTCTTGTTTGTTGTCTAGTAAATTTCATCCTTAGTCTCGTTCCTGTCTAATAGACTTCATCCTGAGTCTCGTTGTTGTCTAACAGACTTCATCCTGAGTCTCGTTGTTGTTTGGAAGATTTCATACTTAGTTCCGTTGTTGTCTAGTAGACGTCAACTTTACTTTTGTTGTTGTCTGTGTTTGATGTTGACAATGTCTCATTCAACACAGTCTTAATATTAAATAATTTGCAGCCCAGCACTAAATTTATTGACAACAGTCGGCATTTTCCGGCACCTGTTTAAATTTTAGGATATCCACACGCGTTTGACCAAACTTAAACGAAACAAAACGAGATCCCAATTCTCAAAAAAAGAAAGGTTGGCGTAAGTCAGAGAATGTTTGCAGCACATAAGACATGTTTTTCCCTTGGAATAAATAAACAAAAAGAACAACTGGCTGGCAAAATGAACCAAATGAACCAAAAATCCGCGGAAGAGACTCATCGCTGACTAAGAGAACAAGATACTTTTGTCACAATCTTAATCGACTGCTTTCCTTAACGACGAAACTAACTGACTAGAACAGGGCTTTCCAGTGGGGTCGTTACTGACTCCTGAGGGTCGATAAAATTTTAATGAGGGCCAGTGATGACAAAGAGGTCGATTGGGGGTCAGTAGTCGAATATACATGGCAAATGATTGGCGTAACATAGATCGCATCGATTGAAAAAAAAAGTATTAGTATTGTAAAGAGGGTAATTAATTGTTTAGCTCACCAGCAACCGAGCGGTTAAATCGCTGAACACTGGTCCGGAGCTCAAATCCCGGCGAACGAGCTGCCTGTACGGGCGTTTTCTGTTCATTATATAGAAATATTTAAGGGGATCAATGAAGAAAACCATGCTTTTAATAGGGGTCGATGCAAGAAAAAGGTTGGGAACTTCTGAAGTAGAATATTAGAGTTGAAATTACATCATTTTAAAAACAATTATATCTGATTCAGAGGTACCGAAACAAATAATACGTTGTGCGCATTTCCCAATATAACAGCAACACATTTTTCTTCTGTAAACAAACATTGAAGAGCATCTATTACAACATGTTAGTCATCCTTCCCTAATACCTTGGCAAAAAATTAATTAATATCTTCATGATAAAACAAAATGCCTCCGAAATTAGTATGACTGGGATTTGGACTAATTTTTTTTTCAATCCTAAAATCGAGAAGAAGTAGAAATAAAACGCAATAAAAACGCTTTTCATTCCTAGAGCAGACACGAACTTCTATCGATGCGTTTCCGAACGGGAATGAAGATTTATTGCACTTATATCAATTTCCCTCTAAGGCCATTTATAACTCTCGCTCGCCCCTATTCATTCGCTCTCTTGACGTATGATCGCGAATCACGACTGGCTCAAAAGGAGACATACATTACGTATCAAGACGCTTTTGATGCGCCTGACTCGCAGTTACTACGGTGAAAAATGGATTCGCGTTTTTAATCGACACGTGAGCTTAACGCGTTTATTTGTTCGTATTGATGGAAAGGGCGCAGATTGAAAAATGATAGTAATCTTTTTGTTTTTATTCTAATAGTTCTATGCCGTAATGAATATATTCTAAATCGATCTTATCTTCATGAGCGGGAGGGGGGGGATCTTAAAAACTGATTTTTATATCAGATGTGATTTTTGTAGATTAATAAAAAAATTCAGTCATCGATTTCTTTTACCCGTAAATTGAAAAAAGAAAATAAATAAATAAATAAAATAAATCGTTAATCGCAATTCGCTCATTTTTTTCGTGTCCTGTATTTTAAATATTGATTTCAAATATTCAAATACATAAAATTAAGGTAAGGCAGAAACTAAAGTTACTTGTGCCAACTATTGCTAAAGAAATAAAAATAATGTCTTCCTCTCATTGTTACCTCCTGAGCACAGGCTTTTCTTTTATCATTCGCACGCCTACAGCTGATGAAGCAGGTTCTGTATTTATTCTATATTGAAACCTTCGAAACTAGTCCTACAAATTTATGAATATGATGCTGATTCTTTTTCTCTTATCACCTCCATTTTACTTTCTTTAGTTAAATATGATAATTCTAATCTATTTCTCTCTATAGTTTTCGAAATTCTAACTTAGATTTTTCACGTTTTATTCCTGTTTTCCACGATAGACTCCTTCGACGAACTACTAGTATTTAGCAGTCTTTAGCCGATCGGCTGCTGGTGGGACTCAAGAAGAACGGCATGAAGAAAAGTGTTTTAAAGCACTTTATTTTTCAATAAATATAAGCATCTGATTATATAATTGTTAATTATGGAATATGGAATATAGAACAGTTTTGTTTCTTTCCTTTAGAATTTTTAGAATTTATATTATTTTTAGTCTATTGTACTATTTTTCAGTATATAATGGTGGTACTGATGTTATCTCAAATATACATTATTTTCTTTTCCCTTTTCTTTTGTTTTTAATGAAGAATTCGATTATAGGGGATACAGTCACAACTACATTAATCATTAAGCAAAATTACTCAAGGGAAGGGGTGATCTCGAAAAGGTGCTTAAAAACTAATAAAAGGGATCACCACTAAAATTTCCTGCTGCTATCCTTACCATGGAAAATAGGATGCAGTAAAATTAAGACTCAGATTGAAGAATATTGTTATCGAATTGCCGAAGATCCGCCCGTTCGTATATGTAAAATGGAAACTACTTCGCTTATTGTAATCAACAGTCGCTTAATATGGTTAAAATATTATAAAATAATTTTTTTAACTGAAATAAAGTCACCAAATAAGGTCATAACAGATTATAAAAATTTTCAAGTGACAGAGAAATGTCTAAAAGTAAGGAATTAAGTCACCAAACAGCTCGATTTCCATTTTAATCAACCATTTAAAATTAAGCAAAAAAAAAAAAAAAAAAAAAAAAAAAAAAAATGCAACCTTAGTTTGACGTACGTATTGAATAACGATATGGATTTTGAGAGTGGTCAGACACAGGTCCCTCTTCTTCAGGAGGGGGGAGGGGATTCTGCAGAATTTTTTTGCTTGCTTCTCAAAAAAGAAAAAAAAAAAAAAAACTGTGAAAATATGTACTGAAGTTTTGCTTTTCTTTGTCTAATTTTTAGTCCAAAGGGTCAATTTGCCGAGAAGGACTATTAATTTCGTCTTGGCATTTTGCGTTGATTCACTACAACCGTTGTTTCACTTTTCAAATTGTTGCCACCCAATATTATTCCCCCGTATTATATTTAAAGAAATTAAATAATGAAGGATTTCCATAAATGTATATATGTTTCTCGCATTGTGATAAAACAACGGTACCTAGAGCCATCCAATTTTAAAACGTAATCCTCCTGCGAATATGGGCATCTGAAATCCCAAATTTGGAATTTGTTTTATTATCTAGTTCACATTTTGTAAACCATTTGCAATTTTTTGATTAAGAAAGTCGGCGATTTCGAAGCGAGCAATGGCCACACTGCACGAATTTTTTTTTTTTAATCTTCAGCGCCCGTAACTGTGTATCGGAAATTCTAAAGATATGCTGTTTTGCTGTTTTTAAAAATTTTGGGATATTATTGCTGAATTGAATTTTATGTGGTTTAAGTGTTAACGTGATATTTAATAAATAAAGATAACATACAAAACGTTAAGAAAACGCCCCTTTGGGCGTATTATAGAATTTGAAAGCTTTCAGATTTTTTAAAAAATTTTTTGTTATTTTTTATGACATTTGTTGAATTTCAATGCGTATTTTTCGAAGTGCTATTTTATCATCATATTTGAATTACCTTTAGTCGACGAAGACCAATAGAATATAGATTCTCGTATTATTAGGGAACATCAAATGAGAGAGAAATGTTAAGACTAAAAGCGAATTTATGTCTTGTAAGCAGGGTTGTGGAGTTGGTAGGGAAAACAACCGACTCCGACTCCTGGAATTTTAATGACTAGCTTCGGCAAGATCTTTGTTGAAGGCCCATAGATCCGATTTGATAAACTTCAGAGCTGAGAAGAGTCTTTCCACACTAACTTGAGTAGGAGGAAGAGCTGTTACTGTTACTGTTAGAGCTACTTCTTTTAACCTTTCAGGATAGATTTTTATAAGTTCTAAAAGAGGTGTCTTGCAAGCGCAATCATATTTCTCTATTTCTTCAAAGGCCGTGTAGAACTCTTGTTTGTATTTTTTCATTTTTATATCTAAAGGCTCTTGGTTCTTTATTTTCATTCGCTTTCCTTAGCTTTTTCAATATTATCCAAAAATATTTCCTAAAATCTAATTCATCACTAGAAGAGGATGATAGAGACTCAATTGCAATGTCAGCAGTTTCAATGTCAGCTGATTCGAATTCTCAAATTGTTCTGAGAATAATTTCATTCTTAACGAAAGTTCATAGATGCCTTTGCCTTTTTAATTCGTTCGTCATCCAAGAAAATTCGGTGTTTCGGATCTACATATATTGAACACAGCAAGATCTCATTGTCTAGCAAACTAGTTTCTCTTTTCTTTATTGAAGAAATCATTCCTTCTACAAGTTAAACCCTTCATTTCATAAAGAACAAACATTTCTTTCTTCCATTCTCGCCTCCTGTTAGTTCTTCAGTTTGCAGCTTTTCGTGGCTATATACGGTGTAGAAAGAAGAATTTCCAATTCTGCAAGATCATTTTACAGTCTTTCTGTTAGTGAAGCATTAGGATTATCTACTTCTTCTAAAAATGTTCTTAATTCTAAAAACTCTTTATCATCAAATAGTATGTACTTCCTTATCGCGTTGCTTGATCAATAATTGCTCCTTTTCCTGCTCGCTTCCTAAGAATAGCATCCATTTTGGGAGTTCTTGCCATTATTGCTGCTTACCTAAATTTACTAAGGAGATTTGTAACTAAATGAATCAGTTTAATTGCTAATGGCAAATATCACATCCATCCTTATATTTATTTATTAATATGTCAATAAAATAGAAAATAACTATTTATTAATGTATACAGTCCATAAATCAAAATAATAACTCAGCTTGTCATTAATTATTTTCAATTCATTTTAATTTCATTTCAAATTCAAACTTTCCAACAAAAACTGGAGTCGGCGTCGACTTGTTTTTAGAGACTCCAGCTCCGACTCCTTTTGCCCCAAAATCTGCCCGACTCCGCAGCCCTGCTTATAAGTACCACAGAGACAGGGAAAGAGCGTAAAGGACCCTTTTATTGGCTCAATAAAAGTTAATCTTATTGACTCAAATTAAAATTAACAAACGCCAGCACTCCTGCTCACAGAAGTCAACAGTTATGGATTAAATTGAAGATTATGGATTAACTGAAACTAAGAAAACTAAATTAGCGGCTACGCAATTAGAATAACGTGCAAGCTGGCTTTGACCTGAAGTCGACGTAACAAACCTAATGGCGTGGATAGCGGGATTCCGTCGAGGAAATCAAATTAGCAACATGGTCTTCAGCAGGCAGAACACGCTTTAATTCTACGCTCTAAAACCTTCATTTAAACACTATATCCTTTCTACTTTATTTGAATATCGCACGGGTTAGAAAATTACGCTGTAGCAGGAAAATGGAAATGAGGAGGATGAGGTAGCTTAACCATAAAATAATTGGTTAAAAACTAACCGTAAACTCTACAAAAGTTTCACATGAAGTCATTGTTGTCGCGGGACTCATGTAATTGTCTGTATCTTCTTCGCTGGTAGTGAAGGTAACAAGTGAAACTAAACCTAAAGATGCAATTCAACGGCTTTTAGATCAGACCTGGACATGTGCGTGCGTGAGCATCGCCACGCGCGATAATCGGTACCCGGATGATGAAGAATATACTATAAATGCATTTTGATACTTTTTGATAAACGCTAATACCCACCTACGCTGAAAAAATAAAGGTGGGATTCAGAAGAAGTTTTACCGCGAGCCTTCAGTTTTGTAAATAACTTCCTGTTCAAAATATTAACTGATATTTTATGCTTATAAATGCTTCCAACTGTGATTTTGGCAGATAAATGATCGCGGTAGATCTCATAAAAAACGTAACCCCATATATAGTGTGCAAATGCGACGGCGGAAAAATGAAATCTGAAAACTTTCCTTTCCAAGTTCTGGAAAAGTAAGAACATTCATTTTGACTTGAATAATGGGAAACTAGTGAGACTTCCTCCACCGACCATAGGAAACCGTCGCCGTATATTTTTGCAGTTTTTTACGTAAATCATTCCTTGTGTTACAAGGTTTCAGTACGATGGCAGAAAAAATTCACAAATATTTGTAGGCTGAGCGCGAGAGAGTGACATGATATAGAAGTCGCGTTTACAGCTGGCACACAATTTCTTTATTTTCCAGTTAAAATCTAGCATTGTAAATCACGGAAACAGCGCAGGTTCCTGTTTTTCTCTGTTGAATAAGAACTAGAATCGGTAATGTGAAATGAGAGAATTATATGAAACACGTCTTTAAATGATGCAAATATATTTTTAAAGAAGTAACACTTTAAAGTGGTAGATCTACTGTTCCGTGACGCACTTTAGGTGCACTTTTTAAAGTACCGTCTTTATTTGCTACCAGTATTAGTATTTAACGGATTGGATTGGATTGGATTGGATTATTTAATTAATGTCAAAACGCACGAGGGCTATCTGCCTAAAGATAGGGATGCCTTCGTGGGGGACTTTCTAAGGGAAACTGGCTCGTATACACGTTACACATGGGGAAAACTACGAAAAACGCCCATGCAGCCAGCCCGGGCGCGGGATTCGAAACTCGGACCGAACTACCAGTGTTCAGCGTCTTTACCACTCGGCCGCTGGTGGGCACTAGTATTTAACGTATAGAATTGTAACAGATAGACGTATTTCAGAACGCTGTACGAGCGTTTTTCATAGAACGTTCTTTGCACGTTATATGAGAGTGCCAGTAACATCGGTATTGGACCTGCTGTTGTCCGTTTTAGAACTGTAATATGTAGATATGATTAAAAACGTTCTGTTGGGACGTTGTACGAACTTTTTTATGAAACGTTATTTACACGTTACATGAGAGTGTCATTAACATCGATACTGGACGTGCTATAATCCGTTTTAGAACTACCATATAGACGTATTTTGGAATGTTTCGTCTGAACGTTCTCGACACGTTTGTAAAACATTTACACTGAACATTCTGTGAGCGATCCGATGCTAGCTGGGTTAATAATAAAAAAGTTCAAAGAATGAAAAATACTTTTTTTTTTTTGTTTACATAATTGATACAAAAGAAAATATTGTAATATTGTAAAAATACATTAAAAATAATTTGAAAAATTTAAATATTTCAATAAATAATTTAGATTTAAAACTCATAAAATAAAGAATTAAGAAGGAAAAAATTATTCATCGTATAGTTTAATGAAAAAAAAAAGAGATTCTCTTTACAAAAGTTCAACAACAATTTTGCGTCACGAATAATAAAAGCGGAAGGAGCCCTTGATAAATTTTAAAGATAATGGCTTATACTTTTAATAATTCGGTTAAAAGATTTCATTATATCAGAGCTTACGTTTTTATTACTCATGTTATGAAATTGTAGATGAAATTTGTTAATCTCTTGTTATCATTAAATTATATGATTAATTATTTTTCTCCATTTAGTTCTTTGATTTTTGATAAGTTTAAAATGAAAGCTTCTTTTATAAAACCTCTCTTTTTTATTTACATTTTATTTTATTTTTTTTATTACAAACTAATTTACTATTAAAAATTTATTAAATAATTATAACTAACTTATTTTATTTTATTTTTTATTACAGACTAATTTACTATTAAAAATTTATTAAATAATTTTAACTAATTTAACCTATTTTCATCCTTTTGGTCTCAATAACACGTTATCATCAAATTACTTAGATGAAAAGTTGTTTTTAACAATGAATAATCACATTTGTACATCCAAAAATTATGTTACCTTAAATTGTGGGGAAAATCCAACATTTTGTCAAAAATTCAGAAATTACGTTAGTAGTGCCATATAAGCTTCATTCAAAAGATTTTCTTCCACTCTATCCGATGGTTTTTAACAGTAAAATTTTAAGATTTTTTGTTTGTTCGTTATACGAAAATATGTACCAAAAATCGTTCAAACATTAAATTTTAAAAAATGCAAACCTAATTTTGAAAACGTCACTTCATTAAATTGCATTGTTATCTACAAACAGTGTGTAAGTGAAGTGCGAGCTCGATAGCTCATCAGGAACCAGTTTAAAAATCTTTTGAAAGATTTTCCACCTAGCGACAGGCACCAAGAATGAGCTTAAATAAAAGTGTATAATAAAAATAAATCTGATATGAATACCACGTAACATCATTGTGTGGTCTATTAAATTATACACTTTTTTTGCTGCACTTCATTTAAACTTATTTCCTCGAATTATTCTAACTTAATGAACCGATCCGTCAAAACAAGTTGTAAATGACATCAAAAATTTCAAATTTTGAAATTAAATATCCCGGTCAGTTTTTTTCGTACGGAAGTAAAACCTCTTATAATTTTATTTTTTGATAACGGCATAAAGCTTTACCAAATACATAAACACAGAAACCGGAAGACGGCATTAAAAGTTAGATTTCGTTATTTGTCCGAAATGAATTAGCTTTAATTTGACATTGCCGAAACATAAATATTTTCGTCATTTAAAACGCTTCTATGATTGGAAGTATATGACTACAACCAAGGATTGCGAAAATAAAGGCCGCGTAAGGCCTTTTCCAAGCCGGATAAGGGGGTGGGTATATATATATATATATATATATATATGTTTGGTAATGCTAATTGCAATAAAGAAAGGGAAGTGTCCAAGTAGATATTATAACAATGCCATATACATAATTCCAATGTTCTACGGCTAATCGTTTTTGAGTTATGCCTGTTACATACATATGCACGTTCGCGGGACTGTACGTACATACGTCACGAAAGAACCCTTTTGGAATCCATTTTAAATTCATTTTACAACCCGTTTTGGAAAAAAAGTTTTTTTTTGTACTGTCCATACGTACAGTACGCCGGAGAGGGAGGCTCCCAGACCTGGGCCTTTTCCAAGCCCTTACGCGGTTAAAAGCGTCACTTCCTCCAGAAGCGATCCAAGGAGGCATAACCCCCCCCCCAGTCAACCCAAGGAGACAAAACTGCGTACACTTAAAGTTTAAAGCACACAAGCCAATTTCGACCGCCAATGGCGGTCACAAAGAAGGGGAGCGAAATCAAATCAAAGACTGTCCCCCAGTGTTGACCATGGAGGTAGGAAGCCAGCCCGTGGACCATGGAGGTAGGAAGCCCCTTTCCTACCTCCATGGTGTTGACCAAGGTTAGCCAAAATCTCAAGGACAAACTCCTACACCAAACCATGTAAAGTCCCCATAGTCAAGCGGAAGACAGTACCAGTACGTTCAGCGGACCAGCGGACAAGACAACCAGTACCAGCGGACAAGACAGTACCAGTACGTTCCTTGGCGAGCCTTAACCTACCACCGAAGAATCGGTGGTTCTAGTTATTGCGAAGTCTGATTATGTCGATTCTGTCTAAGTATAGGTCGTAGCAGAATGCTGGTGCTCCAGTCGACTTCCGGGGAGGAATCTCCATAAGTGTAGATGTGCAAATAGATTCGGGAATTTACAAAGTGTATATTTCCGTTGAAATATGAAGCCCTAAATTTCGATTGTTTGGCGACTTCAGTAATTCCTTTACTTCGTACAAGGAATTAAAAATTGCACAAAATTGAACGAAATTAGAATGAATGAACTTGCGGTTTTGTGCTTCCGATCGCGCAGTCTAACATTTCTCTAATATGTAATATGATTACGAGCCAGTTTTCTTTAGAAAGATCTCTGCGAAAGCATTCCTTCGTTTCGCAGGAGTTAAGTTAATCATTTCAAATATCATTTATCGGGATTCTTTAATTATGAAACTGCAGCACTATTATATATCACGAATATCTTAAAAAAAAAAAAAAAAAAAAAAAAAAAGGCCAAGCAGTTAAGTAGATGAATGCAGGTAGTTCGAATTAGGTTCGATTCCAGGAGAATGGATTGGCTGCATGTGCGTTTTCGTAGTTTTCTGTAAGCTTAACTTGGACATGAGCCAGTTTCCCATAAGTCCTCTACGAAAGCATCGCGCTCTCGAGTGCTTTGCCATAATTAAAATAAACCAAACCAAATCATATAAACGTTCGGTGATAAAATTTCTAATTTGTGTCCACTACAGTTTTCATCGAAAATGAAATTTATTCATTTGGAGAAATTTTGCAGTAACGTAAAAATTTCAAACTTGCGTGTACATACCTTATTCCTAATTTTATTCAGTAGGTAATACACGTTTTTAATAGTGTTGCGTGCGTACGGGTTCGTTACGAAATGAATGCACAAGTCCGATGAAAAATGAACAAAAATTTATTATTATCACAACAAAAATGCTTAAATTTTCTCAAATTATCATGCAGTATTACAATATCTCACAGTAGTTATCTTTTAACTACTCAAATATCCAATAGAACGTAATTCAAAACAGCTAAAGAACGCTAATCCGCGAATTCGCTACAATCAACAACAGTAGTTTTCTAAACAACAACAAACTAAGCAACTACTACAAACTGAGATGTTTTCCTCCTTTTATAAGATTTTAAAATCACGCGCTAGAATTTTCCAGTACTTTCTCGAAATCAAAAAGAGATATTTATTTATTTAATTGAACTAACATTAGCTTTTTAAATACCAAATTCGTAACAATAGTTTTTTATTTTGCTTTATCTATTTTTTATTCATGAAATTTGTGCAGAAATAAATGGGATTTTTAAAATTAAAATTTTGATTCAGTTTCATTCAGCAATAAATGTTTAGTTCTCTGTGCTCGCAACAGTAAATATTATTTTTATTTAAAAATGCATAATTTTTCGAACTTTTTAATTTTCGTACTTTTTTATTTAAAAAAATGTTTAACGCTCGTATTTTGTTTCGAGGTATTACGCTGTAACATAGTTTACATAGACCATTTCTCTTTTATTTCATTCTCTAATCTTTTATAGTTTGAATGAGATTTAATAGTTTTTATACAGTCAGAATTATCGCTCGTGTAAAAAGTTAACGTGTGCAGTTAACAAACAATTCGAATCCCGCGGAATGAACAGTTTTTTTTTTTTTTTCTTTTTTTTTTTTTTTCATATTCGCGGGTTTTAAAAACGTATAAGTCTCTATAATGGCGCCCGAACTAAATTATGGGGAGGGGGCAATAATTCATCATCATACGAATTTGATCGGTTAGATCTCGTACTTCTTCCCGGTCCCCTTTTAACTAGTGTTCAAGCGATGGTTTTATGGTCACAACTCCAATAATTAGAACTTCCATTGCTAGGCCATTAGGCATTGCTACGTCATGGAAATTGGTATAAGGATTTTGTCCAAATGGAATCTGATAATCTTCACCTTTATGCCAACCCAATATAAGAAACGACTAATCGCAGTGAAGCAAACACGATCTGACATCCGGCGGACGTTTCGTTGAGTCAGGTACCGATTCACGCATGCGCAACTATACTTTTCCTCGTCGGCTGCGATATTAATAGGTGTGGTGTGAACGAAGCTAATGACTTTTACGCCTTATCATAATTGGGATAACAATAAATCTATAAAAGATAAAGACAATCTGTATGGATCTGTACGGACATCAACAAATCTGTATGGACAATATTTGTATAAACGTCAACAAAACAAAATACGAGATGAATTATGAAAGGGCAAAGATAAAGCATCTCCAACAATCTTTTCATGAAACAAAAAGGTAAGATTGTTTGAACGTTCCGTTACGTGAGGGATAATGTAAGGAATTATCGCATTCTCCCATGCGTGTCGTAGTGCGAGTGGTTATCACGTCCATCTGGTAGTTACGAGATTCATGGTTCGAATCCCGGCGAGAATAAATTGAATTTTCAAGCTGGCTGTCTTTAAGTTTAATAGTTTTTCCACTAAATTTTTTCCCATATATTCTCATCATACAACTTAACATAATACCTCTATCAGATTAATCCCACACAGCAGGGTATGGTTATTTGTCAACATAAACTTAGATTTCTTCTGGCAGGTTTCGTTTTTATTCGGAATTCTATGCATCTAGTGAATGTTCATATGTGCTTTTAACATTTTGTAGTTCTTGACTACATTTATAGATGTCAGGAGATGCTTTATTTGTGTAGAAATGAAGCTGATGGCGTGGTAACCTGTTGTTGCCAAAATACGTACGTTACATTCTTAATTACACATTCCGTCAGTGTCCGGTGCAACGCCTGTATAAATCAGCTGACTACTCGTTGTTCATGCACTTCACGTTGCTTCTGTGGTTTTATACATTTTTTATTGTTTTCATATAATAAAATTAATAGTGGAAAAATGTTTAGATTGTAGAAAACGATGGTCAGATAACAGAATTGATTGATGAGATACGGTTTTCGATACCAGTGCTAATGACAATGAAGATGAATGTGAGGACGGCGATGAAATTTATGACAGAAGCAGCAAATTCTCAAAACGAATCAACACAGTAAATCTTTTCGCTTCGGAAGTCAATGTTGTTACCCAGAAAGGGTCTTCAAGGGAAACTGGCTCTGCTGAATCTTCTACCTTCCGACAATGCAGGCAGAATATTAAGTGCAGGAATCTGAAACGAAATTGTTGTTGGAGGTATTCCAGGACCGCTCGTACAACACAAGGTATCACTGAAAGAAAAAACGAGATGTATCATGGAAGGAGAAGATGAAGTATGTCCAGGAGTGTTTTTCCTGAAAAAAAGATACAAGCAGCAAATTGAAAAAATAGAAGACGCAAACTGATGAGAAAAAGCAGCAAATTTTTTTTTAAAAAAAAAAGTCAGTTGATGGCACTGTAAACTTTTTCGTTTCTGAAGTGAATGCTGTAATCCAAAAAGTCTCTGTGCAGGAACCTGAAGTGAAATTGCTGCCGGAAGTATTCCAAGACAATCTGTATGGATCTGTACGGACATCAACAAATCTGTATGGACAATATTTGTATAAACGTCAACAAAACAAAATACGAGATGAATTATGAAAGGGCAAAGATAAAGCATCTCCAACAATCTTTTCATGAAACAAAAAGGTAAGATATGTGAGATTTTACTTAAGGGAACTCTCAGATGTTGATACCCCATCATGGCGTAATGTCTAAGTCTGCTAAATACCGTTAGTTCGACCCACTTCGAACCTAGGTGAAAAGGCTACCTGCATGGTTTTTTTTTCGTTGTTTTTTCCAAGAATGACGTGAATGCGAGCCACTTCTCCTTAAAAAATCCTCAAAGAAGGCATTCTCCCCCCTTTAGGCAACTAGTCCTCATTCGCTTTGTCATATTCAAGTAACTTAATATAACGTTATTCCCGATAAAATTTTATGTGCATAAAACTGATTTATAGATCCATTTTCTGTATGGAAATCCTGCCGCCATGACAGTTTAGTGGTTAGCGATGCTGACTGCCGTATCGTTGGACTCGGGTTAGAATCCCGCGAAAGACATGGATGTTTGTAAATATAGTGTCTGGGCAGCATAGGGGTGCTTAAAATACTGGCGAGCCGAAAGTCATTCGGCTGGTTTGTTGATACGAGAAGAGTGGTACGAGACCACGAATAATGTTCTTCAGGTTCACTCATCATGAGCATTAAATATCCCCGTTTCTTGAAGTTCTTCAGTAGTGTTGCATCAGAGCTCATGCATCCAAAACCTTCGAGATGAAAACGTTTCCTACGCGGACGAATACATTCTAAAATTTAGCGCAGCTTGCTTTTCAACTCCTTGAAGAAGTAGAAAATTACATGAACACTTAAAAAAAATTCTGAATCGTTGGCTAAAAAGCTAAGGAGGAAAATACGCAAAATACGCTTTTGGCGCGGTGTGGTGTGTTGTATTTAAGTATGGCAAAGCACACTAGGGCTATCTGCCTAAGGGGAGGGATGCCTTCGTGGAGGACTTTCTAAGGGAAACTGGCTCGTATGCACGTTACACATGGGGAAAACCACGAAAACACCCATGCAGCCAGCCCGTTCGCGAGATTCGAACCTCGGACCGAACTACCAGTGTTCAGCGACTTTACCGCTCGGCCGCTGGTGGGCCACCTTTTGGCGCGAAACTTAAAACTCATCCAGTTGTAAGGTTAAACTATTACGTTTTGTGACACTAGTGGCATTGTTAGAACTTTTGCCGCCCGGAGTAGTCCCTGAGTTTGCAGCCCCTCTAGATGTACAAATAACTACAAAAAATGCCAAAACGACATGTAAGAAAATAAATTAAAATTCTGCAGGTATTTCTAGTAAAAAAAAAATTAATTCGAAAATTTTAAAATTATTATTATTACTATTCTGTTCGTAAAACCATCTTTAATATTATGAAGGTCTTCTTGATTGCTGTTGCCGTCATGTAGGTGGTCGAGAAGATTTCTGAAAATGCAAAATATACATTTATAATTCTTTAATATGTCTTAAATGGTTTTTATTTAAAAAACGCTTTTTACAACTACCAACACTTCCGGCAATTGAGAGAAAAGTTCGCAGAGTATTACAATATTTGAAACTTTGTTCCGGAGATTGCATTTTAGAAACAAACTGCAAAAACTCTAGAAAAACTGACGCCCTTCCCACGTCCCGTTTCGATTTCTGTCGCAATGACGGAAATAAAACTGTGCGAAGAACATGATATTTAATAAAAAACGTTAACACACAAAATGTAAAAAAAAAAAAAAAAAAAAAAAAAAAAAAAAAAAACCGCTCCTTTGGACGTAATTTAAAATCTGTAACCTTTCAGATTTTTTTTTTCCTTCTCAATTTAATTCCATAGAGCAATTTAAAATCAATTACTCTTCACCTGCTTCGACGATGTACCTGACTAAACTTATAAAATATTGCTCCACGCAGAAATTACCGCACTTAAAAATGAGTAACCAAGGCGAGCTGTCCTCCCCTTCCCCCTCTATCTATGTCACTGCGAGACACCTAAAATATTTTCTAGCGTCTCATAAGTACAAACATACGATAAAACTTTCGAACATTACCTTGCATAGCATACATTCTTCACTAACCTGCTTTCAAGAAAGTGTATATCTGTGCATATATAACAACCTCGCTCCTGAAAGCATCGGCGTGAACTCTCTCCAAGGCCGTGGGTCGAAATCCGATCGTCTTCCTCTCGCTCCACCAAACCCGGTTCTTCGGCGAGATGTCTGAGCGCATTAAGCGCTTGACGGATTTTCGCCGCCGATAACGCCTGTGGTTGCACCCCATGTCATTGATAAAGATTTTATTTCACACGCCGTCTTAATTGGTAGTTCTGGCAGGAGTTGTTCTGCCCACAGCAATGATATTTAATTTCTGACCGATATCGGACCAGGGTGAATGGGCTGTTTAAGTAGGAAAGTCAGCACTCGTCATTAATAGTGTCCCACCCGACTTAGCTTCCTGGGGAGTGTGAAAAATGGATCGATTTGTCTTTGAGACTGTCAGGAGCTGAGCTTTATTTCTTGCATATTCATTTGACAGGGAGTCCAATTCATTCAGTTACGGTTTTAGAGTATTTAATTAAATATTACAAACGCCAGTTTACGTTTGCTAAATATTTTGACATTAGATTACTTCAGGTACCAGTTCGTGAGATATACACATTATTTTGCCGTTCAAACGGAATCTTCGTCGCTTTGCAGCGAGTGTGCAGGGTTTGCGCACTGTTGTGGCTTTTGAATATCTGTAATAGCACTGTTTATGCAGCAATGGTATTTTAAAGAGGTACTACGGAGCATATACATGGAGGGTCTTTGTTTTAACTTTAAATGACGAAGTATAATTTTTATTGCTTGTCAATAGCAGTGTTTCCATGTTGTAAATTTAAGAGCTGCAGTAAAGCTTTCCTGTACCGTTTTAGAGCGAGAATCTAAAAGAAATCTACTCGCGCCAAATCTGGAGAATAAGGAGGGTGTTAAGAAACAGTCATCTTGCATTGAGCGAAAAAATTGTGCATGCGGATTGCAATATGCTGCCATGGAGGAAATTTCACTGTTCACCCCGATACAGTTCTGCCCGAAACTGCCGCATGCTTTACAGCAGCCGTTTCAAAACTCTTTCGTAAACTTCCGCGTTGACAGTTCCTCCTCGGGTAGACATTCATGATGGATCAAGCCCTTGCTGTTGAAAAAGGCGATCAGCATCGTCCTAATCTTGCATTTTGACAGCCGGCTTAGTTTGGCTGTCGCTCTGTTTACGGATAGAATTGGTAGCACCAGGTCTCATCTCCTGTAAACTAAACTAAACTCAGTGGCGTAACAGCCCTAATGGGCCAATGTCTGCAGTGCCCGAAATCTACTTTCTTGATCGTGAGCCCCGGGGTGCGTCAGCATATGTCCTGAACATGTGTTCAGCTTGTCGTAGGACCACCAGTGTTTAGTCTCCAAGCGAACTTGGTACTCATTTTATCCACCTAAGTGATGGAAATCAAGGGATGAAAGGCTGAGTCGACCTTGCCTGGGAATCGAACCTCGGACCTGTGGTGCTGCTGCGCGTTGCGCTAGCCACTGCGCCACCGGGCCTCCATCTCCTGTAATGCTGGCTTAAAAAAACTGAGGATTTCGATCAGACATGTCGATGAAGTCTCCAGACGTTTCCATTAGAATTTGCTTCTGCTCGTCTGGCAGTGTGTGCTGTCCAAACCGGGCACAAATCTTCTGCTTTTTCAAATGTTCGTGAACATTAGTGCTTACACTGTCTTTACTTATTTTCAACTCTTCTGCTATCATTCTTAAACACAGCCGCCGATCATCCGCAGGTATCCGTCGCGCTCATTCAAGGTTGTCTGCGATTTTACTCGTTGACGGTCGACCCGAATGCTACTCAACTTCGACACTTGCTTTCCGTCTCTAAAGCGTTTGAACTACTCAAACACACACTTTTTACTCACTGCTTCAACACCGTACACTTGCAACTTGCACTAACATTTCACGAGTCTCCGTCGTTATTTACTCTGAATTGAAGCAAATCTTATAACGTCATTTTACAATGACGTGAGTTCTTACACTGACTCCGTTAGCTTGGTCGCAGCGTGTATCATTGCTCCACTTCTGCGATTTGCACGACATGGTGCGCTTGGTGACATGTCACTCAAAGCGTATGCGCAAGTGCCTCATCCTAACCAGCGCGGTTTTAACACATGGGATCATTCACCGAACTTTTCAGACGCATCTTATATATATGATGTTATAGTTTGCGGACGTGGTACTTTTCACTTTTTAGTCATGGCCGAAATGGTAACAAATGTGATGTGCAATACAGACGGCGTAATAAATGTCATGAACTCTTGGAAGAGAATCCTTCGCTAAGCATAGTATATCTTTATAACTTGACGATTACGCTGCTCAAGCAGCATGTTGAGCAGCAGAGCACTATGGGTCAATTTGCTCCCCAAAGTTTTTAAATACGCACTCACATTTCTTTTAAAGAGTGGGAAAAGAAGGCAAACGAGAGATAGTTTCTTCAAACAGCGAGAGACGAGAAAACGTAATGCATATTAACTGCTGCCGTATTTTAGCCGCAAGGTCTTTGTGTTAATCCTAAGTAGCGACTAGGCTAAAGATTTCGCACTGCAGAGAAATTGCGGGGAAAGAGTGACGTAACGTGCTGCAGAGTGAAGAAAATTGGTGCAAAGCGTATCATTGAAGCGGGGATGTGTTTAATTAAAATTTACGAATTTTGAAGGTCTATTTTAAAGCAGAAGTTATCGCGAAATCATATTTCAGTCCGAAACTATGTCTGAAAGTAAGAAATTGTCTTTTAAAAGAAAATACATTTCTTTGAAGATGAAAATACAAATTTTGAATCGTTTGTTAAAAGGAGAAAATGCGTCTGACGCAAAATGTCTAAATTTAAATGAGGTCACAATGAGAACCATTTAAAAAATATTGTGCTTTTAAAATTTTTCGGAATGCCTCCCTTTGTTTTGTTAGTTTCATAAAACAGGGTTAGCAATTATATTTCTGATACGTTGCCGTGACAACTTTTCTATGAAGGCGACACGTTGTGACAACGTTAAAAGATTTCTTATTCTCACTGCTTTTGGAACAAATACAACATGGTATGCTTCTTCTGGAAAGGAAAGAAACACCTCCTCCAAATCAAATATCAAAAGTTTTGAAGTAACTACTAACCTGCTCCGCCCCTTTTGACCTCACCGAATGCCCCCTGACCCATCCGACTGGTGATGGATTTTCCGGCAATTGAGCATTATGGTATGCAGGTTCATGAACTGGGCAAGAGGTTGATGAAAGTGTTGAGGCCGATCTGGGAATCGTGTGAGCATGTCTAATAGAGCGAGGGGAAACCGGAATGGAACGTAATGCATGGCATCCATCCACGTGTTCCAACAATCCCATACAACGAAGAAGGAGATAGTTCGTCTGAAATAATTAAGAGCCACTTGTGGAGGATTACCAATCATCAAGAATCCAAAGATCTCAAACACTTGCTCTTCCCTTTAGTCGATGTAAGTTTTTAATTTGTTAACAATTGGAACAAACCTTTGTCGAACGCGGCAAACGTCATTAATACATTCTGCGTTCGGCAAAGCCGCCATACGTCATTAATACATTTAGGATTTAGGATTTAGGAACGGGGAAGACGGGCACCACGCCTTTACCATTTGGTTAATTGGTTTAGCGCCGTCTCCCCACTACGTGATCCCAGTCGTTTATTGATATTAGCAAACAGATACATAATTTGAAATGAATACAAAATTTGCAATGACGCATAATTGTAATGAATACATAATTTGCAATGATACACAGTTTGGAAGGTAAAAAAAAAAAAAAGCATATGAACAGTAGGAGAGTACGGAACAAACAAACAAGTCATCTGTAAAAATACTAGGCTCAAATATGCAATAGTTAAACAAAAACATATACAAAGACAGAAAGTTGCATACAAAATAAAGAAGAATTTGCGGAAAAAGCTATACTTGCTGACTGAAACTATCCATATTGTCAACAATAACTATAGTACCGACAGAACTATATTACTGACTGAATGCGATATTTGCAGATCGACTAGAATTATTTACTGATAATGCTATACTTGCTGACTTAAGAATGAAACTAGCTAACATGAGACAAGAAACAATGATATTGAAATCGTGTACTAAATAAAAAGTAGATAGATTCTTACAACATGAGACAGATTTCAATGTAATTAGATTAACATGATGCCATCAAATAAACATTTACAATTTCTGTTATAGTACAAAGGCTCACTATACATTACAATACAACATACCAACATAATTTACTAATAATACTATACTGAATGAAGATACTTATAAGCGTGATACAATGATTAAGATAATGATTGTCTTATAGACAATCAACTTAATAAGAAAAGCATACTATCGATAGAAGAGTACAGTACAATCAAACCAACGTGAGAAATATGTAAAGGCATAGCTTAAATATAAATATATATATATATATATATGTATATAAATAGATAAATAAAAATAAAAATAAAAATTTCTAACAAACCTGAAAAGCCCTGTCATTAATACATAGCGGATATGGCAATGTATGAAGGCCAGCTGCGCGTATGACAAAACTGAGTTTCGCAAAATGCACTTTCTCTGGAAAAATGTGTTGCGGTTAATTCAGATTAAGAAAGTATGTATGTTACCGGCAGTGTATGAAAGCCGGCAGTGTATAGAATACCTAGGCATTTTATAGAATGGCGAAAACTCCCCGGCAATGTATGAAATGATTAATATTTCATGCATTTCCTAGGCATTCTAGTATATAATGACAAATGAGAAACCGACAAAGTATGAAAAACTTCTCTGATTCGTTTCGAATCTCCATACATTTATTAAATTCATACATAATCTATAATTTAATGTCTTCATTATATAATTCCATACATTTCATGCGTTTCGTACATTGTTTTATAAAGTATTTTCTCCCTCCTTTCTGCATGCCTTCGTGGTGTAAAGGTTAGCACCCTCGCCGCGTATTCGAGAGGTCCAGGTTCGAGTCCCGGCGAAAGCATTGTTCATTTTTCACGTCTCCTGCTTCAAAATAACTTAATAACAATTTTCTTTAATAAGATAGACAAAAATTTTGTTTCGTATAACTTTATTTTTCTTTTATGTATTTTGAATAAAAAATTTTTTATTGGCACTCTTTCATTATCTTTTCAAAATAACATCTGTTTTAAATAATAGCGTATCATGATTTTTCATAATTTGCCTAAAGAGCATTTTTCATTTTATAGAATGCCGACGTATTACAAAAGTGGTCATAAGAAAAACTTCTTCGGTATATGAGCCCCTAGCGGTTTATCCGGTCAACTATTCGAAATGAAATTTCAGATATCGTTATATGAAGGTGTTCGCTTGAAATTCTGATGACTTAAAACAATAAACTCTAAAGATTAAAGAAAAAAAAAAAAAAAAAACTATGAAAAAATTTTGAAATTTTTGAATAGCAACATTCACTTTTTCCCTGCGCAAACTGATCAGCGCAATGAAAAACCACAAATGGCGTTGGAACGGTACAGGTGTGACGAAAATTGCCGGCGTAAAACATTTTCAAAGAAGAGCATTATTAAGCCCCAGTGAGAACACAAGAAAGGAGAGGGGGTGAAATATTGGAATGGCAAGTTTTCAATGTTTACAACGTTTCAAGATAGAATCATCTCCGGTAATTTTGCAATTTCAGGGCCACCGCAATCCACCGATCTCACTGCAATGGACTTCTGGTTATGGGATGACCTGAATTCTAAGGTGTAGACGTCAAATCAACAAGATTTATCAGAACTGAAAGATGCCATAAAATATAAAATTATACAAATTCCTCCTGCGATGTCACGTTCGTCATTGTTGTCGATAATCTTACGCATACAGTGCGTTATCGTCTGCGAAGGTGGGCACGAGCCGCCCAACCGCTATAGTGGTTAGCGTCGCTGACTGCCGTGCTGAAGGGCCCGGGTTCGAATCCCGGAGAAGGCATGGATATTTGTAAATGTATAGTGTCGGTGCGGAATGGCGGCACTAAATATGCGGCGAGCCAAAAGTCCTCTCGTCTGGTTTGGTGGAAGGGGAGAGGGATGGGAGATCCTCGGATCTCCGGGGTTCTTTTCATCAAAACAGAGGGCGAAACTGATCAAAATCGCACTGTAAGGTGCTCAAGGCTGTTGCCAACGACAGGCGTAAATTAATGCTCCTTGCCACGAGATTTCGTTCGCTTGGGTTAATGTTACGGTCAGACAAGTGAGCATAAGTAACAACAGCAACAACAAAGGTGAGCATGTTGAAAACATTCAATTCCAATAAAAGTGTTTTCCCTCCTCTCTCGGGTTGTCATCGGTCCTTTACAACGTTCCTTTTTGCAAAGGTTTTAAGCCGGCAATTTTCGTCTACACGTGTACGTTCCAACGATGGATGATACTGCGCTTATTTAAGTAAACAAAATATGCGTCTTCAGCAGCAAAACCTACTAAAAGTTTAAAGGAATAACGGCATTCGGATAAGAAAACGACTTAATTTCCTCAGAAATGTCTTTGTACAAAAATTTATATAGATGGTAGAAAATGTACAGCTCATTTTTCCCACTTTATTTAACAACATCGACAAGGTTTCGGAAAATACCAACGTCGCTCCAGTGTGAATTTTCTACTTAATTTTTAATCAGGTGATGCCAAACTGGCCTGAGAAGTTGCAGATGAAAAACATAGAATGCCGATCAGATATGCTGCGTAAGCAGAATTTTGTGACTTATGCATAAACAAAACACACACACACAAAAAAAAAAAAAAATTCGTAAAACACTGCAAATTTTTTGAGTAGGTATAACTCATAAAACTATGTTAAGGCTATTGTAAATATCAAAACCTTTATCAAATTTGTTTATTATTAATAAAAAAATGTCTAAAATTCCATATTTCCTGGAGTATTTCTCTCCTATCTTTCTGAAAACTTTTAAAATATTCGCGTAATTTTCCCCTTCCTCAGTGTGTTCAAAGGATTAGCTTCCCTAGATTTTAAAATGCATTCGTATACGTAGGGATTGTTTTTGTCTTACCAACAAAGACAAACCCTCGCAAGCTACCTGCGAAGGTCACGTCGAGCTTTCCCTATCTAACTCCCGCACCTTATGCAACCTAATGGAAAAGCCGACCTATCATAGCGAAGCAAAGGCGAATTGGCATTCAATCTATGTTTTCGTCGAGTCCCTTCATCTTCTGTAATTATTTATAAATTATTTGTGGCACAAGGAGTAGCAAAGACAACAATAAAAACTAGCGAAATTCAAGTTACAGGGAACTATAAATTAAGTTATAAAAAAAAGTAATATTAATATTACTATGTATTTTTATTAAAATGCAAGTTTTTTTTAAGCAAGGAAATGCGTATTTATTAAATCTATTTTTCATGACTATCAAACAGAGAATAGTTATATGTCTAAATAACTATCATCTTCGCTATCAGAATTTTTATCCTCGCTTAAATATCCGTTTCATTTGTTTCAAAGTGGATCATCTTCTGAACTATCCTGAAATATCGCATTTTTTAAAAACATTTCTTGACCAAATCCTTTGGAATTTGTGGTCAAACACGGGTTTTAAGTAGAATGCAAGAAATAACATCCGTTATTTTTGTTTAGAGCATGCCATAGACATATTTCTCTCAATGTTAATCATTACACTTATTTTCCATGTCGATATGAAGATCGTTGATTTCAAATGTCATTTTCTATTAAAGAAATAGAACAAGAAGCTTAAATTCAGTTTGTATAGCTTTCCTACTCAAAGACATAATATTACAAATGGCATAAAATATGCATTTTTCCCCCTTCGTTTTATTCGACAACATTTCGGAAAATAGCATATCACTTCGGTTTGCATTTTTCTACTTAGTTTTTTTTTTTTTTTTTTTTTTTTTTCTTAGTCAGATGTCAAACTTGCGTTAGAAGTTGCAGATGGAAAACATAGAATACCAGTTAGGTACACTGCGTATAAGTATTGTTTGTCTGTCTGAATATAAGTAGTAAACCAAGTATTGTTTTGTCTGCCTGAATACTCAGTCGTCCATAAAAATACTGAAAGAAAAATGCGTCATAACTTTTCAGACCCCAATATTAACTAGAAGTTCTTCAATTCGGGCAAATAAAATCATGCTGATATTTTCTTCCGTATAACGTATAACGACGCTGTTTCCAATAGTTATACAAATACACAGGACCGTTCCTAGGTCACTGGCTGCCCGCGTACTTTCCTAAGATCGCCGCCCACAAATTAAAATTTTTTTAAAATATTTAGTCGTAATATCACGAGAGTCCGGCCTCTCCAGATTTTCGCCGCCCGCGTTCTTTTACTGGCTGCACACCCACTAAGAACGGCCTTGCAAATACAAAACAACTCCATTCATCCTCTCTCCAACGTCCGGGTTATTTGCGCATTTTTTATTTTTTTTCTTTAATTTTTATGTATTTGTATAGTTTACTTTAAAGAACTACTAATTTAATTTAAATGAATGCATACGACATGCTCAGTGGTTTAAAATAGTGGTGCCTCCCAACCTGTATAGTGGTTACCGTCGCTGACTGTCGTGCCGAAGGGTCCGAATTCGAATCCCGGAGGAGGCATGGATGTTTGTAAATGTATGGTGTCTGTGCGGCATGGGGAGCACTCTAAATATGCGGTGAGCCGAAAGTCCTCTCGAGAGGCTGCTGCTAGGGAAAGAGGGCTTGGACTGACTATAGGTCAGACAAGTGAGCATTTGCAACAACAAAATAGGGGTTCCCAATTTGTGCGCTTTCACGCTTTGTGTGCTCTTGACAGGGGCTCCAGTAAAATAAAATAAATAAAAACTGAGCGAAACGGAAGCTACAAAACAAGATGTTGAATCAAAAGCAGAAATTTATAAATTCTGTTTCGAAGACGAGAATTCGACAAGTCGAATTCCGTTAGCCATGATTTAAATAGTCGTAGTCAATAATAAGATGACGAGTATTTAGATAACTCCATATCATTTGGCAAATATGTATGTTTTCAATAATATACCATCACATATAACTCGGCAAATAAATAGTAACAACAAGTAAAAGTGCGGGTTTTTTTTTTTTTTTTTTTTTTTTTCAAATCAGACTAAAAAATTTCTTTAAAGAAAAACCTGCATGTACACTGAGAAAAAAAAAAAAAAAAAAGGATAATTCCATATCTTCCATTCTACTGCGCCGATTGAAGAAATTCAAGCTGCGTTTTTCATGTCTCGAAAGCACGACTTAGGATATGTATTAGATTTATATATAGCATTGTTCTAATATAGGTATTTTGACACAAAATCAGACTTATCTGAAATAACATATAATTTTTTTTCCTTATTTCGATTCTACGACTCAAATGTCTCCAAAATACCAAGTTTTGTAAAAATCGCACGAGTAGTTTTTAAAAAATTAGCTCTCAAAATTTTAGCTCCTTAATGTTGAGTTTGATATATATTTATTAATATCCCTTTTTTTAAATTAAAAACGTATTTGAATCTTCCTTTCACATTTCGAAATTCAGGTTCATTCCAAATAAAATTCACCCATTTTTTATGGTTTATTTTTAAAATTTGTATTTTTAAATAATTTTTATAAATTTTTCAAAAACATTTTTGAATTATAATCGTTAAAATTTTTACCAATCTTAAAGTAGACGTATTTCTAAGTATACCTGCAAAAAATTACAGTTTTTTTATTCAAAATTTCCGAAGATATGCGTGAATTTATATATTGGCGTATTTTGAAATTTGGCACATTTGTTGAAAGCGATAAAACATCAAATGTTGTTTAGGCACTTTGCTAAAATCATTTGAAAGTAGGAACGATATGACTTTTTTTTTCCGCTCCTGCACAATGCAAAAAGGTAGGAACGAGGTGCCATTTTTTTTTCTCCGTCATAATGGAAGGGTAAGGAAAATTGGTTGCCATATAGACTAGAAGAGAAACACGCTAATGTGACAATCAAAATCGTAAAAAACAACCTTATATTTAGCGTAGGTATAATGAAACACTCAATCGATTTCGAGGGCAGCTAAAGGTCCCTCCTCATCAGGAGAAAGAAATACATAGAAAGAAGAAAATAGGAGAAGTAGTCACAGAAACACGTAGTGCTTATCAGCACTGCACGTATTAAAATAACTAGATTTTTAATCAGAGTTGCACTGGCCGCCTACTTTTACTGAGCCAGGCTGTCTGATCAAGCATAAAGAAATATTAGCGAAGTTAAAATAGGGAGCGAGGGGCAAATGCACATTACGCTCAAAATCTGAACTTCGCTCCCTATTTTAACTTCGCTAATATTTCTTTATGCTTGATCAGACAGCCTGGCTCAGTAAAAGTAGGCGGCCAGTGCAACTCTGATTAAAAATCTAGTTATAACCACGTGCAGTGCTGATAAGCACTACGTGTTTCTGTGACTCCTTCTCCTATTTTCTTCTTTCTATGTATTTCTTTCTCCTGATGAGGAGGGACCTTTAGCTGCCCTCGAAATCGATTGAGTGTTTCATTATACCTACGCTAAATATAAGGTTGTTTTTTACGATTTTGATGGTTGCCATATATTAAGAAGTTCGCCAAGTGAATTATTCTTGGCGCAAACTGAAAAAAAATTGCGCCAAGATAAACTTTTGAATTTCTCCGTAAATTTCGCGCCAAATTTTACAAAATTTAATATCTAGGCATAATTTGAGTCTAGAATCGAAATATGGAAAAAAATTGGTATGTTATTTCAGAAAAAGTCCGAATTTGTGTCAAAAGACCTATGTTAGAACAGTGCTATATATAAATCTAATATATATCCTAAGTCGTGCTTTCGAGACATGAAGAATGCAGTTTGAATTTTGTCAATCGGCCCAGTAGAACGGAAGATATAAAACTGTCTTTCACCCCCCCCCCAATGTATTTGCTGTCAACAGATCAACAAAACTGACTGTAACCTTGTTGAGAAGCGTAATTTTTTCGTACAGGAATTACTGATGTGTTGTAAAGTTCAATAATTTTATTCTGTAACTAAAGCATAATTCCCTTCTTTTTTTTTAATTTTTTGAACATTATTTCATTTATTTAAGGAAACAAATAAAAAAATTAACTCGTATTTTGTCCTCCTAAAGAAAAGAGAAAAAATACCAAAAGAGACTTAGAGATTTCTTATCACAATCTTGGTTAATTTGTCATATGTTGAGATCCGCATTTCCTAAGGACAAAACAATCGAAATTATATACACTTGGGGAAAAACGCAAACTAAAGAAACTAAGGAAAAAAGGTTTTTACATAAAAATATTTGAGTAAATGATTTTTTTATTATACATACCTTAATTTTTTTTAATAAATTGTGTTCGGTTTATTTTTCAATTGGCATTTTCGTTCCTTCTTGTGTGGGCCATCCCCCCCACTGCGTCTCCATGCAAAAGTGTTAAAACAGCATTTATTTCCAAACCTCATAGTTCATTCTGTTTGTAAGACAGATATCGTCTTGCTATATAAATAGGTTTTTTTCGGTTTTTAAATATTATTTTTCATTTTTTTTTAAGTTAGCAAGTTTTTCTTTCCGTTTTTCTACCGTTTCCAAATTTAAAATACATAAATATTTCCAAAAAGTCCGCACAGAGAGAGAACTGATCAACAAAATTCTTAGCCAAAAAGGCAAGAACAAAAATCCCCAAAACAACAATTCACACCAAGCTGAAAACATGCATGCGATATTGAAATTGAAAAAGCCTATTGCTTGGAATCTTAAACCTCGAAAAAGTGACTTGAAAGTGAAATGAAACTTAAACAAAAGTATAAAAGATAGCATCAGGGGCAATTTTTTAGTAAACTGGTTCGAAATCACCGCATTTTTCTTGCGAGCTCTGGTGATGTGTTCGTACTCACGTGTAGTTGCTAATTAGAAGTCAGACTATTGAATACTGGTAGCTCGTTCCGAGTCTACATGAAGATATTTCGTGCTTATTTCTAAGTGTGCCGTCAATGAATCTTCCGAAAAATTGCATTTTTGAGGCAGTTATCTTTTGGCTTTCCCTAAAAATGTAGTCTGTATAAAAGTTTAGTTGTTTGTGACATAGTTTACACATCGGTAACGATTAATATACACAACAAAATTGTTATTCAGTTTTTTTTTTTTTTTTTTTTTTTTTTTTTTTAAATTACTGTACAAATACAAAGTATGGTGGTTGTGTTACTGTGAAAGACCGAAATGCGGAGAATATCGACATTCTGCGGTGAATGTCAGCATTTACATAGTCTCTTGGTGTATGTCCGAAATATTTGCTAAATATCCTGATTCTTCATTTGCAATGGCAAATGTCGACATTCACCATGGTGAATATTGAATAAAAATATTTTTGTTACTTTTTTAACATAGTTTATTATTAAAACGTATTATGATATATGTCAAAATTAGGGAAAGCTTAGGTAACAGAGCATGTAAATAAAATGTTAAACTTAAAAGAAACAATACATTCTATAATAAAGGAGAAAAGAAAATGACACCAAGTTACTTAATTATGTGATTGATGTTATATAATGTTATTTATTGCAACAACTTGAAGTGTTATGACACTTTAAATTTCACCAGAGTCCCTTGCTTTTACAACGTCTCTCCGCCTATCTTCTCGGCGTCTCGTATCGACTTCCGTCAGAGCTTATCTAAGGTTGTCCACATATATCGGTGATGGTCCGAATGTATAAGAATACATCTAAATATTCCGTCTTTCACCGACATATTTGGTATGTGTTGACATTCGCGGCAGAATGCCGACATTCTCCAGTTTCGGTCTTTCACGACAACAGTTACACTACAATACCATTAGGACTACACGCTTTGATTTGTATTTGATGACGTTATAGAGAACATTTCTTCTAATCGTTCAAGCAGAATCTAATATTACAAACTGTTTATTGCCATTTTTTTGCGATGGGGTTCAGCTTTTAAGGGCGATAAATTACATCGCAAACATATCCCATGTACTGGTACAGAAAGAGGCGCAGCCCCCCATCCACCTAATCGATTTGATTTTATGACTTTTCCAGGGGGGCGCCAAGTTAAAAACCACATAATAAAATACGCCCATTAGGATATAACCTTAATGGACCTTAACGGCACAATAATAATTAAAATAAATACAATAGTTAGAAACTAACCAAACAAAAGGACAAAACACAAGACACAGACCATGCTCTATCATAAAATCACTAAACACATGTTAAATCAAAATTCCGACATTAACACGATTATTATTAATAAAATTCATTAATTCCCTAGCAAATTCAAATTCAGTGTTTTTTCCAGTAAATGTATTAATATGTCCAAACTTTTGTCTTATATCATAAGTTAAATCACATTCATTTACAAAATGTTTAACTGAACCCGTAACTCCACAATTATAACATAACTCATTTTCTTGTAGACCGAATCTCTTTAGGTACTCCGGGAAGCGTCCATGTCCTGTGATAATTTGATTAAGATCCAGGCAGCATGAAATACATTTATTATATGTAGGGATCAAACTATAACTGTAATCCTTTTTTCTATCAGACTCATTCCAATCCTTTTTCCACATATCAATATAAAATTGTTTTATTTTATTTACAAGAATTCTTCTAGATGGTTGGACAATGGAACACTCCCCGGATTCGCCCAAAACTGCCTCCTTGGCCAACACATCGGCCCTTTCGTTACCCAAAATCCCAACATGGGACTTAACCCATTTAAATTTCACAACATGAATTTTGGTGATTTCTTCATAGAGACATTTAATATCAACAACTAATGAGTTTTTACATTCGTAATTTTTTAAGGCCTGGAGACCAGACAGACAATCACTATAAATTGATATTTTATAATGTATAAATAAGTTATCCCTTATCCATCTCAAAGCATAAAAAATAGCTGTCAATTCTGCCTGGAACACTGAATTAAAATTTTCCAATTTAATTTTATCATTGTAAATTTCAGTACCATAGTAATATACAACATAAGAAAAACCTATCTTACCATCGATTCCAGAACCATCTGTAAAAATGTCAATTTCACCAAATTCAACAAAATGAAATTCATAATCAATAATAACTCTTTTAGCAGGGTGTATACAATAAGGATCCAAGTTATAAAAAGCAGTACAACAAGCAAAAAATTCCTCATAATGAATAAAATCAATCTTATTAGTAGATAATAAAAATTTATCGTAATAATACCTATAAAATATAGAAAGAGGCGGTGTGCCGGCCAAGATGCAGAGAATTTCAGATGGAGTAGTTTTGAAACACCTAGTCAGTGACAGAAGCCAGGGCCGCTGAATTGTTATTAACTTATTCCTTATTCTTTGGAGTTCTGCCGCCCTAGAGCCCCAACTACCTATTCCATACATTATTATAGGTATGATAACAGCATTATAAATCATTCTGAGTGTATTTCTTTTAGTAATCAATATTTTTTTTGGAAAATTTCTTTTATAAAATAATAAAATTGCATCAGATTTCTTCTGAATTTCTTTAAAATAAAGTTCGAAATTTAATTTATCATTTATATCCCATGTACTGGTATATGTGCTGTTTCTTGTTCGCGAACAAAGTCTTTTTATTTATTTATTTATTTATTTTGTTAGTTTGTTTGTTTCTGTTTTTTTGACGGGGTGGGACACTTGTGTTGATGTCTTCACTTTTTCTTTCACGTTTTTGCTGTGCTATCAATAATCTTGCAACAGAAATTTGAAAAATCTTTCAGTAGTAAGGATTGACCTTACTACTGAAAGATTTTTGCGAACCTTGCGAACCTTCTTGCACTTTTTTACATTTTTCCTCATGCGAAACACGTTGTACGAATTTGTAATTGTCATATGAACAAAATGCCAAAATTTCTGAATCGACCAACGTTGAAAAACATAATTTATCAGCTATTGCACAACGGTATTGAAATCTCATTGCACAAAATACACAAAAAGGCAAGTTTATGGCACTCTACAAGTGGTTCACACCAAGAAAATGCCGATGTTGATGAAATACTGCATTTTATCCTGAAATTCCTGCTGAAGAAGCGTGCAGAAGATGGCGTCCTGCATATGATTTATGCATATGATTGCGCAAGGAAGTGAGCAAAACGTTATCTTTTCAAAATGCCTTTACAAAAGCAAATTTTTTGATTGTTTCAACAATAATCACTCTCTGTATCTTGAATGAAGATGAATGGGTACCTTTTTTTGCTAAAATGTAGCACTTTTCCAAATATTTGTTTTCAGTTTAAGATTGTTATCGTCTCATTACAGGGATCATGTTCAAGACCTTTCTTTCTTGCGCTTTTTTACATTTTGCCTTCGTTCCCTTTTACTCTACCAGATTCAGTGCTTAGAATTCTTGCTGAAAACCGTTTGAGACTTCAAAGAGTGGCCTTGAATTGCTGATAAATTCGGACGTGATGTGAAAAATGTCCATTTCTCGAGCTGTGCAGAAAGTGTTTGTTATCACACGCAGTTAGTTATATCTTAACGGATTTTTATGTTTTTTTGTCGCTTGTCATGTGCATACCTCAGGGTAAAGAAAACGAAGTTGCCGGAAATATCAGTTAAGTTCTCGAATTCTTCTCAAGGATTGACGTGTGTGTGTGTGTGTTATTATGGCAAAACCTCGAGGGTTATCTGCCTAAGGGGAGGGATGCCTTCGTGGAGGACTTTCTAAGGGAAACTGGCTCGTATACACGTTACACATGGGGAAAACCACGAAAACGCCCATGCAGCCAGCCCGTTCGCGGGATTCGAACCTCGGACCGAACTACCAGTGTTCAGCGACTTTACCGCTCGGCCGCTGGTGGGCTCTCAAGGATTGAAGGAAATTTTTCTTGTTTTATTAAATAGGATGAGAATATCGCAAAAAGTAAAAAAAGTAATTGCGCGAAGATTATGAATGTATGCCATTTTATAATGTGCATAGAATAGATAAATAAAAGTTACACAAAACCAGTTTTTTTTGTTTTGTTTTGTTTTTTGTTTTTTTTAACTTGCAAATATATGTTTTCTGAGCTTTATAATTTTACTCAGTTTCCAAGCCAAAATTCCATTTAGATTTTTTTATTTAAACGATTTTTCGCACATATTTGCATTTAACAAACAAACAAACAAACAAATAAATAAATAAATTAATTAAAAAAATATAAATAAATAAATAAATAATAATAAAATAAAATAAATAAATAAGCATATTAGAATTTTACTGTTTGCATCATCGAATAGAGCAGAAAAAGTCTTTTCAATGAAACTTGTATGAAAATTGTAACTTACCTAATTCTAATTTTTGAATTTCTCACGAATTTTTGAAAAATCGCTCTACTTTTTAGACTATTTGACGTTTATGATTTTAAAATTTCAACATCTAAAAACGTATCCGATATTATAAAGTTTAAAAAGTTAGCAGTTTATAAAACAGTCTTTTCGCCCTCTTTTAAAACAAGAATGATTTAAAAAAGTATTAATTTAGCGATATTTTATACTTTTTAAATGTGTTGTAGTCTGAAGCAGACGAGAGAATAAAACCATTTCTCGCAAATAAAATGCTTTCGATTTTGCCATCTTGACGCACTTATGCCGAATTGGCGATATTTGTTTTTTCATTTTAGCTTGAAGGCTCGTCGTAACACTCTCATTACATCCACTATCCGAAACTAAATATTCAAAGCGGTTTCTTCATTCTGTGAATGGAATTCGGTCATTTTTTCTTTATTTCCTAATTTTTTTAACAATTTATTGCGTGTATTTTAATAATGACTCAAAATTTTACCGTTGGTAACGTGTCATTGGGACTAAAAAACAGAAAATAAACTACAATTAAGAAATTATTTAAATGCAATAAGCTTTTACTTAAAATGGCTATGATAATTCAATCTCTAAAAGGATAAAAATAATTTATCATATAGTTTAATGGGAGTAATCTTTTATAGGATACAATTTTATATCTTGAACAATAAAAGAGCGGGACGCTTAACTAAATCTTGTTAATTTAATTGCATCATCAAATGAATAAGCCATTATAATTTTAAAATTATCATGGGCGCCACGCTTTTGTTATTCGTGATATAAAATTGTAGACGAATTCTATCAATAGAATTATTTGATCTTTTTTCCATTAAATGATATGATAAATTATTTTTCTCCTTTTAGTGCATAAATCATCATATCCATCTTAAATGAAAGCTTATTGTGTAAAAGCCTTCTTTCAAGTTATATTTTTTAACGATAACTTACTTTGCATTACGATTAAGTGACTAGATTTTTTTCAGAGCTAGTGAGTTTCGATGATTCGGTTTTCTTTATTTTATTATGGCAAAGCGTGAGTTATCTGCCTAAGAGAAGGGATATCTTCGTTGGCCGGTATCCACCTTACGCATTGGGAAAATCACGAAAAGGCCTATGCACTCCTAGCTCTTTCGCCTGGAATCCAACCCAAATGGAACTACAAGGGGTGATCAAATGAAAAGGTACGAAACAGCGTAAAAACGTAATAGTTAAATATTTGCATATTCCGCCATGGGAGAACGTAGCGATACATCTCGGGATGCGATTGGAGTCTCTGACTGGGATCAGAGCAAGCGCAGGAGAGAGCAGAGGCTCTTATCAAAAGCGGCGTCCAAATGATGCGGCAGTCCGTATGAGGACAGGATGACGTTCACATTGCAAAATTCGAAGACTGAGGAGCAGCGAGGTGTTATCCGATTTCTGACAGTATAAGGTGAGAAACCGACAGCTATTCATCGTCGGGTGGTGACAGTTTACGGGGAGAAATGTGTCTCTGACAAGTCTGTCAGAAAATGGAGTGCCCATTTTCGTGCAGGCCGTGAGAGGGTGGTTGATGACCAGAGACCAGGCCAGGCAAACACTGTCATCACGAGAGATCTCATCGACAAGGTGGACGACCTAGTGAGAAGTGATAGGCGAGCCACATTGCGAATGTTGGCGGTGAAGGTGGATGTCAGCTATGGACCCGTGTGGACAATTGTTCACGACAGGTTGCGATATCGGAAGGTGTATGCCGCTTGGGTTCCGAAGCAGCTCACCGACCAGCAAAAGGAACTGCGTATGGGGCTAGCACTACAACATCTGTTTCGGTATCAGTCAGTCAGTCTGGGACGGTACAGTAACTCATCACAGGCAATCTGTTTCGGTATCAGGAAGACCCCGCTTTCATGAGCGGATCGTCACTGGTGATGACACCTGGTGCCATCACTACGAGCCAGAGACAAAGCGGGACAGCATGCAGTGGAAGCATGCGTCGTCACCTCCCCCTAAAAAGTTCAAAGCCGTGCCGTCAGCAGACAAGGTGTTGCTCACCGTCTTTTTCGACGTTTAAGGTCCGCTACTTGTGAAATTCTTCGAGCGCAGAAAAACCATTAACTCCGATGTGTACTGTGAGACACTCCGACGCCTACGCAGGTCCATCGAGAACAAAAGACCGGGGCTGCTCACGGAGGGTGTGGTTCTTCTTCATGATAACGCGCGTCCACACGCCTCCAGAGTCACACACATGTAATGGCCAAGTTCAAGTGGAAGACGTTGGACCATCCGCCCTACAGTCCGGACATGTAGCTCTGCGATTTGCATGTGTTTGGTCCACTGAAGAAACACCTGAAAGGGAAGCGCTTCAACTCGGACGACGTACTCAAGGACGCTGTAAAGGACTAGTTCTCGTCACGGCCACAGGAATTCTGGGAGAACAAGGAATCCTGCGGCTTGTTTATCAGTGGGATCGTTGTGCTCAGGCCTATGGTGTATATTTTGAATAAAGTCTACATTTGTGCCCACCGTGTCGTTTCGTACCTTTTCATTTGATCACCCCTTGTATTAGTGTTCCACGACTTTACTGCACGTGTTAAGGAACTAGAAAATTCCTTGCAACTGATCTTACTGGAGATCTTCTAGCTTTTGTTTCATCTGTTGGGACCACTATACTCTGCTGAAGAATTACTGAACCTGCATTTTACTAAAAATTTGTTCAATTGGCTTTGTTCTGCTAGGTAACCTTTTTTCGGAATTGCTAATGTCAATCAGATCACCAGTTTTGCGAAATTTCTAGTGTAAATCTAAGGCTTTAAAAATTTCTCAAATTTTACTACTACTCTATTCACGACTGCTGTACTTGTAACCTTTATTTCCTGCAATAAAATTACTTCTTACTATTTAGCACTCTATTACTTTTATATAAGCACTTAAAGTTCATAACGACCTCCTCCTTATTTTCGATCATAACGTGTGTTGCCATCATCGCACAAAGAGAGTTAAGAGATTTGTATCAAATTAAAGGAGTCGACAATTTTTTCGCAGCGGTCTTTATCATTGTTATAAGGCATGATTTGGGTGAGTACTAATTTCTCCTTGAAAATGGTCTTGAAATGCCTATTCTAAGGTAATATATTATAGTATATAGTAAGTACTTGAGCTGTTATTCTTGGGTTCTTAGGTAGATCCGAATTTTTTTTAAATGTTTCATTATACCATTTAAGCTTCAACCAGCGAATGAATACCTTACCACGTAATACATTTCTTTTACTACAAAAGAAAATAATTAAATAAAAGAAAAAAAGTCTTGCATATTTTCTTTTATATGTTTTCTTATTCTATACTACACTTCTTTTATGCTGGTCACAGTTCTGTCCATTTCCAAAAGCCAGTGCTATTTAATTGCTTCCAACTGATAAATCGCGATTTTTTTTTTTTTTTTTTTTTTATCCAGATGAAGGGGAATGAGTTCATGATACGCAGAAATACTTTGTCCAAGACGCGCAAAACCGAAAACTATCGACTTGTTTGTTGGCTAGTGTTTTGCTTGTCTTCCTGAACCATATTCCAAGCTCGGGCTTCTTGAGATAAAAATCACAGAATCTCTGACCCCGAACTGGGTTGAATTTTCTTTCGCATAGGTGCTACTCTTTTTTATCCTCCACGACGAGAAACCGGCACTCCCCCCCCTCATTTCTACTTATCATGCATTCGCATTCTCCAATCCCCTCCACAATCGTGTTTTCTCTGAGGATTTTTAGATATAATATGGACGTGAAAGGAATTGAATTACAAGACCGCCTGGAAGAGACGGCTGAAACGCACTCGCGCCCCAAACCCGGCGATAAGCTCTCCAAATCATTTCCCATTCAGCAACGAAAATTTGGTTTTCTTGAGGTCCCCGAATGTGGTTAAAACAGTTTAAATAGGGCGGTAAATGTTCAATATGTGGGAAATTGATCCTCTTTTGAAGAACTCCAATATTTCACAGCGTGTTGTTTATATTTTCTCTGTACATCCTAAGTAAACTTTGATTTAATACGAACGAAATGAAATAACGTTTGAACAAATTACACGTTTTTCAAAGATTTCTTGGTATATTCATTCTTTTCACACCACAAATCATCTTCAAAAAATGTTTTTAATTCATTGGTTAAAAGTTGATGAATCACGGTGAACAACAGATAGAGAACTTGGGGAATTGGATCATTGGATTACTTTAAAAAAAAGTCTAGTTTTTAAAATCATTTTATATGCGTTTTCTCTTTACATTCAACCAACACTTACTTAACGTAAAAAAAAAAAAAAAAAAAAAAAGGGGGGGGCAGAATAAAACACTGTGGCGAATAAGCAGGCAAGTTGGAATCCGAGCCCCTAGTAAAGGATCCAATTTTTCAAAGAATGTTGTATAGTTATTTCCTTTACATCAAAAATAAACCTTCATGCAAAATGGGGAAAAAATGAAAAAAAAATAATAATAAAAAAGTCTGAAAGGTTTGAAATTTTAACGGTCACCTAAAAAGTTTTGTAAGGATTTTCTTTACTCTCTTGCTAAGCTCGCAGTCTACCAGTCTGTTGTTACGTTCACTTTTATTAACCTTTTTTTTGTGTCGTTTTTAGCTTTATTATTAAGCACCATTTTCTTCGCATCTACGCCATATACAATTCAACAGCAAAATTGCAAAAATTTTAAAAGCAGCATAGCAGTATACGTTTAGAAATACCGATGCAGCGTTAAGAGTTGGCATAACATTTTTCTGCTTTTTTCAGTCTTTTCCCAGTTAATTAATGTCCAATTTTTTGAACTAAACTCTTTTATTTTACCATTTTTTGTGAACACCGTTTCGCATATTTACTTTATTTATTAAATACCACATTCTTGGCGCTTATGCCCATAAAATTCGATTCAAGGGCAAAATCACAAAATATTAAAAAAACAGCATACCTTTAGAATTTCCGATAGGCAGTCACGTGTGCTAGAGGTGTTTTTTTTTTTTTTTTTTTTTTTTTTTTGTTGTTGTTGTTGTTGTTGTTGTTGTACAGTGTTGCTGTTCGCTGTGAAATCGTTGAGTTTGTTAATTCAAAAATTCGTTAAAGTTTTACAAAGTATAAAATAGATGATAAAAAAAAAATTCGAAATTCAAAATTCGGTCTTCCAGGTGCCATGTTGAGCTGCAGTAATACCTTATTCAAAATTGGATAGCTTTAGGTACCGTTGTTTTTACCACAATGGGCGAGGAGCATGCATGCACACATACATGGAGATTCTTCATTATTTAATTTCTTTAAAACAATACAGGGCGATAATATCTGGTGGCAATAATTTGGAAAGTGGGACGCCGAGCGATTCAACGTAAAATGTTGTTTCGAGAAATATCCCATTCGGGACCAACGTCCCTTTTCTGCTAAAAATTTATTGGGATTAAACACAGCAGCGAATAGACAAAGAAGTTGAGTTGGGATCCCCTCGCAAAAGATCCAGATTTTCAAATTTCAAAGATTGTTCCAGACGTTTTCTCTTTGTATTACAAATAAACTTTAATTTTTGCAAAAAACAGTAAGAAAACTCAATATTTAAATATATTCAACACGAGAAGATGCATTTCGTAAATAGTCGATGTTTCCAGACTTTATGCAATCTCGTATCTCTGCAATTTTCTTGGGTTTTTTCAAGTATAAACAGATCGCTGTGTACTTGGGGAGAAGGATAGTACAAAAATTACAGAAATATTTGGAGAAAAATGGAAGTGCTTTATTTCATAATGTATAGCGTAATACTTATTTAATAATAATTTTTTTTAAATTTTAAGTTACTTAAGTATGTTTCCCTTTCATATATTGATAATATTAGCCAGTTCACAATAAATATCGATAGTTTGGGAATTTAAAATAATTGCGAAAACCACAAACTTGCACCTGATAACTAACTTTTGCCTTTTCATCAATAAAAAAATAGCTAAATTGCACCAGTGTTTGCGTTTAGCGATGTATTGAAATTTCCCGCTCTTTGGTCACCACACTAATTTGATTATCGGTGGGACCGCACTTTGGTCACCACATCGGTTTGGTCTCCAGCGACCTTTGGACACCGGTGACCAAAGGCCTTGTGGGCACCAGTCTAAATGAATTTACATTACTTTAATAATCTACTTAAATTTACTTAATTTCTTACACTGTCGAGCAGAGTTCATGATGGACTCTGGTGATCTTTAGTTTAACTTCAGAAATCCATGTCAATTTACTGTGAGTTCTATGCAAGAAGATATGTTCAGTTGAGTTAATAAAAATTTTCTTTTCACCTCACTGTTGTTTTTACTTCCCTGTACGAAGTAAAGGAAGTATTGTAATCGAGAAAAATTTCGGGTAGGGTATTTAAACGAAAATATCCATTTTGACCGCCATCAAATTCAATTTAACAATTTTTTTTTTTTTTTTTTTTTTTTTTTTGCGTGACATCTGTACGTAAGAACAGAATAAAAGACTCTTTTATTCCAAAACCGGATTTTGAAATAGTTTTCTTTTATTATTATTATACGTTCGTAAATTTTGCATTTTTTTTTAAGAGTGATTGTATAATATTGTTCCTATGTTCCGGTTAAGGTTTTTACGACTTTATTTAATGTACATGCAATAGTTGTAGAATTATCAACAAAAGTTGCTTAAGTTCCACTAAGCCTAACGACGCTGCCATTTGTTTACATTTGAAACTTAGTAACATTAGTTGCACTAACTTCAGTGTCTTTTTCCAGAGTGGAGCCAAAGGTTTTGCGCACCAAAAAAAATTCTGTCTTTCTGTCTAATTTAACTAATTAAAACACTAATTTTAACTGTAAAAAATTATTTCTATAACAGTTTTTAGCTGTATTCTGTACTTTACAATTTTTAATGACGATGTTTTAAGTTTTTATGTATTGTTTTCTTGCCGCTAAGTGAGAATTGGATTGATTGAATAAGAAATATTTCTCTAATGAAATTCGGAGAAGTACGTTTAAATGAAGTGCAGCAAAAATGTGCATAATTTAATAGGCCGTTCAAGGAAGTCGTGTGGTGGCCACATCAGATTTTTTGTTAACAAATTCTTTAGTCAGATTTTCCAATCATAGATACTTATCTCAGTTGGTTTTCTTCTCTGTTGTAAGCATTTTCTCAAAACTGTCTCGGTCTGAGCAAAAAATATTACTGTAAGTCCATTTACACATCACTTGTTTTACAGATATTATATATAAAAGATAAATTTTTTAACTCTAACGACAAATTTAATTTAAATAAGAGAAACTTCGGTATAGAAAATGAGGATGTATGAATCTAGACCTTTTTTTTTTTCTGACCCCCACACTGATGTCTATTTCATTTCAGTGACGACAGCTTTATCAATGTGCCGTGACACATGTCTTGGGAACGCCCACGGTTTTACAGATGACTTCAGCATTTACTACACGGAAGAGCGATTGGAGGAGAAAAAAGTTTTTTCGATAACACACATTCACGTATGTTAGAAGATACGGAATTGGAGAAAATAATTCATACATACGAGAAGTCAAATAATTCAAGAAAAGAACATTTAATTTTTTTTTTTTTTTAATCAGCAGAATTGAGAATCCCACGTTTCGTGATTTTAGTTCATTATTAAGTAGTTCCAATAGTTTTTGATTAAGAAAGTGTGAATACATTCGGCCTGTGAATACATTTCATTTATCTGTGTGTTGCAAAAATTTCAAGATTTTAGTTATGTGAAGCCCGAATTTACGTTATTTTCATTTTCATTAAAAACGAACATTCATAACGCCGGACCAAACTACCAGATTTTAAGGACATATAATCCTCCAACCGAATATGTGCATCTCGAAGCCCAAAATTTGAGTTTTGAATGTGTTTTTTTTTTTTTTTTTTATTTTGTGTTCCTGCGAAATTAATGAAGTGATTTTTTAATAAACTCAGCCCTTTAAACGCAATGTGTTGCCACTCTGCGAAGCGTAACCTATTTTTCTTTAAAATTTGATCAATAAACTCAGCGATTTAAAATAAATCTGTTTTCACTGCCTGAAATAAAGTATTTTGGTACTTACATATTAACGCAAATACCTTTGCGCAAATCGGCGATTTTTTACAGATGCAAAAGAATAATAAAACTATTATTATTCATTTCCAATTGCAAGAACTTCTTTACTCACAATAAATATTATTAAAGTTACATTTTATATTTTAATTAGGTATTTTTTCCGAAAGATTATAAAATGAAATTACTTGCAAAGTGGATTTTATTTCTTTTGTTCTGGTGGAAATTTAGTAGTGATAGCTTTAACATCGAGTTTGGCGACTTCTAATAAGACGGTGGCGCTAATACGTCTATTTTTTGGTCCAATTTAATATGCCTTTTAATGAGTAACAAACAAAACGATTTAAAAACAATAAATACAATTCTTTATATGTCTTATTATTCACTACTTGATACATCCGTGAAATAACACTAGCTGGACTCATTGAAATCAATATATATATATATTGTAATATTTTGGCAGTTGGGCACATAAGGGAAGCTTTGCAATCCAAGGACGACACAGAAGTTAATTGTTTTGATTCCACATCTTTATTCAAGTTAAAGGCATATCATCATTCTTTACTAAATAAATTAATTTTAGTGCGTTATAGTATTCTAACAAAGAAGCACAGATCTTAGCAGCAAAGGGAGAAAGCGGTCTCTCTCTCTCTCTCTCTCACGCAAAATGGCGCGAGTTCTCTATTTATAGAAGCGGTTGCGTAATAGGCTGGAATGTTCTCGAAAGTGCTGGTCTAAGGGGAAGATCCTGAAATTGCGGAAAGTTAATTAGAGGTTGCTTGTTCGGGTAGAGCAAAGCCGTCCTATTTTTTATATTTTACATATATACATAAAGAAATTTAATAAAAGACATAAATTAAAAACAAATTTTTTATACCCGTCCTGAGCTATAGCTGCAGGATTGAAGTATAATAAACTTAAAGCATCTAAAGTTAAAAGTAAAGTGGAGCGAAAGCAAGGCAATTTTTCTCAACTGTATTAATAATTGTATCCTTGCATAAGGGGTTTAACACAGTATATAAAGAATTCGAAATTTAAAAAAAGGATCATAGTAGTGCAAACTGGGAAACTCAAAATGCAAAAGGGAAAAAAATATACAAGATGATAAAAATATAAAAATTAGTACATTTGAGATTCATTTTTTTTTCGGTTTTATATGAATCTTAATGTAATGAAAATTTGCTTCTTTTTTCGGTTTTTGATCTCAAATGAACCAGGAGAACGAAACACGTTTTCGAAACATATTAATCGACTTTTCTGAAGCTGTAATTAATTTTTCCCTGATGGGTTCTGAAGGTGGAGTTTTAGTAAAAGGAGATTAATTTATATATTTTTATTATCTTGTATATTTTTCCCCTTTTGCATTTTTAGTTTTCGAGTTTGAACTACTATGATTCTATTTTTACTTTTGAATTGTTAATTGTGTTAAACCTCTTATGCAAGGATGCAATTATTAATATTGTTGAGGAACTGCCTTGCTTTCACTCCAATTTACTTTTAACTTCAGACGCTTTAAGTTTGCTATATATGTGGGTTGGCATCGTTCAATTATAATCGGATGACGCGACAAGCTGTGAGAATAAATCTCTTTACTTTTCCGATGATAGAAGTCAGACGATTCCGCCATTAAGACGATGACGCGATTAAAAGATGTTTGAATGTAAAGATAATTCCTTCTCTTCATCTGTAAATAATCTCACCTATTTCCTTCTACGTATGTAATTACTTTGTAGTTTGTTGCAACTATTCATGTTTCATTAAATATTCAAGTTATTTGTAAATCGGACTAGTTTATTAGCCCCTAGACAGCCACCTAAGAAGTAAGTTTACAAACATCATATTCCTAGACAGTAAGTTCCGATTCTACAGATTTGGGTGCTCAGGCCGGTATGAGCCTAGGAAGAAGCATTATGAATATTACAAAATAAGTAAGTTTTGTTTCGATTATTTACACATTGTTACTTCTAAGAATAGTATTCTATGATACTGCGAATTAAGATGACTACCTTAAATTCTATTCCTAGAATTTCAAATTCTTTAAAGACTGGGCCTATTAAGTCTTAAACTTTTACATCAAATTGTGTTTGGAACTTTGGGTGATCAAAAAAATAGAGCTAGATTGCGTAACTTTTATGGTTTTCTATCTGATTTTAATATTGAAGAAACAAAACAAAAATTACTTAAAACTCTTACTGCAAATGATTTTATTTCTGTGTGTAATTTGTTACATCTTAATTATGATTCAAATCCTGATAAAAACTGTGATTTAATATTGAATAGTCTTTGTGATTTTAAGCTTTTAAAATCCGAAAGTGATGACGATGATGAGTTATCTGAAAACGAAAGTGTTTATGATTCTGATAAAAATGATGATATTAATTCTGTTCTGTCAGAATCACCTCCCATAAATAACTCAGTGAATGAAAACGTTATAATGCCTAGCAATATTTCCTTACATTTTCGTGATAGTTTAGAAACTGTTTCTGAATTTAATGGCACTGATACATATCCAGTTGAATCCTTCATTGGTGATTTAGAAGAATCTTTTAAATTATTTAAGTTATCGGAATTACAGAAAATTGTGTTTGCTAAAAAATTGCTTACTGGTTCTGCTAAAGTATTTATTATGTCTTTGAAGGATATAATATCATGGGACAAATTAAAAGAAAATCTTTTATCTGAATTTGGTTCTAAAATAAACAGTGCACAACTTCATAATTTGTTACAGAAACGACACTTAAAACCTGGTGAATCACTTTCCGAATATTTAATTGCCATGCGTGAAATAGCCAGTCGTGGTTCTGTTGATGATTCATCAATTCTTGATTATGTAATCAATGGGATACCAGATCAGAGTAGTAACAAAATTGTTTTGTATGGGTGTAAAACTATTTCTGAATTCAAAGAGAAATTAAAAATTTATGAGAAAATTCGCGTTCCAGATACGAAAAATAAGGGTTATTCAAGTACTAATACACAAAATAAAACACGCGCTGTACCTAGTAAGATTAAAGAGCCAAGTTGTTATAATTGTGGAAGTTTAGGCCATAAGTCGAATTTTTGTAACAATAAGAGTAAAGGATTTAAGTGTTTTAAATGCGATTTGTTTGGACACAAAGCCGTAGATTGTTCGAAAACATCATCTAAAAATATCCAAGATGCCAAAGCTGTTACTCCAATAACTCAGACTTGTCAGAAAGAAATGCATAAAACTGTTAATTTGGGTAATTTGCAAATTGATGCTTTAATAGATACTGGTAGTCAGGTAACGTTAATCAGAGAACATATACATAAGAAAATAGGTTCTTCTGAACTTAAGTCGGCAGAGCTACAGTTAACGGAATTTGGCAACAAACCTATAGAGAGATTTGAAGGTGAATTCCAAATTGATGGTTCTTCATTTAAATCAAATATTTCTTTTATCGGAGAAAACAAGAAATCTGAGAATGATTCTCAAGAGCAAAAAAATGCTTATTGCAATGAAAATGGTTTTGAAGAAGGATTTGAAAAAGTTGTTAATTATGGTTTTTTACTTCCAAAACCAGAAACTGGTCCTGTTAGTATAGTTCCTGTTACAGTACAGAATGTGATCAAACTGGATACCTCATCCACAATCAAAGCAAGTGGCAATGATTTCCTGATTGTGAATTCTGACGACGTCCCGAGTGATGCAGATTCTGATATAAGTGAAAATGATGCTATTAAAGATGAATTTGAATTAGTGCAAAAAGGAAACTCAAGCACAATACAAATAGCTCCTAAGGCAACGAGGAGAAACGACACTGCAGAAGGAGATTATAAAGAGAATCATTTTTCCGAAGAAGAGTCAGTTGCTAAAGATGATGAATCAAATGTGAATTCTACTAGAACAATTTCAGTGAAATACCTTACAATAAAGAAGGAAAAGAAATCACTGGAGACGAAGAATCTACAGAGACCAACGAAGAGGAGAAGATTGAAAAGGAGAAGTCGATCAGAAAACCTGATGACAACAACGCTGATACAGAAAGCAAAGACGGAACAAAAGAAACTAAAGAAGGTGAGAAAAAAGAAGCGAAAAAGCAGATTCAGAAAATATAGGAAGAAACCCGAAAGGTTTTGACAATAAAATACCGATTTTGATGATTCCTGATTTAGACGTTTTTCCCGACTAGACAAATTTCTCCCGATTTGACTATGGACTATTGTTTTAAAGACGTGAACTAATTTAAGAAGACTGAAGATGATGTCTAAGGATGAAATGTATGAAGGAAGACGGCTTAAAGAAGATGATTTTGAGAAGACGCATTCGAATGACGGATCTTGAAGATATCTAAGACGCATTCAGAAGACGTATCCAGACGGAATCTAAGAAGACGCATTCAGAAGACGTATCCAGACGGTATCTAAAAAGACGCATTCAGAAGACGTATTCAGACGATGTTTAAAAAGACGTAAATACGAAGACGAATCTAGACGTGTTTGTGAAATGTATGTATTCAAATATACTGTTAAAGATGAACGAACACTGAAAGAGCATTGAAGAAGAGATAAAGCCGTTATTTCTGAAGATGTTAAGATGATAAGGGAAGATGGCTGAAATAAACCATTTAAGACGACTTTTCCATCAATAGTAACTAAAAAATCTCTTTTTTTGTTTTTTTTTTATTTTATTTTTCAGATCCCTAGATGTAGACAGTGGTGCTACGAGAATGCGAGGCCGCATTCCATCAGGATGGACGAGCAGTTGTGGGTTGGCATCGTTCAATTATAATCGGATGACGCGACAAGCTGTGAGAATAAATCTCTTTACTTTTCCGATGATAGAAGTCAGACGATTCCGCCATTAAGACGATGACGCGATTAAAAGATGTTTGAATGTAAAGATAATTCCTTCTCTTCATCTGTAAATAATCTCACCTATTTCCTTCTACGTATGTAATTACTTTGTAGTTTGTTGCAACTATTCATGTTTCATTAAATATTCAAGTTATTTGTAAATCGGACTAGTTTATTAGCCCCTAGACAGCTACCTAAGAAGTAAGTTTACAAACATCATATTCCTAGACAGTAAGTTCCGATTCTACATATATATATATACTGAATGAGCTGAAATTTATTGAAATCGAAAAAGTATTTTTCTAATACTTGCGCAATAGCTGCGATGTAAGATAATATATTTATAATTACTGTATTAGGCAGCTAGAAAAGCAAATATCTAGTTCACTATGAATGTATTCTTTTGTTTAAAAATTTACTTAATAAATTCCTATTGTTTAGTCTGTCATCGGAACAAGCAGGATTACCGAGCTCTAATTAGATTAAATCTCATAGCTCTAGGGCTTACTTAATTTAGTTTTCATAGCATAAAGTGTAACTTTCAGGATATATTTAGTTAAATATATATACTTATTTATTCTTCAGTATGGTGTGAAAGTACATAGCATCTTTCACAGAGTATTTCTCAAATGACTTTCAGACCCTAGGCCAAATGTGGCACGTCAGTATCGCACATGATTTGAAGCAGAATGCAAATAGCCGAAAGGCCGTATTATCCTCAGGTTTAGTTTCGACAGTGAGTAACAGGAAAAACTTTCAACTGATTGAATACAGAATTACGTACAGCGAGCGATTCAATTCGATGAAAGATGTCGTTAGCAGCGACAAAATTCCGCTGCACGCTTCAGGAGAGATTCGTTAAGACTGCAGTCAGTGCGATAGAGCTGCATTGTTTTGTCGTGATCTCTTTATTGTCTAAATGTTTCGCTGCATATTTATCCATTAGGTGCTAATTGAGGGTAGTAATTAAAGTGCCAACAGTTCGTATTTGGTTTGTGATGATAAATCCATGCTTCAAAATCTTATTAAAAAGTAAGTTATATCACTAACAAAATTAATAAACAAAGTATAATAGGACTACAAAGGGGGGAATTTTAAGTAAAATAAAAAATTTAATTAAATTAAGTAACTAAGAAAATTGATGTGGACACCACATCAAACTTTCACTATGTTTCGGACAATGTGAATATATACGAGAGCTCCCGCAATGTTTTATCGTTTAACGAAACCAAATTGAAGGAAACCGTGTTATAAGGGAAAAAAAAATTATGTAGACACCACATGACTCCCTTGTACAGCCTATTAAATTATGCATATATTTCCCCGAATTTTATTAGAGATACATTTCTCATTCCATCAATTCAGTTCTCACTTCGCGGCAAGGAAAAAATGCGTAAAAGCTCAAAACACCATCATTAAAAATTGTAAAAAAGCAGAAAAGCCTAAAACACCAAATCGCATTAAAAACCCTTGAAAAACAATTTTTATAATTAAAATCAGAGTTTAAATTAATTAAAATTTGGCAGAAAGAAAGATTTTTTGGTGCATAAAACGTTTAGACCTACTCGGTAATAAGACACTAAAGTTGTTGCAGAAACTGACTTAATTCACTATGCTACTAAGTTTCAATTGTAAACTTATAGCGGCGTCTTAGATTATGCAAATAAAATGATTCAAATAAAAATGAATAATTTTGTATATTTTCTCTTTCGCATTTTTATTTTTCGCGTTTTTTCTACTATGAATCCTTTCTTTAATTGGATTTGTTTTGATATTGTGTTAAACTTCTTATACACGGGTGCAATTATTAGAGAGCAATTGCCTTGCTTTTATTCCAATTTAATAATAAATTTAGACGCTTTAAGTTTATATGCATATATTTATGCACTTTTGGTGCGGCCGATTGCAACCAAAAAGGTAGGTGCACATCTACATGTTACAGCAATCCCATATACAAAATTTCAACATTCTGAGACTACTCGGTTTTTGAGTTATGCAAGTTAAGTACTAACGTACGTACGTACAGATGTCTCAAAAAAAATCTCTTTTGAATCCATTTTAAATCCATTTCAAACTCCGTTTTGAAAAAAAAAAAAAAAAAAAAAAAGTTCGCTTTTGTCCGTGTGTACAGATCTAACGTAAAAACATCGTTCAAATTGAATCGAGAGCGGTCAAAATGGATATTTTCGTTAAAATACGGTACCCGAAATTTTTCGCGATTTATTTATTATTTATTTATCAAATGCCTGGCCATTAACCATCAGGTCATTGGGCAACGAGCTCTCCAATACTTTTTCACAATGCAGTCCAAACTCTTAAGTGCAGAGCCCACGTCCAGATGAGCAGCGGCCATGACTTGTCCAGAAACACGCAAACCACTTAAAGGTGAGGCAGTCAGATTAAAACGGAAAACAAGTGAGCATCAAGGCAGATATGTCCAGTCAATAATCTAAACTCAGCCACAGCAATAAAACGAGGAGAGTCCGCGACACAGTCAATTTTTAATAGCACCCTCCATGACTTATTTTCAGTAGTACTAACAGCAGCATTACGAAAGGATTTTTTATAAATCCTATCGGGCAGGAAGTAAAAACGTGTTATATTGCGACCCTTTTTTAACCTCTAATATTTCTAATAACACATCCGTTTTTTTTTCGCACTTATATCCGACTTTTAAAATTAAAAAATAAAATAAATTAATAGATAAGTAAGTAAAAATTAAAAAGAAAAGTTATGGGAATTCTCAGTACCTCATCACCTTGGGAAAAAGATACGGTCAACAATATTCTGTTCCTGAGAGTAACTCGAAACCATTAGGACTACTTTAGCGATCTTGATGACTGCATCGATCATCTCTTGCCACTTGATAATGATGTCATAAACTCGGACTCACAGATGATACAGATAGTGTTGCATCTGTCACTGGAGCAGCAGGGAGTCAAATAACTGATGGTGTCGAAGCAGAAAATAATGCGCGATCGGGGCCGCATTCATGAGATCGCGGATATGCTATGCATTCAGGATTAGTAAAGGCTACTGTCTAGAATCTCTTTTCTTTTTTTTTATGAGACATAGAAACGTGTCCCTTCAATATAGATGTATGTATTAAATTATTGGCTGTTGGCAACGGATTAATCAATGCTCTCAGACTCAAACTGCATACGGGCCGAATGCACGATCTGAAACAGCTGGCAGGCCCAAAAAAAAAAAAAAAAAAAAAAAAAAAAAATTAATAAAGTAAAAAATATTTTAACTAAATTTTAAATTTCGCTTACTAAACACTATTTGTCAAAACATACATAAAGAATGATAACCATATCGGAAAGGAAAATTAATTCAAATTTGTATATTTCTTGTTTGATACCTGCAAGACATTTTTGTTGATTACAATGCATTTGTTGCGAAACGCCCTTCTGCGGTGAGGTAGCTTCCCCGCAAAGCGGGGTTAGGGTTGCCAGAAAGTCTGCCGACAAAGGCAGATTTACCACATTTGGCGCGAAACTGCTACATCAATTGGCGATATGTCATAGAGAGAGCGACAACAGTCTAAAATGTATTTTTAGCGGTTTTCTCGGGAATATTCTCGAATGTAGGTTAAAACTATATATACCCTGCCTGTCTAGGGGGAGATTAGAAGTGTAGTAGAATAGTATTTTGAGTTCAGAGAATAGCTCGAGAGCGATCGACCGAGTCGGAAGCTGTACTTCAGTGCTTTGCCGTGAAGCTAACTTCGCTGTTTTAGCCTGAAAGCTGTGTTGCTGATTGTTTCAGCTTGTTTGCCGTAGTTTTTCGACGACTGTAACGTGTCATTGGAACTGCCCTGTGTAATAGTGCTTACTGGCGAATAAACTGTACTTTGATTCTTCATCAAGTATTACCATCCATTACTCCAAACCCACGAAACCGTAAAACGCAAGAATATATTGACAGTTAAATAGTATTAAATTTTCAAACTGACATTTACTTCAAATAATTTTTACGTATTTAAGTAATAATTAAATAACGTACTAAAATGTAAGCTAAAAATAAACAAATTAGAGAATTTTTAGAGAAAACATACCAAATGGCACAAAATTTGAGAAAAATAAGGACAATTTCTCTCTTTCGTTTATATGTTACATTTTTCTTTGACGCATAAATAAAAATACATATCTTTGTATGTAAGTAATTATAAAGTTCTTTATTTCTTACTGCAACTTGGCACTAGATGGCGTTTCGATTCTCATAAATTTTGTTGCTTTGGAGAGAAATGGCTAGAAATTATCTTCGTCGCGGACTGTAGACGCTCATCGGTCAATCGGACTCTTTGCTCATTGATTCTCAACTGTAAAAGAAAAGCTGTTCATATATTCAAAAACAAAGCGATTATTTCTTAGTGCAAAAATTTGTAACTGAGTTTATTTTTTGATAAGTATAAATAAAAAAGAATAAAACCTGATGTACTTACGTAGTCGTTAAATTTTCAAAAGTCTCCGGAATCTGATAACCATGCGTATAGCAGTTCTTTAGGCAATTATATCAATCGCAATTTGCAAACCAAGAATTCCCTGATCACCTTTATTCCTGTAAAGGTGTAATATACAGTAAATGATTTGTATATCTAATTCTATAATATATAGGTGACAGGTGAGAGAGCGGATCCGGTTACCCAGGCGGCTTACTAGGACTATTCGAGTATCGTCCGGAATCCGCAACTGTACAACGCGAGAACTCTTTGGCTCTCCAGAAGAGCGGCGTCGGGAACTTAATAGAAACTTCTGTTGATGCTGTATACTGAAATTTGAGCGCTTTAAACTGATATTTAAACATTTTACACGATACGGTAATTGTATACTGATGCACACACTGCAGCTTTTACATACATATTATGCACTAATAATTAAACATTACCGTGGTGCATTTTATGTGCACCTGGGTTTGAACACTGAGAATATATTGTTATAGTAATGCTTGTTTCACACATGCGTACATGGTTGCACGTACATAAACAATCCACACTAACAGTTACACATTTTACTCTTGATTGCAAGCCAGTTCTAAAATGGTACACACATACACAATTTAAATATATATTGTTGTGAAATGTCCAGGCGCAGTAAGATAGTTTCCCCGCAAAGCAGGTCTAGGATTGCCAGAAAATGGCAATGGAGGACAGGATCGTCGTATTTGGCAAGAAATAGCCCATTTGGCGACAAAATCGGCAATATGCCATAGCGGATAGAGAACCTTCTGGAACCAATTCTTACCCGTTTGGCTCAGAATGTTCTCGAACGCAAGCCAAAAGCTATATAAACCCTGCTGGTATGCGGAGAGTCAGTGCTTAGAAAGTCAAGTCAGTTTCAGCTTAGTCTACGGGACACTCGCTCACTGACTATTAACTGACTTATTTAGTCAAGTCAGTTAATAGTCAGTGAGCGAGTGTCCCGTAGTCGAGTGCCGAGTTGGTCGTCGAGTGCATCGAGAGAGTCTGTTAGTGTATCGCGAGTTAGTGCATCGTCGAATTTCATTTTAGAGTGTGTTGAGCTCCGGGAACGACCGAACCGAGTCGGGAGCTGTAGTCTAATGTATCGTCGAGTGCATCGCAAGTTGTAGCGTGGAGAGTCTCGAGAGTGCGTAGAGTTCCGAGAATGACCGAGCAGAATCGGGAACTGTACTCTGGTGCTTTGCCGTGAAGCTGTCTTCACCGTTATAGCCTGATAGTCTGAAGTCTGTGTCGCAGATTGTTTCAGCTTGTTTACAGCAGTTATTCGTCGAATGTAAACGTGATTTTGTATCTGTCCTGAGTAACCCTCGCTAATAAATTGTGTGTCGATACTTCATCAAGTGTAGTCGCTATTCACTCCAAATCCCGTACGTACGTAGGGAAAAAAAAAAAAAAAAAAAAAAATTTAAGTGAGAGAGAGAGAGAAACAGAGAAATGTAAATATATATATAATTATAATTCAAGGTGAATACTCTCATTAAAATTCTTATATTCCAAGTTAAACTAAGAGAACTAAGTAAATCAAAGCATTAAGCATTACAGTTTGAAGTTTAAAAAAATTCCAATTTACAAATTCGTAATTTTTAAGTAATAGTATTTTTTTCAGTTTTAAAAGTATAGAAAATATTTTAGAAGTATTAAATAGCAAAAATCAGATCGGTATGGAAAAACTCCTTTAATAGCAATGGTCAGTAGTAATGGATATGCATGAAATTGTGATAAAAATTTAATGATAATTATAGCCATATAAAGAAAATTACTTAAAAATAAACAATGGAAAAGATAGTGAAACAATATCGCCTTTTCAGGGGGGGGGGATTAGTTTATTTCACACTCCCTCCAACCGTTCAGACATCGCATTTCGTCCTTGATATGCATATGCTAATCGAAAGTAGAAATGAAATTAAATGTAAATATTTAATTCCCCAAATTTAGCATACTCATTTGCACATTAAGAATTCCACAAATAAATAAACACAATAACTTACCCTGGTGCATTTTGCATATATAGTTGCTGTGAATACGTTCGTTACTTCAGAGTGTTCATGTACAGGGTTTCATCATACACTACCTAAATAGCACATTAACATGCCTCACAAGAGCACTAGTACCATACAACGAGACATACGGGAGTAAGACAGTTAGTACTGAAGACTGGGCAGGAATCAATAGTGCACTAAGTGATATGACAAATGTAATGTCCCAAAGCCAGTAATTTTTCCATTATGAGTTTAAGTCTTCTAAGTAGAGCAGGCTGCTTAATTGAAGAAGCGCATGAATGGTGCATCATCAACTGGCAGCCGCATGTGCCACGCCTCTGTGAGTGGGCATGCTATTATATAATGGTCCGGAGTACCAGCCTCGCCGCATACACAGAGGTTGGATGAAAGAAATCCCCTTTTACAGAAATACTCTGGGAAGGGGCCGTGGACTTGTTATAAAGGGTGCCGAGGTAAGCGTTCTACCTTGAGGAGCTGCATCCCATTCCCCTTGCTATTGTTTCTGTAATATATAGGTTAGGTATAAATGCAGAGGCCACCTATTTATTTACCCTGAGTAAGTAGGTATAGGCCCCTTACACTAGCTATCCACAGTTGCAACGCCTTTTTGGGGCCCACGGTACCAATCTGGTGCCGAGGTGCTGCTGTTGACATAATGATTTGGGTGGGTTCACTCTGTGTTGGAAAATTCTAGACCCCTTGATGCCAGAATATCCATTATTTGGGTTATTCGCTTCCTCGTATGGCTATTACTGATTCTTGTCATTCTTGATCATTACTTGTGATTCCGTACGTCAAATGCTATCACGTATTTTGACGTACGGAATCAGATCTTGTTCTAATCTTGGTCTTCTCAGGTACAGACTTGTTATGATGCTTGTGAATAGGTAATGCTATGGATCACCCCTCTCCCCACATACACATAGATCTGAATTTGCGAGAGTCCTTTTGTAGAAATATGTGGGGTCTGAGATCAGCCATATTATTTGTTAACTGACGACGTTTGGGGTGGAGTTTACTCTTGGATATAGGTCGTATATGCGCCTGTCCTGTTCGGCGGAATCCCACCAGTGTAATCATAACACGAATAATTGCACATAAAGAACTTAACAAATAGGCTACAGCAATGAAGAAAAGTTTTGGCACAACACGATTTCGGAAATAAAGACGGGGCAAGACTTTTGGGGGGATCGATGTTATGTGTTTGTGTATATATGGGCGCGTACGCAATTTTTACTTTTACTTTTTTATTTTAACCCTTAAATGCATGAATTTTCATTTTTTTAAAGTCAAAAATACTGTAGAATTGATATCAAATAAAGTAGGACAAATACTAAAAAAAGCATAAGTTTTTATTTCACTTTGTGAAAAAATATTATTAACTTTTACAAAAAAAAAAAAAAAAAAAAAAAAAAATTACGATAGGCAAATGTGTAATAACAAATTTATGTAATAATACATACCTTATAAACGTGTTCAAACAATTTTAAAACTTTGAATACATCAAATAACAACGAACACAAAATCAAAAACTCATAAACACAAATGATGTCCACACCCTACGTATCAACTCATGATAATGACTGTTACACCGTTCATGGTGCCACCACACTGAAACTTTCAAAACTATATACTTAGACAGTATGTATCCAGTTGGTTACACTATGCATTTAAGGATTACATAGCCAGTCAGGTTGCATTGCATATAAAAGCAGCTTGCATTTACCTGTTTACTTCAAGTAAAATAAATATACAGACACGGCTCTGAATAGAAATTCCAAAATATGTAAAAGATATGAAGTCAAATTTTTGTTCTATTTTACAAAACATCCTTTGTAAAATGATTTGGGCGACTATTAACTCCTATTGTCTATTAACGTGTTTCCAAAAGCATTGACTAGAGCAGGGCTTCTTCAACTTTTTCATTCGCGACCACCTTTTATCACTATATTTTTTTCGCGACCTCTGGACCCCATAATTTTTACGAAACTTTGTGGAACCCCCATGAGCATTGCCCAAATCCGACACAGGCGTGACTGAAATCGTCAATTTTTTCACTTGTACTGTAACAAACTATTGCAGTTTTAGGTCATTAACTTTAATTTCTAATTTTAAGACATAGAATAATGTGAAAATTTTAAATAAGTAAAGACGACGTGCAAAGCAAGTAAAATGAACGTTTATATTATGAAAAGAATGCATCGAAACTTTTTTTGTCTGTATTGTTTTATCTTTATCTATTTTCAGATACATTGTGTAAAAATTAAATTACCAATTGTAAAATTGTTGTGATAAGTTAAAGAAATATCCAACCTGGTAAAATTTTTGGCGACCCCCCCCCCGCTGCAGGTCCTGCGACTCCCATGGGGGTCGCGACCCAACAGTTAAAGAAATTCTGGACTAGAGCAACTGAAACGATGGCTTCGGATACGTAAATGCAGAACGAATTATGTGAGGTTATCGTTGAAACTAAACTTAAGACTCAATTCAGCGGTTTCCGGTTTAATTCAGCGGTTTGTTTTTTACACACTATCGTCCATAGCCTTGAGTATGCATGCGCGGATACCGCTACTCACGGATAATCTGAAAACCGGATAATCCAGAGCACGGTGTATTTATTTCAGACAGCTGGTCGCGCAAGCCAGTAATAAGATCAAAAGGTCGTAGTTTGGTGGTGTAATCTTCAGCAAACTAAATTCCTCTGTTACAGATCTTAATTAAATAAGAAATTTGTTATCAATGCAAGCATTAACATTTTTCCAGATATCTGAATACTGACAAATTTATACATGAATAAAAAATTCCTCTCGCTGATTAAATTTCATTTCTCTTTCAATGCTTTGATTGGAATGTGCTTAGAGCATATTAAATCAAAAGTTTACGATATTTTTATCAAATGTTTTCGTTCAAAAGTGATATTCGAAAGAAATAAAGCCTCTTTATAAGAGAAAACGCTTTATCTTAGAAACTAAGTAATTATCCGCGAGAAAACTTGTTAACTTGGCATTCCAAAATGCGGAGATCTCAAAAGAAAAACAATTTGATTTACTGCCTAAATCTAATCTAAAAATATTCAGAAGGAAGTAATTGAAATTTCTGGTAGGAAAGAATGTGGAGAATCTCAATTAAAACAAAACAAAACAAACAAAAAAATCGTCATTTTTCCCTCAGATTTTTGCTCCCCAGGGCTGACGCCGGAGAAGGTGCCACCGCTGCGGGCGCACAGGGAGACAGAATCTGAGAACGGTAAAATTTTTAGAATATACAGAAGCAGTAAAATTCAGGGATGGGAAAAATTTTAGAATTTAAGGTAACAGTGGCAGAACTTGGGAGCGTCAAAAATTTTAAAGTTTGGGTACCATTTCGGTTATTTAATAATGGAAAAGGACGGGAAGGCTATGTTCCGAAGATGAGGGATAGCCTTCGTGGAGAACTTTTCTATGGTAGTCGGTTCGTGTATATATTGCGCATGGGGAATACCACGAAAAGAAATTACACATGCTGTCGGTGATTTTGAGATAAATGTTCCGAGCTCGAGACAAAAGGCCATTTCTGTTATGTTTAAAAATCTACCAGAATTTTGGAGTACATGTTGGGTGAAGGCTAACAGAAATGAAAATCTTTTATGTTTTTTAAAAGCGAAAAAAAAAAGTGAAATTTATGAACGGTACCGACTTTAATGAACTTGTTACGGGTCTTTGCTGTTTTCCATAACATATGTCAAGATTTGGTGTCCAGAACAATCCATTCTGTAAAACTTTTAATGTAGTAGATATAACATACATTTTCTGGAATCATGTAAACTAACTGCTGGTCTAAGAGAAGATTTTGAAATTGTCAGTGAAAGTGATTATTACTATAAGAAAAATACACAAGAGTCATGGAAGACATTATGAAAATTATAGACAATAATAAAAAAAGGATTAGAATTCAAAATTAAGTGACTCTTTTTTTCTAATGTTATGTGTCTGTGATTTACCCGTGCTTGCGATCCGTGCGTATTATTTTATAATTTTTCTTTTCATGTTTGGTCAGCTTCAAAAAATTATTAGAGGCGTCTTTTAAATAACTTTTAACCGAGAATGCTGAGTACTTTTCTTAATTACTACTTTCTGCTTATGTCAACGGTGTTATGCACGAGCATTTCTTTCAGAACTAATTCCGTTAGCAACAAAAATAATTATCATAGACCTGAATTCGAAAAACCATTCACTTAAACGTATCCATGGACGAGTTGAAGCTTCAAAACTGAAACAACGATTTATAAAATCACTCAGGAAGCAAAAATCATTAAAAAGAAATAGAATAAAATAAAATGAAAACAAACGCAGAACTATGTGATTATGATGCAAGAAACATTTAAAATTTTTAAAAATGCAGTTGATACAGCAATCTTTTGCGTTTTTCTCGAAATGAGTTTTATGATGATAATAATAATAACAATGTGTAATTTCTATTAATAAAATACTTTCATTATGCAATGAGTTCTACTAGGAAAAAACTAGGTTATTTATTGCTAATGGAAATTTTTCGCTGTCGGAAAGTTTTACTGCCTTCAGTTATCTTACACTAAGAGAAAACATTATTCATGAAATATAAAGAGAACTTTATTCATGAGTTGTTTATGAAGAGAACATTATTTAAGAATCATAGAATTATCGAGAGAACATTATTCATGAATTATAGAATTATAGAAAGAACAATATTCATGAGTTTTAGAATTATAGAGAGAACATTATTCATGAGTTATAAAATTATAGAGAAGATTCATGAGTTATAGAATTATAGAGAAAACAATATTTGTGACATATAGAATTACAGAAAGAACATTTAAAATTATAGAGAAAACGTTATTCATGAATTAGAGAATTATAGAAAGAACATTATTTATGAATTAGAGAATTGTAGAAAGAATATTATTCATGAATTATAGAATAATGGAAAGAAAATTATTCGTGAATTGTAGAATAATAGAAAGACATTATTCGTGAATTATAGAATTATAGAAAGACCATTATTCATAAATTATACAGAGAACATCAAATATGAAATACAGGATGATAGTGAGAACATTTAGAATTTAAGAGAGAACATAATTCATAAATTAGAGAATTATAGAGACAACATTAATTATAGAATTCTAGAGAGAACATTGTTCATCAATTACAGAATTAAAGACTGACCATTATTCTCGAATAATAGAATTATAGACAAAACATTATTAATGAGTTAGAGAATTATAGAGAGAATATTATTCATGAGTTAGAGAATTATAGAGAAAACATTATTCATGAGATAGAAAATTATAGAGAGATTATTAATCATGAGTTAGAGAATTATAGAGAGAACATTATTCATGAATTAGAGAATTATGGGGAGAACATTATTCATAAATTAGAGAATTATGGATAAAACATTATTCATGAGTTAGAGAATTATAGAGAGGACATTATTCATGAATTATACAGATAGATTGAGGAAAAACACAATGTCTCGGGTTTTTTAAAACTCTTCAAATGTTTTTCTCGTTCTTTTTCGAAATTTTTAACTGATGAATCCCCCCTTTTTATATATATATATGTAATAATAAAATTCCATAGTCAAGAATACACTTAAAATTCTAACTGTATGTTCTTTTCGTTTTTTAATGGCGACGTTCTCTTATTTGAAAGTACGTGGAATTAAATCCACAGCCCGTAGTCAAGTTGTTTTTCCCGCCTTTTCTACACGTACAGTTATAGAATGTTCTGGAAATATTTAAAGCGAGCTGGATTAACTGACGAGGCTGACATCATTTCTTGGAAGCTCCGCCTTTCCAGAGGCTACAAAAGGACTCGCAAAGGAATATCGGGGTCTTTTCTTTAATGTAACGATGCAGTAAACTTCATACAAAAAGTTATTAGTAATTCCTTTTTTATTTACTCCGGAGATAGGATTTTTTGTAACTGCTATTTCTCCTGACCAATAATAAATGGATCCTGTTTTTTAAACTCATCGTCTGATAATTTAAGCTACGACGACATTTATGATTCTTCACCAATCTATTTATTCCGGACAAAAGCTGGTACATCACAAGGAGTCGACAGGATAGGTGTACCCAAAGAAGAAAGTAATTAAAAAAAAGTGAAAGAACATTTTAAGTGCAAGTTTGTGTTTGTTATTGCAATTGAAGAATTGTGAATTGTGATACAACTTTGTCTTCGCATTTTGAGCGCGTCTCATAGTTAGAACCGCATGGTTTGGATATCGTCTGCTGGAAAGAAGCTGAAGAATTTCAATCATTTATGCTGTGTGTGGTTTTTTTTTTTTTTTTTTTTTTTTTTTTTTTTTTTCAATTGAAGAATTGTGAATTGTGATACAGCTTTGTTGTCGTATTTTGAGCGCGTCTCATAGTTAGAACCGCATGATTTGGATATCGTCTGCTGGAAAGAAGCTGAAGAATTTCAATCATTTATGCTGCGTTTTTTTTTTTTAACAGCACACAAACGAGCAGGATTAAATAGTGTACTCAACAGCCAAGTAAGAACATATTTTAAGAAATTATCTTTCCTCAGTGTGTGAACTAAGTTGCTACGACAATAGTTTGTTTTAAATATATTATGTTAAAGTAATTACGAGTTTATTTAAATTTCAAGTCTTATTCTAATTAATAGTATTCTAAGTAAGATTTGATATTATCCTGAAATGTGTAGTGATAATCATAAAATTTGAGAATACAAAATTTTTATTTAAGTCTATTATTCTATGAAGTGTTGATAATACTCTGAAGAGTTTTTGGTTTAAAAAAAATATTTTAACCTATTGTAAAAATATTTTGAGAAAAGTGCACATTTTTTGTTCTCAAGAAAATTTTAAAGTTTTAGTTACAATGTCGACAAATCAGGAACCCGTTAATCATGACGATTCACTGAACATGAATCAAGATACAGTAGATTTAAATATTATTCCATTTGAAGATTCTAAGGACAGTGACATAATGTCTTGGTTAGGTTATTTTAACAAAGTCTGCCAAAATAAGGACGAAAATTAGAAACTTCGAAATATTTCTCGTTACATTAAGGGAAAAGCCCTCTGGCTCTATATTAAAAATTGCCATGAGCTAAAAACTTACTCACAATTTGAACAAATATTAAATATACAGTGTCTCAAAAAAGTGATGGGACACTTGTGCTTTTCAAAAAGAAACTGTAATAAAATTAATTAAAAAAACATGTAAAATTTTTTGTGGGTGTGTTTCATATTTACAGTTAGTAACAATTATTACATAACATATATTTTTTTTAAATATTAAAATATTAATTTAATAAAAATACAATTGCTTAGAACGGAGCAAAAAATGGCTCACATAAGTGATGGCACACTACGTACTATGCAACAAAAATCGTCTGAAGTAAGCAATAAAAATATCTTTTGGGGTATTTATTTTTACTCAAAAGCAATTGACAATAATTTATAAAATCGTCTGCAGTATTTCTCTCCAGTTTGTTTTGGAATTTTTGTGTTTTTTAGCTCTGTGCAGCTATGAATGCTAAACGAAAAGAAACTTTGCCTGAAATTCGAAAATTAGTTATTAATTTGCATATTGAACATGGAAAATCTATTAGAGAAACAGCTGAAACAGTTAACTTGATCCTTCAACAGTTTTCAATATCATTAAACGATATAAAAAGAATCATATGATCCAGGCTAAAAGAAGACCTGGCCGACCATCAAAACTATCAAATGGAATAAAGCGAATTATCGTTGGAAATATTAAAAAATAATCCAAGAATGAGTGCTTCTAAAATTGCTGCTGATTTACAAGCATTATATGGAGTAATTGTTAATCCTGAGACTATTAGAAAAGTAATTCGATCTGCTGGATATCTCGGTAGAGCAGCCAGGAAAAAATTCTTCCTAAGTGAAAAGAATGGAAAACTCAGACTGGCTTTCGCAAAACCCAACATAAATAAGAATTCTGATTACTGGAATGAAGTTCTATTAGCTGATGAAAGTAAATTTAATATATTTGGTTCTGACGGTAGAATCTTGGTGTGGAGAAAACTCAGGGAAAAATTTCGCAAACAGAACTTGGTGCCAACAGTAAAACATGGTGGAGGAGGAGTTATGGTATGGGGGTGTATGTCGTCCTCTGGAGTTGGTAATCTTGTTTTTATTGACAGTATAATGCATCAGTACAAGTATATTGACATTTTAAATCAAAATTTGAAATCTTCAGCACGAAAATTGAACCTTCATAACGATTTTAAATTCTACCAGGACAATGACCCCAAGCACAGTGCTTTGAAGTTAGACTCTGGCTGCTGTATAACTGTCCTGAAATAATAAAAACACCCCCACAATCTCCACAATTAAATCCCATAGAGAATATTTGGCAAGAATTGGAATCAAGAGTTCGCAAACACACCATTTCTTCAAAACAACAATTAAAATCGGTGCTTCAAGAAGAATGGGGTAAAATCACTCCAGAAATCACAAAAAAATTAGTCGAATCCATCCCAAGAAGATTAAATCATGTTTTAAAAGTAAAAGGAAATCCAACAAAATATTAAAACCTTTTAAAATGTAAAATTTTTGGATAAATATTTGATGGAAAAGTAAGTGTCCCATCACTTATGTGTGCCATTTTTTGCTCCGTTCTAAACAATTGCAATTTTATTAAATTAATATTTTAATATTTTGAGAAAATGTATGTTATGTAATAATTGTTACTAAATTTAAGTATGAAACATACCCACAAAAAATTTTTTGGAAATGATTTGAATTGCTTTAGAAACAGCATTCATACTTTAATTTTATTGTAGTTATATATTTTCTAATTATTCTCCACGTATTTTGGTCTTTCATCATTGTTAAGTGTGTACGGGTTCGTAATAGATTGAATGCAAACAGAAACGGTGAAATCCTGATGAAATTTATTTTTTCAAAAACATTTTACAGTTCTAGAACCTTTCACACAAAAGTACTCGTACAGCTGCTACCAGTATGACAGAGCACAGTCAATAGATACCACTTCAAACTGTTAAGAATGTCGAAGAAAGACAATGCAAAGAGCTTGCGAGCTTACGCCTCAAATGCAAAAACTCGAAAGGTGATCTGTCAATACTCTGAATTCTCAATCTTCTGAGCTAAACTGAAAACTAATGCTCTTGTCCGTCTTATAGAGTTTTCCCACGTCTGTCAAGAAATTTCTAGTACCTTCGACGTCTCGAAATTGGTGAAAGGCACACACAGTTACACTTTCATGGGGCCAGATACAGGTAAAATACCATAAATCCTCCCCCGGAGGTCGACTGTGAGCAACCCGCGACGTGCTGTCTAAGACCTGTGCTTAGAGAACCTCGATATCTGAGATACATAGATTGTCCTCACAGGACTAGAGCCACCGTTTAGTCGGTGGTCTGTTTGGGGCCGAGTAGTGTCAACACTGGTGTTATCAGGCATTTCTTCCGCCTTCTTAGCATGACTTTGTGATGTAATGGTCACGTATATTCGAGTATTCGAGAGGTCCGTGATTCGAGTCTCATCGAGGGTATTGCTCATCTTTCACATCTCCTGCTTCCAAAATATCCTAATATCTCTACAGTGGCGTCCGAACTAAAAGGTGGTGAATGATGATTCCCTTTAAAAGGGGGAGTATTTGAGGTATTTCTCTAATTTTCTAGCATGCCTTCCTGGTGTAGTGGTCAGCACGCTCGGCGCGTATTCGAGAGGTCCGTGGTTCGAGTCCCGGAAAGAGCACTGCTTATTTTACCTCTCTCCTGCTACGAAAGAACTTAATGTCTCTACAGTGTCGCCCAAACTAAAAAAGGTGGTGGATGATGATTCTCCACCACCGGGATTTGGCGAATGGGTTCCCTAATCCCCAGTCGCCCTTTGAAAGAAGAGAATGTAAGGTATTTTTCCCGCCTTCTTACCACGCCTTCGTGGTGTAGTGGTCAGCACGCTCAACGCGTAACCTAATGGCTCTACAACGTGATATTTAATAAATAAAGTAAACACAAAAAAGTTAATAATAAAAAGACAGAAAAAAGTTTTCTAAAGCCATGTTAACAAGAAAACTGAACATCGGCATGATGAACTGAGAAAAGATTGAAAAAAAAAAAAGCATAAAAATGTATGCCAACACTTAACGCTGCATCGGGAATTCTAAACGTAGACTGTTATGCTGCTTTTAAAATTTTTGTAATTTTGCTGTTGAATTGTATATGACGTCAGTGAGAAGAAAATTATGCTTGATAATAAAGATAAAAAGACAAAACAAATGGGTTAGTAAGAGTAAGTGTAACAGCAGACTGGTAGAGTTCAGCGAGTGCGTAAAAAACCTTACAAACCCTTTTGGGCGACTGTTAAAATCTGAAAACTCTCAGTTTTTTTTTAATCATTATTATTAAATTAGTTTAATTCCATTGCTATTTCGAAGGTTGTTTTTTCCTCACCGCTAAATTTTTTAAAAGTAGCCATAGACAAACCTGATCGCATTTAGCGGCGTCTGCCGAGTATATATGTGTGTCATGCGCTAAAATCGTGAATGTCACTTATCTCTAGATTAAATTGATTAAAAGAATTTCGTTCTAAAGGAAATTCGAAATCTTCGTTAGGCCAGCAGCCATGACTGTTACATTGGAAAATGCAGTCTTCTTTTCAAACGAAAGAAGTAGTCATGTAGCGATTTGAACTCTAACTTCAATACAAATCATGGACCATCTCATTCCATTGTGTAGTTCATTGTAACCACGTGTTTACAATTTTTCGCTTTAACGTCCTCTCTGTACAAAAAGCCGGCAGGTTTCACATCCGCAGTAATGACTACATCACAATCTTTCCCCCTTACATGGAAAAACTCAGCGGAGGAAAGGGGGCGAAGAAGAGACCCCCCGCCAAAAAAAACAAAAGAACGTAGCCACTCACGGAGCACATTACCGGCCTCTGCAGGCCGATCGCTTCGTGACCAAGACCCACGTGACCTGTAACCTCTGAGTCTGATCGGATCACGAATTATTGCGAAGATTATACTCTCCCTCGACTAGATGTAACCGCAGTGGGTGGATGAGACTTGGGTGTCTAGCGGTCGGGGGAAGCCTGTTTGGAAGAAGTTGGGAAAGGGAAGAAGCCCACCCCCCACCCCGTCTTCATCGCGGGTGAAGGGATCAAGTATGTTTTCGCGATAGGCTTGTGATAAACGCTTTTGTAGAATGTGGGATATTGTTTAGTGTCAAAGCCCTGGTTATTATTTATGGGGTGGTTATTAATTATGTAAACGAGATATGTAAAGATTACATTAATAAAAAGCAGTGGAGGAATGATCTTCACACAAACGCAAAATAAACGTCTGCGCAGAACTCTTTTTCTGCGTATCTGTGGATACAAGTCCAGATTTATTTATTGCATCTGGCGCTCTGTGTAAAGATTTCTTCGTCGCCATCCGCTATAAACCAAAAATAGCGAAATCACGATAGAACGTTTCGCAAAAATAAGTCTTATCGGGAGCTGTCGAAAACTCTTCGTTATTTCATGCGGCGCCCGTCTGCAATCGCCTTAACTAGCCCCCTTTAAAAGGCGCTATGGTTTTTGATACAGCCTAAAAGTATTCATAAGTATAGGAAGTGCCTACTAATGCAGGTTGATTATTCGGCCCGGAGTTCCGAAGTTCTAAGTTCTCCAGTTCGAGTTCGATCACAGGTTCGTTCCACCAGTTCGAATCTCGGTGAGGGCATAGCAGATTTCCTCTCTTTTCTTGCTCGTTCGTCCACGCAGCGATGGTTCTCGTGTTTCCAACAAAAACAAACCTTTGCAAACTACCTGCGAACCATCTCGGCAGACCTTATCCTTCATACTGTTGACCTATGTGTCAGCTCAATGATGGAACTGACCTATCACGACGAAGGCAACATGAACTGCCGTTGAATCTACGATTTCGTCAATTCCGCTGCACATTCGCCTTTTCTAATTACTTACGGAGATTCGAGGCCTAAGGAGTAGCAGAGACAACGATAAGAACTGGCGATATTCGAATTGCGGGGAAGTAGAAATGATGATATCTTATTAGATACTGAAATGTTAATATTACTAGATATGCTTATTGAAATGTAGGTTTCTTTTAAGGAACTAATATTACAGGAGTTACTTGCAATCCATCCATGACTACTTTTCATTTGACATATTCGTACTCTAACCGCGTCCTTGGAAAATTATGGGGATTTATTTAATTTATTTAACAGCTATTTTATGTTTAAGAAGCTTTCCTGTCGCTCTTGCTTTGAACCCGAACGTTTGGGGCCCCCCAGCAGCCGAGGGGAAAGTCACTGAACACTGGTAGTTCGATCGATCCAAGGTTCAAATCCCACGAACGGACTGGCTGAAAGGGCGTTTTTGTGGCTTTCCCCGTGCGTAACGTGTATAAGAACCTTAGAAAATCCTCCACAAGGGCATCCCTCCCCTTAGGCAGATAGCCCTCGAGTGCTTTGCCGTGATTAAATAAACCAAACCAAATCAAACCAACCCGCATTTTCCTGCTAAAATGCAAATCTACAAGCGCACGTGTATTCGAATGAGGTAGTATTTAGGAGAAGGTTTCGGAAGGTGAAACCAGAGCTTTTTTTGCCTGCCTATAGGCCACGTTACTATCTTTGATTTTCTAGCCATTAGATTTCTGGAGGCGTTGAGATATTCTTGCCATTAGGCTTGTTTACGCCGACTCTTCGAGTCAGAGCCAGCCTCCGCGGTAGTTACCCTGTGAAGCCCTTAGGCTGTACTTAACTTCATTTAATTTTAAATTATTCATTACCTTTTTAATTAAGCCAAAAGTGTTGTCTTTTGTAAGCACGAATGGGTGCCATCCGTGAACCTGATTTGTGTTAATAAAAGGGTCCTTTACAGCATCATTTGCTTCTCGATTTTCGGACGATAAAATTAGAAGGGAGGAAATACGGTGCATATATACTAAACGAATAAACCTATGATGAAAATATATGAAATATAGAGTACTCTTGGTATGAGTACTAATAATAATTTAAAGCATTGCAGCTACTAACAAGAAAGATGCAATGAAAAACAATGTACTGCTGCAATTCGAAATTTAAGTCAAAGATCTTATGTTTTATAAAGCGGCAATAATTCTCAGACCTGGTAATTTGCAAGACAGAGTGAGTGATTAGAGCGTTCATCCATGCACAATTAAGTTAATCCAAGCAAATTATTGCTCATGAGCACATGAGTCTCTTTTCCTCATTAAACGTCGTTTGCGTTGTAGTAAGCTAGTTTTATTTTGAAATATCACTTTACGACACCATTTTTTACAAATGAATAATTTAATTTTTTAAATTACTATTAAGATCATATCCGATCTATAAACCAAACAGATTAAATCACATCTATATCTTTATAAGAAATATATAAAGAAAGAAATTTCCAAATTAATAAAAAATTCGTAACATTAGTAAGAAATTTATAATTTTTATTTTTTCAGCATTAAAGTCGTTATTCATTTTCAAAGTCCAAACTATGAACCCAAAGTTAGCTGTCAAGTTCAATGTAAATTGTCTAATTCAAAAAGAATTCAAAGCGAAATTCATTCAAAGATAAATGCTCTTTTTCCTTATCTTTGCATTTGATCACTGTCATTGCAATTATTTCTTCGTGCGTCCTGCAAACAAACAGAATTTGAAACAAAGTATATTGTCAATTCAGACTCTTTATTCAGATAAGTTGTCAATTCATTATCGAAGTTATCATGACAAAATCAAAATTGCCAATTTCGCTTAAATTTTATTCAAAGCTAATTTTCATTGCTCCTTATCATTGTTTCTTGTTATTGTTCATTATCATAGTTTAATGTTTTTCTCATTATCACTGTTCCCTCAATACGTTCTACAGAGCCATAAAATCTGAATCAAAGTAAATTGAAATTGCTATTTTAATAATCAGTCAAATCTTTATATTATAATAATCTGATGATGATGATAATAATAATGTGATAAGATGATGTTGATGATGAGGATCCAATAATCTGAATAATAATAATAATCTGAATCAAAATGATTTGAAATTTTTATTTTAATAATTAATAATCCTCAGATGCCAGTTAAGATTCCATTTTAATTTAAACCCACGCCGCTTGTTGTGCAGTTTGATTTCCTTTTATCCGAGCGAGAAACGTGATGAGGCACAGCATATTAACATAAGTTAGTAAAATTTATGTCATAATTGTCACAAGATAATCGTCTAAAATAAAAGTAAAATATGACTAATTAGTTTCTATGACTTATTCCCATATTATTTTTAAAACTGGCAGTGGCTATCGTAACAACAGAAAATACAAACACATGGCAACATTTAGTTTTACTGATTTACTTACAGAATAACATAACAAATATACGTATACTTGTCATTTGAATGAGAGTAAAATAATAAAAAATATTTCTGATGATCCTAGTTCGTTTCTAAAAAGAAAAAAAAACCTTCTGGTGATTTATGTCGTATCTAATGAATTAATGAAATGATTTAAGAGACGATCTCCGCGCGTTGATCTTTCCGTTAATTGTTAATGACAAATTCGTTTACTTTCATCTATTCAATAAAGTATTTTCGATGGTCTGTCCAGAATAGTTTTTGCTTCCTAAAAAAGGAGGACCCAGTGTTAATGTCCCTCTAAATGCCTAGTTTTTCTTTAAAAAGAACGTAGTCTAAGACTGAATTTTGCATTAATATAATTAATATTTCAGCTTAGTAAAGTTACCAGTTAAGGGAAATAGATTTCTATATTATTGTTTCTTTTTGAAAAAGTTAAAAAAAAAAAAAATAATAATAATTAAAAAAAAAAAAAATCTGAAATGTTTCAGATTTTAAATTACGTCCAAAGGGGCGTTTTTTAACATTTCGTGTGTTACCTTTCTTTATTAAATATCATGTTCCTCGCACTTAAACCATAAGATCCAGTGCAACAGTAATATCGCAAAATAGTTTTAAAACGAGCATATCTTTAGAATTTCCGATACAGAGACTCACGCGCTGGAGATAAAAATGTTTTTTCTGCACAACGTTGCCATTGCTCGCTTTGAAATCCTTGAGTTTGTTAATCAAAAATTCGTCAAAGTTTTAAAAAATAGGAAATCGATCATAAAACAAATTTCAAATTTCAAATTTGGTCTTCCACATGCTCATACTCGTTGGAGGATTACGTTATTCAAAATTCGATGACTCTATGTACCGTTGTTTTATCACAATACGAGAAATATACATACATTTATGCAGATTTTTCTTTTATTTAATTTCTTCAAATATAATGCAGGACTCTAACATTTTGTGGCAACAGTTTGAAAAGTGAACCGACATTTATGAGTCCGACGCAAAATGCCAAAACGAAACTAATAGTCCTTCGGGATTCAAATCCCTTTGGACTAAAAAAAAAAACATTTCATCATGAAAGTCCATCGTAAACGTTAATGCGTCTCCAGTCCTTCTTTCAAAAATTGAATTTTGCTTTAGCTGAATTGATACATTAGTGGCGTTGAGTTGAATAAAGTTATTCATGTATTCACAGAAATATGTTTACATATTATTATTATTAATAATTCTATTAGTCTCTAAGCACGATTTTGCGTTGCTTCATTTTTCATTCGAGTCTGTTGACATTCTCAAAATATAAGATGTTTATCTTTCAAACTGAATCTGTCTGTTATTAAATAATCAGTGTAATAATTAAATAATTAATAGCTATTCTGTTCTTAAGAATATTATTTTTTTACTTTTATGTGACTGATGTCAATAAAAATGCGTTTAATTCATAATATAGCTAATTAAAAATTTCAGTATTTTTATAGAATCACATTATATATTTTTTCACTTTTCAAATACGCAGAAGATATATAACGCTCTCGTGTTCACCTTTAGTATATATTTATCTGATTCTCTCTAAATATGTTTAGCTACTCCACGTGGGCCATCTCTACTGATAAACTACATTAGAATTTAGAAGATACCTTTTGAGCGACCATTAAAATCTCAATCTTTGAGATTTTATTATTTAGTAGCCCAAAGGGGCAATTTCCCAGAAGGGCCATTCATTTCGTTTTGGTATTTTGCATTTGTTCACTATAAAGGACGTTTCACTTTTCAAATTGCTGCCACAAACTATTAACAGCCCTGCATTACATTTAAAGAGATTAAATAATGAAGAATCTGTATGAATCTATGTATGTTTCTAGCACTGTCAAAAAACAACGGCACCTAGCAACAACAGATTTTGAATAACGTAGTCCTCCATTCTAATATGGGCATCTGGAAGCCTAAATTTGGAATTCCCCACCCCCAATTATTTCATGTTTTGTAAAACTTTAACGAATTTTTGATTAACACATTCAATTATTTTGGTTGGCAATGGCAACACTGTACCGAAAAAAAAAAAGAAAAAAAAGAATTATCTCCAGCGTGCGAGACTACCGAAGTAGTCTACGGAAACAGTGTCGGAAATTCTAAAGATATGCTCTTTTTAAATAATTTGTGGTATTGCTGTTGAAATGAATTTTATGGTTCAAGTACGTTACAAGTACGTACATATGGTACAAGTACACAAAACGTTAAAAAAACGCCCCTCTGTGCTTAATATAAAATCTGAAAGCTGTCATTTTTTTTTTAGTTTAATTTAATTTAATTTATTTATAAATCAGATTTGACAATATGGCAGTCAGAGTCCAATAAAATGCGTAAAATCGTGTCTTCTTCAATTTACAAACTCGAAACAAACAGATAGCATCTCATTTCACGGCTAATAAAATAATTAATGGCCTTAAGCAGTCTGACAGATATACACCCCTTTTATTATTTTCAGTCTTTAAAATGGAAACGACATTCTTTTTCTCAACTCGGATGTCCATATCAATGTGTACATTTGCTGACTAGAATGGCTCGTTGCTTTTTCTCATTTACATGAAGTGTCATTTATCTGTCCCTTTTATCGGCAACATCTTTCCTGATATCTCAGCGAACATGTCAGATGCCAGGGAACTTAAATCTTATTTCTTATTCCGCTGTGCCACCGCGTTCTCATGGCTAGGGAGCTGGGAATATTCTGATATCTCCGGCACACATACCTCCACGCAAAAAACTTTATGCAGAATTGTTTCTTTGGCGTGGCATTAAAGCCAGCAATGACAAAGCTTCGGCGAGATTTCATCAGTGGTAGAACTTATGACTATCGGTTGTAGTCAGATTACAGTCAAATCGAGTTAAAGCCAGGGTCGGCTTAGGTCAAATCTCAAAAATATCAATATCGTCACTAAGCGAATATTATTTGCAGCTGGTATTCAGCTTCAGCAGCTGGATCAGCGGTTCCCAGCGGGATCGGTATTGAATCCTTAGGATCAATAACCGAATATGCACCGGCGATCGATTATCTCAATGAAGATCCCATTGGTTAAAAAAAAAGTACTTTAAAAATTTACAACCTCGTAGTCGACAAACCTACGATACCACAAGTAATAAAATTCAAAACACATATTTTTACGAATTTTTGTAAAATAAGCACATAAGTACTTACATTAGTGAAATTGTATGTAAAATTGTAGTTTTTAGTTCAAAGTTTTAGTTAGCCCAGAAGGACTATTAATTTCGTTTTGGCGTTTTGCGTTGGTTCACTGTAAATATCGATTCACTTTTCAAATTGTTGCCACCCAATATTAGAGCCCCGCATTATATTTAAAGAAATTGAATAATGCAGAATCTTGATGAATGTATGTATGTCTCTCACGCTGTGCAAAAACAACGGTACCTGGAGACATAAAATTTTTAGTAAGTTGTCCTCCACTAGAATACGGGGGTCTGGAAGCACGAACTTGGAATTTGTTTTAATTATCTATTTCATATTTTGTAAAACTTTAACGAATTTTTTATTAAGAAACTCAACGATTTCAAAGCGAGCAATGGCAACACTGCACGAAAAAAGAATTTTTTTTTTTATCTCCAGCGCACGAGACTGTGTATCGGAAATTCTACAGATATGCTCATTTTAAAATTATTTTGAGATATTGCTGTTGAATTGAATTTTATGGTTAAAGTGCGAAGAACATCATATTTAATAAATAAAGGTAACACACAAACGTTAAAAAAATTTTTGGGTGTAATATAAAATCTGAAAGCTTTCAGATTTTTTTATTTTGTTTATCTATTTTTGGTTTGGTTTTGTTTAACATAACACGAAAATCTAAAGAAGAGAAGCTTTGCCGGAAAATGAAGAATACAGGAGAAGTCTATTTAACATTGAGTAACTGGCGAGATATCGCCAAGCTGGCGGCTGTTTTGGCAGCTAATTGTTGAGTATAATTTGGAAATCAATCTTCGAGAATTGCCAAACTTGGTGACCATCGAAGGAAATTTTGGTCCTGTTCCTGTATAAACTGTAACTGTAACTGTTCCTGTATATCAGCTTAGTAGAAGACCACCGCAAATTAACGTACCAAACTCGGTAAATGAGAAAGGATCATTTTCTTATGTATATTTCAGTGGCATTTAAAGCAGCGTCCATGATTCTAGTGCTGTGTCCCGGGTTTTACTGGGAACAAAGTTTTCGGTTTATTGAAGTTTTTTGACTACCAGAACTTTTTATAATTTTTTTTATGCTTTCTCTCCTGAAGATTTCTTATAGCTATGAAACTAATAAAGTTTATTTATGATCGTAGGTAAAAAGAATTTTTCAGAAGGAAACATAGTTCTTGCGCCAATAAATTAACGTAGTAAGAAGTTAAAAGTTAGTTAATAGAAAACGCAAGTAGTAGTTAAAAGACGTAACATGACAAGATAACGTAACATAAAAATGATTTGGATTCTTTTAATATTTTTAAAGCACCTGCACGAAGGCAGAACTCACGGAGGAATGCTAAAATTCTTTACGAACTTCACAGATACTTTCGCTTTTCCTTCATAAGTCCTTAAGGATCTAACTGAAGAATTTTAATTCTTTAGTGTGTTGGCTTACTCGAAAGAGAAAACTCAGTTGCACATTCACGAGGATCCAAACCACGAATCTTACGTCTGGAAAGAATGAATTGTTGAATCATCTATCAATGATCACCCCACAAAGTCTGTTTAGCTTATTCGAATCTTTCAAATCAACACGAATCTTATGTCAGGAAAGAGAGAATTATTTAATCGGCTATTGATGATCACCTTACAAAGTCTGTTTAGGAGACTCAGGAGGAAACCTGAAAACTCAGCTGCGCATTCACGAGGATTTAAACCACGAATCTTTCAAATTAACACGAATCTTATGTCAGCAAAGAGAGAATTGTTGAATCGGCTATTGATGATCACCCCACGAAGTCTGTTTAGGAGACTCAGGAAACTTAAAACTCAGCTGCGCATTCACGAGGATTCGAACCACGTGTCTTCCAAATTATTGGAAGATACGTGATGTATGGGATACTAACCACTTACACCACGGAAACATGCACTAGAAAATGCGACATTTACTTATACTTTTTCTCGCTTGAAGGCCGACTGGAAGCGACATGACACTCAGTCGACCAAGTACAAATGGTAAAGGACTATGTTAGACCGGGTCTAGAACTTTTTGCCGTAGGCATTTGGCCGCCGCCCTTTCGCCGACAGGACAGTTCGCTGACAGCTGATTCGCCGTGGTCAAGTAAAATTGAAATACGTAATAGAAATTGCTTATAATTTATGCAGTTGTTTGCAAATATGGGATATAAAGAAATAACAGTTAGAAAATTATGTCAGCATCAAAAAGAATAAAATTATCACATTTCATTATTAATGGCTAAACCTCTCCTATGACAGAAGATATATTATCGTTTCTAAAACTATGCAGATGCAGTGTTTACACGATTCATCAAAATTTCTTGAACTTTTAATCAGCTAGCTCAGATATATTGCGAGCAAGAAATTTACATTTTTATGAAATGTTAATGGAATTACTTTGGAATCTTGTCAGCACATTACTCTCTTAAAATGAATAAATATATAGACAGATATACTAAAAAGTTAACTTTTATGACATACTTAACGATATATTTGCATAAAACTGTATACAAAAACATTTTATATATGATTCAAAAGTGTTTAATCCTAGGAACTTGCTGATATGTAAATGTTAACAAACCATCTGGTTCTTTGAATGGCAAAAGTTTAAGAAGCTGTTTTACCATAACTTTGGTTACACAGCAAATGTTTGCATGCGATTTGTTTTAAAATACTTGCAAGAAATCGAGTTTTAATATAAAATCAAAAATAATATTTAATTCTTCTAATTATAATAAGATAGAACTCCTTAAATATTACCTTCAAAATGGTCAGTTTATTTAGAAATCTCAAAAGAATTTCCTTTTTATTATGAACATTACATTATATTATGTTTAATTTTAATATTATACTTTTATTTTGTTATTGTATATTATATTTTAAGTACACTATATTTCATCTTAATTATGAATGCTTTTAGTTATTGATTCGAATTTAACTAAATAAGCTTAATACTCTAATATGGCAAGGTATAATGTAGGCATGTAAAGAAAAATATGTCTCGACTATAAAATAGGTAAACAAAATGAAGAAACTAAATAAGCTTAATACATGGCAAAATATAATATAGGCGAGTAAAGAAAAATACGTCTGGTCTATAAAATAGGTAAAACAAATTAATACACTAAATAAGCTTAATATGATATGGCAAGACATAGTATTAGCATTTAAAGAAAAATATGTCTCGACTATAAAATAGGTAAACAAAATGAATAAACTAAATAAGCTTAATAATATAACATGGCAAAATATAATATAGACGAATAAAGAAAAATACGTCTGGACTATAAAACAGGTAAAACAAATTAATAAACTAAATGAGCTTAATATGATATGGCAAGACATAGTATTAGCATTTAAAGAAAAATATGTCTCGACTATAAAATAGGTAAACAAAATAAATAAACTAAATAAGCTTAATAAATGGCTTAATACATGGCAAAATATAATATAGGCGAGTAAAGAAAAATACGTCTGGTCTATAAAATAGGTAAAACAAATTAATACAAAAAATAAGCTTAATATGATATGGCAAGACATAGTATTAGGATTTAAAGAAAAATATGTCTCGACTAAAAAATAGGTAAACAAAATGAATAAACTAAATAAGCTTAATAATATAACATGGCAAAATATAATATAGACAAGTAAAGAAAAATACGTCTGGACTATAAAATAGGTAAAACAAATTAATAAACTAAATAAGCTTAATATGATATAATAGCAAGATATAGTATTAGCATTTAAAGAAAAATGTGTCTTGACAGCGGAGTAGCTCGGGGGCGAAATGGCATGGTGGCGAAACGACAATATCGAAAAAGCTGCAGCGAATAGTCCCATTCCGTGGTGAACCACATTCTACTATTTGGGCGATTAAATAGGCAGTGGAGCGGGAAAGTACCTGCACTGCCAATAGTGAATGGCTGGTGTCCATCCCCATTTACACCTGTAGCCATAATTATCATTCAATTTTTCGGAACAGAAAACGGGAAAAATCAACGATATCTTCGCCATGACTCAAACCATGCATCTTTCAACTGCACGTGCTACTACTATATACCTCGACAACAAGCGCTGTGAAATGCGACAACTTCTTTATAATTCTTGGTATTTTAACTGACAGCCTATGGTTCAACTTTTCCTAAATTTAAATTTCAAACTGACTTGCTTCTATTCTTAATGCTGCGATCGCTTGTCCGCATTAGAAAGTAGAAATAAATAGAATTTTGCAAGTGTTTATGCCTTATCTTTCGGTAACAGTAAAACTGTCAACAAATAAGCAAACTCTGCAAGATAAACTTGTGTTTTGTTAGAAAGCAAATGCATTTCTCCCTACTTTAATACATTTCTATTTCGTTTCCCGTCTTAATCAGTACGCCCCGAACAAACAAAGAAGCAAGAAATATTGTATTTCAGTTCACTTCGGAAATTTATATTATAGAGCAAGATAAGCCCGTTTGTGAATCCTTCCTGACGAAATATGTGATGCATCTCGAAGAGAAATCGATTCGTTATATTAGTGATTGCATCACCGAAATCACTATTCCGCCTGATATGCTACAACTCCGCTGAAAATCGCAGAATGCCAAAAGTTGGGTCACGATTGGGCGCTCAGATTAATTGCAAGGCACGAGTCACGATCCGAGTCAGGTTTACCACTTGCGAAGATTTATCTCACCCCACAAATCGTTCCCTATCACAATGCGACAAATTGGTGATAAACAGGAATAGTAAATAACATTGAAAACTCTTTTTTTTTTTTTTTTTTTTTTTCCCTGTCGGGATGATGATTGCGAAAAAAAGCGTTTGAGCATTTTATTCAATGCTGTGCCGAATGTAAAGCTAGTTTGTATTCTAGTCTAGAGATTTTCAACATAGACTTCACCGATCCAGAGTGGCGAAGTAGCTCGACTGTGAGGTCATTTTCTACGACCTTGCAGAGAGGTTTGCAAGATTTATTATCGCTATTTGACCCTATTGCACATATCTTCTGAAATGTGCATATTTTCATGCCGTTGGTGGAAACGAACAAGCAGATAAAATAGCGAAAGAAGCTTCACATGACACAACAGCAACGAGTCGGCACAAATGGCCAAGAAGTCAACTCATTACAAATTTGCAACAACGACGGCACGGCAGCAAGAATGAGATGTTTTGCATAGGGACAGGATAATTTTGGCATCAAATGAGCTTCACAAAGGTGCCTGGACACCTCTTATGTCTTAATGAACAATGGTTCAGTAAAATTGCAAAAGGTATGAATGAATTGTTGCAATGAACAATGAAATTGCAATAGGTACCGGTAGCTTTATTCTAGTGTTTTACTGTGCACTTAAATCGTGGAAGGAAAGTTCCAGAATCTTGGCGATGGCTGCATTCTTCATGGTATAAACTGAAATTCCTATGGGTACCGGCACCTTTATTAAAGTCAACGATTATTCACTTGGATCTTCACACGGAAGTTCTGGCACTTTGCTGAAAGTTGAATTTTTCATCATAAAAACTGTCCTTTTCGATGGTGCCACATACTACTTATGTCTCGACTCATAATGGCTAATTTCAAAAGATTCCGGCACCTTTATACAAATCGGCTACTTTGATCTTCAAAGGAACGTCTCGGTATCTCGATGTAAGCTGCATTCTTCAGGGTATTTCCTGAACTTCATAAAGGGTGCCGGGTAATTTTGTGCCTTCATGCTGCCGCATTGTTACTCGGCAAACTGTGGTCAGTATGCATAAAGGCGTCGACACATTTATGCAAATTACCGGGGCCGGTCAGATCATCTCTATCCGCCTATTACATCGGACCCTAAACAGGGAGAATTTTTAGGTTCATAAAATATGTCGTTTCTTTTACATAAAAGTATTTGGGTGCATGTAGAAATCAAATTTTTGTATGCTCATCTTTGCCATATTTCTTTTATATCTCGCGTATAACGCGCAACCGTAAATTTCGACTTTATTTTTTTACATTAAAAGTGCGCTTTATTAACCGGAATGTAAGGTAGGTTAAAAATCGATGACAAACTTTTAACTTACGAACGAATGGTATGGGCCAAACGTGTATACGAGCCAGTTCCCCTTAGAAAGTCCTCCACGAAGGCATCCCTCCCCTTAGGCAGATAACCCTAGTGTGCTTTGCCATAATTAAATAAACAAACCTTACGCTGATGAACAACTCTCTTTTATTAGTCCGGAGATAAATAAATGATCGTATACCTCGTCGATTAGCAACAGCATACGTGTTTTCATCTTCGTTAGTAAAGTACAATAGTCAAACCCAAATTGCATGCGGGCCAAATGCACAATCTTAAAACAGCTGACGGACCGGAATGTTTTTTTATACAATATATATATATATATTCCAAATCCGGATTCGATTGCATTCCTTTTCCTTCGTACGTATTTGTATTTATTTTTTGTGATTTTTGTATTTTGGGGGGATTTTAGTATTTTACAATTCTTTAATTCTTATAATGATTATGGTTAATTTTACATTAACTGGCCAGTCCCATTTTATATTTATAGAGAATTTTGAAATTTACTGGTATTGAATTTCACTCCTTTTGGGTCTTTCTGCAGTTGGTTCTAAATTTGCCTTCCTTTTATTCCAGTTTACTAAATTTAGATGCTTTGAGTTTATATATATATTTCTTGTTAATAAATATATGTATACTTTCATTCCTGTCGATTAAATAAATACAATAAAAAGGCGATGCACAATTAGATGTTATAACAGTTCCACTCAACATCCCGCAGCTAATCGTTTATGAGATATGTATGTACATGTTACAAAAATAATCCATTTTAAATCTATACTGAATCCAGTTAAAATCCATTTTGGAATAAAAAGCCCTTTATTCTGTCCGTACGTACACATGGCAGGTAAAAAATAGTAAAAATGGATTCTGGAACGATCAAAACGGATATTTCCGTTAAAATCTGATTTTTCGCGATTACTTTGCTTCATATAAGGAAGCAAAAATTATGAAAACTTTCTAGGTTTTCAGAAAAGACATTATAGATAGAACAAAACTTCAGAACAAACAATGACAGTTAGTGTATTTCTCTTATTCATTTAATTTTTCATTAACACATGAAGGAAAACACATATTTTTTTATGCAAATAATTATAAACCTCTTTATTTTTTACTACAGCTCGACATTTGATGGCATTAGATTCCTATAAAATTTTGTAGCCGTGGAGAAAAATGACTACAAATTATCCTCATCACGAATCTGGTGCGTTTATGATGTTCGTTTTTAACGTGAACTCGGACTTGAGATACAGTAAATGGCGTTTAATTCCGATATTGTTATCCATCTGCATGCAGGCCATCTGGCCAGTCCCATTTCTTGATCATACGGCCCGGCTCGTGCCGTATGATCAAACTATAATAGATCAATCTTTTAAACTGAAGTGGCCAAACAAAAGATAAATTCGCCCAAAAAGGTCAAAATAAGACAAGGAGGTCAGAGTAGACTCCTTGAAATAAGGTAATAAAAATTGCCAAATGACAGAGAAATATCGCCAAGAGAGAGGTCAAATCGCCAAACAGCTTGGTTTGACTAACCATTTAAAATTACGCAAAAAAAGTAACCTCAGTTAGATGTAGATTTTTGAATAACTGTGTCAACTTTGAGAGCATGCTCTTCTTTTTCAGTATTTAAAAAAAAAAAAAAAAATTCTGAAAATTTTCAGATATTATATTAAGACTAAAGGGGCTTTTTTTTAACGTTTTGTGTGTTACCTTTATTTATTAAATATCATGTTTTTCGCTCTTAAACCATAAAATTCAATTCAACAGCAATATCGGAAAATATTTAAAACAGCATATCTATAGAATTTCCGGTACATAATCTCACGCGCTGGCGATAAGAATATTTTCTTATTCGTTCAGTATTGCCATTGTTCACTTTGAAATCGTTGAGTTTCTTAACCAAAAACTCATAAATGTTTTACAAAATATGAAATCGATTGTAAAACAAATTTCAAATTTCAAATTTGGGCTTCCAGATGACCATATTTAGATTTTAGATTTAAAAAGAACAATTTTTAAAAGAAATGCTTGAAAAATATTTACGATCTCAGATCTTTGCATGAATGAAGATAATACTGTATTTAAAAGAAGAGAGAGAGAAAGATGTTCAAACTCTGCGATGATTTTGGCAATGAATTAAAAGATTGTTTCCTCAAGTAAAAAACAATATTCTTCCACAATTCTGCATAAAGGCGAGTTATAACAAAATCTTGCAGAATAAATATTTTTATAAAACGACGTTCTTTCTTCTAAAACGATGACTTCTCTTGTCTTAATTGCGCTTTTGTAGCTTTTAACCCTTTTCGGCACGCTACCTTTTAAAGTCGGAGTTTTGATTAAAAACAAAACAAAAAAAAAAAAAAAAGGTAGGCTGTCTGATTAGGCCTAGAGGAATACACAAGTAAAATTTTGTGAAGCTAGCACTTATCGTTTTAATTATGTGGGTGTGCCTAAAGTGGCACACTAATTGAATAGAACTTCGAAAAGAGTGCTGAAACGAGCATTGTTGTCAATGAACTGACCGATGAGATGCGGGGAAACAAAGAATGCAGACTCTCAGTTGTCCTAGATTATCGGTGAGCTTGGTCTGGGCACACCTATAGTGTTCGCCGTTTGATTTTATGCAAGATTTCAAGGTAAAAATTTAAAACTAATATAGAATAAAGAGATTAGCATACAGCCAAAAAATAACATAGGAATTTCTTTTCAACCAATTCCTTTTATACCCTAAAAAAAAAAAAAAAAAAAAAAAAAAAAAAAAAAAAAAAACTGTAAGATTTCTTTGAAAAACGAGGGTCTTAAAAAACTAAACATGGCTAAAAGATATGGACTGGTTTGTGTTGAGCTGCCATCTACTGTAAATAAAGAAGGTTCAGAGTAACCTGTAGTAACTTATAAATCCTTTTTCATTCAATTTTTCTGTGCGTACAGAAGGAAATTTTTAGGTGTGTCCAGACCGGACACACTGTGCCGCAAAGGGTTAATTCTTTCAGTTATGCAAGTCCAATAAACTGCATTTTCCTCATTTTTATTCTGAATTCGATACTGATAACCTTTATAAAGGGCTAAAGGTTTTTTTTTCTTTTAGTTTCAATAATGTCTAAAACATCCATATTAACATATAAGATGTGAAAATTACAGTTAATATTGTAGCAGAATTACAAATGGAATGAAACTAAACATTTCGAGAGGAGCCTAAACTAAGACACGTCCTCAATATAACGAAGACTAAGTTATTCACAAAGAAACTGCCCAGCTCTTCTTAATGACTCATCGCGACATCTCCATGGAGCTGTGGGAGGGGGACTGTACTCTCCGATTTCGCGGGAATTTCGAAAAACGCGGAAAGAGGAATCGCAGAAACAGAATTGATTCATTCGCAGGACTATTACGTTATTCAAAATTGGAATGCTCTAGATACCGTTGTTTTATTACAATGCGAGAAGCATGCATATATTTATGCATATTCTTCATTATTTAATTTCTTCAAATATAATACAAGGCTCTAATATTTGTTGGCAACAATTTAAAAAGTGATCACCGTTTACAATGAAGTAACGCAAGATGCCAAAACAAAATTAATAGCCCTTTGGGCTACAGATATTTTAAGGGAAGGTGAGAATTCCTGAAAACATCTATAACAAACCAAGGGGCCTTTTGGGGGGCTTAATGAGGGACGCCCTGCGAATATTAAGATTAATGTTACAGCATTGATCGAATAATTTCCAGAAACATTGTGAACAGTTTATAAACAAACTTTTGCATTTTCCTAATTAAAATGCTGTGAAGATGTTATTTATATGTTCTTGAAATTTTATGTTGAATTAGTTAAATTCTTTTGCCTTTTCTGTTTTTCTTCATTTAATATTATCATTCGGTCAATGCTATTAAAAAAATATCGTCGACGAACATGATGACAATAATTGGCTCCTATTGTAACCGAAATCTTTGCAACAAGTGTATAACTGGTGGATCGCGTAAAATTTCTTCGGAGTTTGAGACCTCTGACATACAGAATGCAACTAAAACGATAACACCTTCCCAAAGTGTTAATAAATAAAACGAACTGCGAAAAAAATATATAAAATATTTATATAATTATAAACGTATGTGCTTATCACAGTGGCTGAAGTTCAAAGTATCAACTTACGCTACCGTGTCATTAACAGGTTGGAACAAAAGGTTTCCAATTATTTGCCCACGCTTATTTGCACATCACCTTAAATCAAAAAATGGAAAAAAAAAAAAAAAAAAATACCCTCTGGGTTCAACGAAAGCGAGAAAGAACGCTGGCGGTGATTTAAAAAAAAAAATAATAATAAATACAAAAAGCTAAAAACAAACGAGGACCACACACCCTGAGTCGTCGTCTTATCGCGCCAATAATCCCGGGGAGTACTGCGAAGATTGGAATGAATTGGATACTCTCATTTTTCCCCCATAGAATGGGGTTACATTTTTTACGATTGTGGTATATGGGAAATAAGTCTTCGTCAACACAAATCTCGTCTGCGTAGAGGGGGAGGGTTTTGCGATCTCTTCGGTGCATTCCCAAGCACGTTTAGTTCGTTTCCCCTCAAGAGATATTTCTCGCCTAGCGCGTGCAAAACAATGCTCAGATCATTCAAGGAACGATTAAATAAAAATGCCGCCATTCGAATGCAGTTCTCGCGTTTCATTATAAGTTATATTTTTTGGTGTTATTATTTATGTCCTCGAAGCGCGCAAGAGACGTGTAAATGTTACATTCGGGATGTTTAAAGAATACGTAATCATATCGTGGAATTTTTTTGTCGGCAGAATTTCGTGGCTTCTGTTTATTATACACGAGTGTGTTTCTCTTTGGCTTACGTCATGTTTTTGGAGAAAGGCTATTAAAATATTTTATTTTTTACGGAAACTGTAATTTTTACGCCTTTCAGTTCAGATAAAATCTCATCCGACATAAATTAAACTTGGCTGTCGGTCGACAATAGATAAGATCTTTCTTTTTTATCTTCAGTATTATAAAAGTGCATTGTTCCGTATGGCGTTAGCTCAGTTCGTTATAAAGTCATCTTATCTGGAATTTTTAGCAATGTTTTGCAGCAAGTTTAATTTTATTCTCGAATTGTCTTAAAAATATCTTATGTGGACACCGTATGACGTCCTTGTACGGCCTATTAAATTATACACAATTTTGCTGCGCATCATTTAAATTATTTCCTCGAATTTCGTTAGAAATACATTTCTCATTCAATCAATTCAGTTCTCACTTCGCAGTAAGGCAGGAATTCATAAAAACTCAAAACATCTGCATTAAAAATCGTAAAATTCAGAAAAAAACTAAAATACTAAATACAGACAAAAACAGTTTAAAAAGTTTTGAAAATAAAAATTTAAGTTTCTACACAGAAACAAGCACTTCGGCCAGCGGGCAGGAAGAACCAATTTTTGCTGCATAAAATTGAAAGTTAACTTTTGGTCCCTCTCAGTAAAAAGACTCTGAAGATGGTGCACCGACTAACTTAATGCATTATTCTACTAAGCGTTTCAAATTTAAAAATTGGCGGCCTCGTTAGGCCCATTGTCACTTAAACTTTTAAATTGTTGGTAATTCTACAACTGCTGCATGTAAATTAACTGAAGGAATGGCAGACCTTAACCGGAACATAAGAGAATAGTAAAATTTAACGTCTTTTAAAGCAAAAACGCACAATTCACCAACATAGCAGATCCGGGTCGCGTAACACTCTGGGAATATATACATACAGTGGCTCCCAAAAGTGTTCGTACACATATGATTTTCATTGAAATTGGGCTCTATCCAAGAATTAAATGTAAACTTTCTGAATGAGATTTTAATAATAAGATCTATAATCTATTCGTAACAAAATTACATGAAATATTTTTAAAATATAGCGAAACTTTATTTTTAAGAAATTAATATAAAAATATGACAAACATTTTTATCTCACAAAAGTCTTCGTACACTTCAAAAAAAATCTTGACATATTAGTAGATATTTTCATTTTTCGTTAAGTTAATATTTAGTAGGATATCCTTAACAGCTTTTAAACGTCTGGGAATAGATTTTACTAGTTTTTTTGTAATTTCTGTATCAATGTTCATCCATTCTTGTATCAATGTTCATCCATTTGAGTTCGCTTTTCATTTTGATGTCGTGTTTTCGTACTTTAACCTCCAGTTCTTTCCAAATGTGTTCTGTTCTATGGGGTTTAAATCTGGCGACTGAGGTGGTGTTTTCAAAACTTGTGGACAATTATAGAGACACCACAGGCGAACGTTGAGAGCCGTATGCTTAGGATCGTTATTATGATTAAAAATAAAGTTATTTCCAATACCCAAATTTTGGGCCGATAATTTTAAATTGTCTCTTAAAATATTTAAATAAAGAGAATGATTCATTATGCCATCAATAAATACCAAATTACCTAGTCCTGTTGCTGCCATGCACCCCCACACAAGAAAACCTCCACCGCCATGCTTAACTGTTCCAAACTAAGTTCTTAGAATGAAGCTCCTCAATTTTTCTTCTCCATTCGACCATCGGAACCCAAAATGTTAAATTTGCTTTCGTCAGCAAATAAGACATTATTCCAGTACGTTTCGGGTGTACAGTGTCTCACAAAAGTCATGGGACACTTGTGCTTTACAAAGGAAAGTGTAGTAAAATAAATTAAAAAAACACGTAAAAATTTTTTGTGGGTGTGTTTCATACTTAAATTTAGTAACAATTATTACATAACATACATTTTCTCAAAATATTAAAATAGTAATTTAATAAAAATACAATTGTTTAGAATGGAGCAAAAAATGGCTCACATAAGTGATGGGACACTTACTTTTCCATCAAGAATTTATCCAAAAATTTTACTTCTTAAAATGTTTTAATATTTTGTTGGATTTCCTTTTACTTTTAAAACGTGATTTAATCTTCTTGGGATGGATTCGACTAATTTTTTTGTGATTTCTGGAGTGATTTTACACCATTCTTCTTGAAGCAATGATTTTAATTGTTGTTTTGAAGAAATGGTGTGTTTGCGAATTCTTGATTCCAATTCTTGCCAAATATTCTCTATGGGATTTAAGTCTGGAGATTGTGGTGGTGTTTTTATTATTTCAGGACAGTTATACAGCAGCCAGAGTCTAACGTTCAAAGCAGTGTTCTTGGGGTCATTGTCCTGGGAGAATTTAAAATCGTTACGAAGGATCAATTTTCGTGCTGAAGATTTCAAATTTTGATTTAAAATGTCAATATACTTGTACTGATCCATTATACTGTGAATAAAAACAAGATTACCAACTCCAGCGGAGGACATACACCCCCATACCATAACTCCTCCTCCACCATGTTTTACTGTTGGCACCAAGTTCAGTTTGCGAAATTCTTCCCTGGGTTTTCTCTACACCAAGATTCTACCGTCAGAACCAAATATATTAAATTTACTCTCATCAGCAAATATAACTTCATTCCAGTAATCAGAGTTCTTATTTACGTTGGATTTTGCGAAAGCCAGTCTGAGTTTTCTATTCTTTTCACTTACGAAGAATTTTTTCCTGGCTGCTCTACCGTGATATCCAGCAGATCGAATTACTCTTCTAATAGTTTCAGGATTCACAATTATTCCACATAATGCTTGTAATTCAGCAGCAACTTTTGGAGCACTCATTCTTCGATTTTTTTTTAATATTTTGAACAATAATTCGCTTTATTCCATTGGATAGCTTTGATGGTCGGCCAAGTCTTCTTTTATCCTGAATCATATGATTCATTTTATATCGTTTAATGATATTGAAAACTGTTGAATGACACATGTTAACTAATTCAGCAGTTTCTCTAATAGATTTTTCACGTTCAATATGCAAATTAATAACTAATTTTCGAATTTCAGGCAAAGTTTCTTTTCGTTTAGCATTCATGCTGCACAGAGCTAAAAAACACAAAATTTCCCAAACAAACTGGAGAGAAAGACTGCAGACGATTTTATAAATTATTGCTAATTGCTTTTGAGTAAAAATAAAAACCCCAAAAATATTTTTATTGTAGTACGTAGTAGTATCTAATGGTGTCCCATCAATTATGTGAGCCATTTTTTGCTCCGTTCTAAACAATTGGATTTTTATTAAATTATTATTTTAATATTTTGAGAAAATGTCTGTAATGTAATAATTGTTACTAAATTTAAGTATGAAACACACCCACAAAAAATGTTTACATGCTTTTTAATTTATTTTATTACAGTTTCCTTTTGTAAAGCACAAGTGTCCCAACACTTTTGTGACACTGTATTTATCATTGATTTTGCGAATGAAAGCCTAAGCTTTCCGTTTTTCTCACTAAAAAAAAATTTTCTTACGGGCAGAACGCCCATGTAATCCAGTTTCTCTGAGAACTCGTCGAACAGTTTCAGGTGAAATTGAAGTAGAAAACTTTGCATTAAATTCTGCAGAAACTTTTACAGCACTCAAACATGGGTTTTTCACAAATTTTCTAATAATAAATCTGTCATCTGTCATTAGTTTAGTTAACTTTCTCGAGCGACCTTTTCTTGATTTCAATCCGATTTTCTTCTTTAAAAGCTTTTATCCCATATTGCACTATAGAATGGGATGAATTAACTAATTTAGCTATATTTCGAATTGATTTACCACTACTATGGTAAAAAATTATCAATTTTCGAATGCTGTTTGTAATTTCTTTACGACTGCGACCCATTTTTCAATAATAATAGAATATTATGAAGTAAACAATAAAAAATTAAAGCAAACGATTTTTTAAAGGCCACCACAAAGCAAAAATTAAAAAAAGCGGCAAATGATAATTCTGATTTTGATTTTATCTAAAAATATTTCAGTGTACGAAGACTTTTGTGATATAAAATGTTTGTCATTTTTTTATTATTAATTTCTTAAAAATAAAGTTTCGCTATATTTTAAAAATATTTCATGCAATTTTGTTACGAATAGAATATAGATCTTATTATTAAAATCTCATTCAGAAAGTTTACTTTTAATTAATGGATAGAGCCCAATTTCAATGAAAATCATAAGTGTACGAACACTTTTGGGAGCCACTGTATAATGTCGGTTGCGGCCGATTGCAATGAAAAAGAAAGGTGCGTGACTACATGTTATAGCAGATCTATATGTAAAATTTCAACGTTCAATTCCTATTCGTTTTTAAGCTTAATAAGATATATACATACGTACGTAGGTACTAACAAAAGTCACGAAAAAAATCTCTTCTAAATCCATTTTACAATCCAATTATGGAAAAAAAAAAAAAAAAAAAAAAAAAAAAAAAAAAAGAGTCCTTTATTCTGCCCGTACATGCAGATGTCACGCAAAAAAAAAAAAAAAAAAAAAAAAAAAAGCATTCAAATAGACTATAGAGCGGTCAAAATCGTTATTTTCGATGAAATATGATACCCGAAATTTTTTGCGCTTACAATATTTTCTTTACTTTGTACAATGAAGTAAAAAAGGGGAAAGTATAAAAAAATAATGTTAGAAATTATTCATTTAGAAAAACACGAATAACATGACTGTTTTGGCACAAACAACGGAAGGTGAAGTGGCATAAATTCACCCTCATTTACGTTTATTACGACGGATGGGAAACGTTACAATACTTTCTTTACTTCGTAAAAGGACAAAAAATTACAAAGATTACAAATTAGTCAAAGAAACAGCCTTAAACTGGTGAACTTTAATATCTAAAATTTCAAATGACATTAGATATAAATTATCATTTTTTTAAAAAACAAACAAGCAAAAAAGTGTGTGCTGCGCTTTCCCCCCCCCCTTTTTTTTTTTTTTTTTTTTTTTGTGTGTGTGTGTGTGTGTGTGTTTGAGTTTTTTTCAAAATTTATGCCAGCCTAAGGTTGAATAACTTTTTTTTTTTGTCTAATTTTAAATTTTACATTAGAGTACTTTGTGATATGAAATTTTGGATGAATTTTTTAAGGAGAGTTATTTAATCTTGTTCCTATTAAACTATATGATAATTTTTTTAAATTTTCTTTAAATTCATTAAGGATTTTATGAATTTTAAATAAAAGTTTGTTTTATAAAACGAAATTTTTATTTATTTTCGTTCACTATAACTTTGGTTGTACGGCTAATTTTTTTACATGGGGTTTGATTAAAAAGAAAGAAATCGTAGAGCAAGAAATCGAATTGTAATGTGAGTATAAAAAATTTGATGATTTTATGAAGCATTTTTAAAGGTATAGGAAATCTAATGTATTGAATAATGAAATATCCATCAGGTCACGATCTGCGAAATAATTTTCAGGTTGGAAACGAGTTCAGTGTCTTCAGCAACATCTGTACTATTGAAATTCGTGAGCGTCTGTCTGTCTGTTTCTTTGTGGCATTACCTCCTCCAGAACAGCGGGGAGTTGAGCTTTGAGAACGTACCGCCGAGAATTTCAAAAATTCGTAGGGAAGCCATTTCGACCATTCTTATCTCCGTGCGACTTTAATTAGACGAGATATTAATTAAAAACTCTGAAAACGCTCATTTTCGCCCTCATTTTTCCTAGTGGCAACAGTCTCGCACGCCACAGATAAAAATCTGCTTTATCTCGAAAAGTGTTGCCACTGCTCGCTTTCAAATCGTAGAGTTTCGTAATACAAAAATATCTTACGAAATGTGAAATAAAAATAGCATTACCAACCATTAAATATACTACTCCTGATACCAAAAATTCGAAGGGAAGCCATCTCGACCATTTTCATCTCCAAACGACTTTAATTAGCCGAGATATTAATTAAAAACTCTGGAAACGCTAATTTTCACACTCATTTTTCCCCGTGACAACAGTCTTGCGAGCTGGAGATAAAAATCTGCTTTATTTTGGAAAGTGTTGTCACGGCTCGCTTTCGAATCGTAGAGTTATTAGGTTATTTTGAAGCAGAAGTCAGGAAAAATGAGCAATGCCTTCGCCGGGAATCGACCCGCAGACCTCTCGAATTCGCGTCGAGCATGCTGACCACTACACCACGAAGGCATGCTAAGAAGGCGGGAGAAATACCTTATAAGTTTATTAATAAAAATTTGTAAATTTTACAAAATATGAAATAAAAATAGCATTGCCAAACTTTAAACATATTATATAAGGTCATATTCTGACGTTGAAGAAAGTAGGCGATTGTATGTGACATCACTCTATGTCGAAAGTTTTTCGTTAAATAAATAGCTGCTGTTGACAACTTTTTTGTTTCAGTTTAATATAATTGTAGCGATATATTAATGCCATGTTAATTCTTTTATTGATATTGAGAAAATGTTGTTATATTACATTAAATTTAAATCATGACGTCGTACGTATTAACCTGAAGTGTCAAAAGGTTTTGTTTCCTGGTTTGGCAATAAAACAATGATGAAACAATTTATGAAATTGGTTGTTGCGTGGAAAGAATGAACTGATTTCATTCATAATGAAATGTTTTTATACATTTGCTTTTAGGGGGGTACGTAGACTTATAAACTTTGCTTTGGCTGCAGCCCGCTCTCTAGCAGGCATGCCGGCTACTAAAGCTATAAATTTCTTCAATCCATATTGCTCAAATTTGTGCGCATTCAACTCATATTCGTGCGAACGCATTACCCAGAAAGCAAAGAAAAGAATCATCTTGCTGGTTAAGATGACAGCTGCAAGACGGATCAGCTTTTCAAATGACGTAATAATAATGCGTGTTGCTGAATGCAGCAGCAGAAAATGAAAAGAAATTGATTCAGTCTGCTAGCGCGCCTGCCTCAGCAAGTCCGTCGACCTGCGTCCCCTCTATTCATCAAGTATTTTTTTTTTTTTTTTTTTCCCTTTACCAAAAACAGTCTTTTTTGCATAATAGGGCAGTAAGGGATTTTGAGTGGAAATTCGGTTTTTTTGAATTTTTATTTTTGGTTCTATAAAATATGTTAAATTCAGGGGAAGGAAGCGAGAAAAGTTAAAAATAAATAAATATAAATAAATAAATAAATAAAGACATGACTCAATTTCGCAGCAGATGCAATAAATTCGGAAGGCTGAGGAAAAAATTTGAAGAGGTTTATGATTAGTTTGACTAGACATCTCGGAAAATACAAAACTGTCCCGGATTTTGATGAAATATTTAGCTTTAATATACGAGGCGATAAATTTCTCATATTTCAAACTAGGACCTGAAGTGAGCATTTAATCATTTCCTACCTTGTATGAGCTTTTGTTTAGTTCGCTCTTGGTGTTTCAATGTGGGCGGAATTTGGTCATCGATTTTTAACCTATGTTCTGATAAGATGTCGAATTCAAATTTCGTACACACATAGTTGGTCAACGATAATGCAATGTAGGGAAGCGATCTTTTCAAAATTCGATTCAGGTTTTATTTTATTTCAATGATTTTTCACAAATATCTCCATCTAACGTAAACTAAGCATAACACAAGTTTACTGACTGTACCATTGAAGAGAGAGAAAACAAATCTATTCAGTGAAAGTTGTATGAAAATTCTGTCTTAATATCAGATTTTTTGACAAATTTTGTAAAATCGCTCGATCTTTTAATTTTTTATGATTTTTAAATTTCAACATCTAATAAAAATGTGTCGGATATAAAGAAGAACTGAAAAAGAAAAGATAAAAAAAGTGTTAATTGAACAATTTTCTGCATTAAAAAAAAAAAAAAAAAAATGTGTTGCAGTCTAAAGCAGATGGGAGAAAAAAAGCGATTCTGGCAGGAAACAAAAATCTTTTGAGTCTGCTATATTGGCGCATTTAATTACGAATGGCGATATTCTTTTTTTCATTTTAGCTTCAAGTAAAATTGTCGTTGTAACATTGTTATAGTTCGACCGTCTCAAACGCGATCTTAGCTGACATTCTGCCAAAATTCATAGACTCATCCAAAAGGGGCGTTTTTCACATGCTGCGACGTGAAAGATTATGTGAAGATCTCCGGAAAGACAGAATTGATATGCTGGACTGAAAGAAAGTCCCCATCCTTCCACCTTATTTTGAGAATAATTCGTTCCGAATGGCGCATGCGTGTTTGCGCTCATGGTCGCGGATGAGGCGGTCGAACTAGTATATTACACCCCATTACCGAAACTGAACATTCAAACCGATTTCTTCATTCTCTGAATGACTCTCAATTATTTTTCTTTACTTCATAATTTTCTTATAAATTATTAATAATAATTAAAAACTTTATTATTGATTCATTATTGAAAACGTAAGACTTAAGAACAGAAAATAAAATACAATTAAAGAAAAGTTTTTTTTTTTTTTTTTTTTTTAATGCAGTAGGCTTTTTTTAACCACAGCTTGAGTTACGTGACCTAAGAACTTGACATTAGCATTATAAAAAATTAAAGTTCGAAGCGCTTACCAGTGTGCCTCGGATTCTAAAACCGACGGCTGTATAGAATTCGGAAAATTTTCCTATGCGTCAATAGAAAAATTAAAGTCCACTTTTTCGCTCAAGATGCCGGCACATTTGTACAAGTCGGCGAATCTTCGCCATGACAGAAGCCATCATAAAGGTGCCGGCGCTTCGACGAAAGGTTATTGTTCGAAAAGTTATATATTGAATTTCATAATGGTGCCAGTTTTGCACAATTTAGAATTGTATTGAAAAAATTAAGAATGTAACAGACCTATTTAAGTGTAATTGAACTATTTTATTCACGCCTTGAACTCATGAACTGTAACCGAACAATTTTATTTAAACGCCATCTCGTGGCGATATGAAAAAACGTCAGTCGACCTCCAGCCGCCATGATGATAGCTTACTATGTTATGTTATTCTCAATGTTTGATGTTCCATTTGGTATATGTTTCATTTTTTATGTATATTTCTTTTGTTTGTAACCGTTCCTGTGTGCTCTGTTAATAAATCCTTTTAAAGCTAGCCGGCATTAGTGTCTATTGAGGAACGGCTACATCACATTGGCGCCCAACTAAATTTGAATCCAAAATGGCGCAACAAAATGTTTAGAATTTCTGTTTGGCTTTAGCAAGCTCTTACTCCCGAATTTAACTTTTAGTTGCTGGAGATCGGCTCAGTTTCTTTTCAGGTGTGGACTACTGGTCAAATATTCTGGAAACCAATTCTGGAATTAAAATTGTCATACCGTGCTGCTAGCACATCGAATCATCAACTGGACAATTTCAACGAAAAAGATAAGTTTCGTTTACATTATCGTTTAATCTGAGTTTAAAGTTCTTTTAAACTGATTATTTATTATCAGCTGCTTCTTAAAGCAAATGTAAATTCTTTACTGAAATCTCATTTATTGATACTACATAAGAATATTAAACGAAAGCAAACAGCTTTCTGTTAACCAAACGTTATTTCTTGAATTGTAATTTGTTATTTTAAAATGTTAATTCGCATAGTAAATTAATTTGTGAATAATATTGTTTCACTGAATACATGTTTTGATGTTAAAGTTTGAATATATTCATGGACGTTGTTCATTAGAATTTATTAGTTTCGCTTCTGCATACAGCAGCAGATGATTTCCCTCCGCGGAAATGTTTAGACTAGCGATGATTTATGATGTGTTTACGTCAAATCTTTTATTATTTTTATTTCCTTTGAGTGCTGTTGTTCCTTATTAAATGTTTTATTCTACATAAAATAAAATATTGTACTTGTTGATTTATCTTTCGACGAACATTTTGAGAAAATGATTATAGTATAATATTTTAAGAAAATACGATTGTTTTCCTTTAATGAATGCATGTCTTGAAAGTATTTCTTGAAGCGAAAGAAAATAATTATGAATAAAATCGAATGACTATTTAAATAAAGTAAAAGAGTTACTAAGTGTGTGTTGCTTAATCAGCTTAATATTTTGTTAAGATTAAGATTTCGAAGAATTCAGCTTAAATATAAAACCTTATGGTAAGACATTTATGTATGTTTTGCTAAGTAGTAAACAATTTTTGAGCAATTTATTATATGTTATTTTCTTGATACAAGTTGAATTTATGAGTGCATTTTATGATATTTTTACGACTCCGAAATAATAAGCTTTGTGAGTAGTATTGTTTACATTTATAAATATTATTTAATAGTGGTATATTAAATGTACGAGTAACATTGTTTACATTCATACATGCTGTTTAATAGAGGTATATACATTTTACTTAAAGGTATAATTATTAATTCTAAAATACTGTATTGTGAATAAAATCGAAATAACAACAAATTCAACTTCATCTTTTCCCTCCCCCCTGACCTCTCATATAATTATGGCTTACCTTGCCAAAGCACGAAAAGAGGATTTAAAAACTCTCGCTGCAGAACTGGGTTTCACTGTAAACGACACTATGCGAGTAATAGATCTTAAAGATCTTATTGTCAATTCTGACACTTATGATGAGGCTTTTACCAGGAATTTTCTGGAAACTTTAATCGAAACTAGACAACAAAAACAACGTGAAAGCAACGATCTGGAGACACGTCAGAGAAAAGAACAAGAACTTTTATTAAAATTGGAACGTTTAAAATTAAACCTGGCAGCTGCTAGCTCAAATCCTAACTATGCCGCCTTTGCTTCAAATGCAGCTATTGGAACAAATATTCAACACCTAATCCCTAAATTTACAGGAACTTCTGACATTGCAACCTACCTGCAAATTTTTGAAAGACAATGTGAGAAAGTTAATATAAAACAAATAGATTACATCACTCATCTCCTACCTCTTCTGCCTATAGACATTTCGCAAATTATTTTAAGAGAACCAAAAGACAAATTAGACGATTATTCTTACATCAAGAAGATTCTGCTACAAAGATTCAAATTAAATGCTGAATCATTTCGAATTAAACTTACTACACACCAAAAACACCCTGGGTCTTTATGGAAAGATTTTACTTAATTTTAACGATAACGATTACGAATTAAACAATTATTAACTGATTTTAACGATTTACGAATTAAACAATTATCTGGAAGAGTGGCTCCATAGTCTCGATGTTACAGACTTTGAATCACTCAAAGACTTGGTCCTGACGGATCAGCTTAAAAGAAGAGTCAGTAGTGACGTTAAGGAGCATTTTATTGATACTTGGGGGAAAATAAAGAGTTCATCTGAATTAGTACAGAAATTGGATGATTATGAAGCTGTACGTGTTAAAAATACGAACTATAAAACTGAACTTCCTGGCAGGCGGAACTATTCTTACAAATCGACTAATCCATCCAAACACAAAGTGGAAAATCGAACAAGTGACATACAGGGAACTCATAAAACCTTTTCAAATCGTGTTCAGCAACAAACAGAGGAAAAGCGACCTCCTTGAACATGCTATGGGTGCGGAAAAACTGGTTTTATGAAGTCTAAATGTCCAGACTGTAACCCCCCGAAGACTTCAAATTCATCAAATTTTGGCACTATCCAAATCCGATCCTGTTTATCTTCCACTCGGACTGCTGTATTTCCAATTAGTATTGGTGGTGTTTCCGGTACAGCTTTCGCCGACACTGGTGCTAGTCACTCAATTGCAAGTGAATCCCTCTATCATATTCTGCAAAAACAAGATGCAGTATTTGAAAAGACAACACTAGAGATGTCTTTCGCTGATGGTTTGGTATCTGAAAAAGAGGTACTTCGCACCGAACAAATCATTCTTCTCGAAGGCAGAGAGTTCAAAACTCCGCTCCTTGTGTTGCCTGATGCCAAAAATAACTCGACTCTGTTAGGAATTGACTTTCTTCAAAAAGCTAAAATTGTTTTAAATCTTGCTGAAAATAAGTGGAACTTTTCTGATGAACCTCGAAGAAAATATAGCTTCGTGAAACCTCATCAATCCCAAGTACTGGAAGAAACCCCAGTTGTTGTAAACAACTGCCGACTACGAGAAAATGAAGAACAGCAATTAACTACAGCCCAACGGCTTGCAACTGATGCATTGCTTAACAAATATCACACTGTCTTCAAAGTAGGGGAGAAGCCACTAATCAAAAGCCATCTGGTTTACTTCAAACTCCAGTCTATGCTCAACGTTTTGAGACCTTGTCAATTGATCTTTTCGGTCCCCTTTCTGAAACACCGTCTGGTGAAAAATGGATTTTTATTGTGCAGGACTGTGCTACGAAGTGGACAGAACTATTTGCTTTAAAGGAAGCCACGGCCAGAGAATGTGCCACTATTCTTTTGGAGGAAGTCGCCCTTCGATTTGGGTTACCCAGGAAAATAATAAGTGATAATGGTACCCAGTTTACTAGTGCTGTTATGCAACAACTATGCTATATCTTGAACATTGATCAAAGTCTTACTCCTTTCTATCACCCACAATCTAACCCAGTTGAAAGGAAGAATAGAGATCTGAAACCACGTTTAGCAATATTTGTTGGTAACGACCGTCAGTCATGGAAGGATAAACTGCCATTAATAAGGTTTGCTTTGAATACAGCCAAATGTGATTAAACTGGACATTCTGCTTCTTTTCTTCAATTTGCACGAGAGTTACGAACCTTAGATGATGTAAAGCATGATATAAAAGCCGTAATTGAGAACGACAATTTTGTTCCCGAAATTACTCCATATTTGAAACGTTTTGCAAGAAATGTACAACAGGTACGAGAAAGAGTCGAAATGCATCAAGATAAGCAGAAACGATATGCTGACAAAAAACGAAGAGAAACACCGAAATTCGTTCCTGGAGATAAAGTTTGGGTCACCCTCCAACCAATCAGCAAAGGTCCACTGAAGAAAACTGCTAAATTGATGCCCAACAGAGATGATACTTATGTGATAGTGACTACAAGATCTCCAACCACTTATGATATTGCCGATCCTCATGAACCGGACAAAATTCTCGGCAAGTATCATGTTTCAGCCTTGAAACCATATCAAGATCGAAATAAGCAAAACTCAGCTCGTGTAATTCCAGTGGTTCCCTTAAAGAAAAGAGGACGCCCGAAACGTGTAATACCATTCGAATCTGCACCTGTTGCACAAGATGCTGGTGATGCAAAATCTACTCCTCGTCTGACTGGAGCCCGTCCATCTGATTCTCCGCCCGCTGCACAAAGTAGACAAATGTCAGTTCCTGACTTCTTGCCGGGACGTCTACGAAGTCAGAGGGGGAGGATGTAACAGACCTATTTAAGTGTAATTGAACTATTTTATTCACGCCTTGAACTCATGAACTGTAACCGAACTATTTTATTTAAACGCCATCTCGTGGCGATATGAAAAAACGTCAGTCGACCTCCAGCCGCCATGATGATAGCTTACTATGTTATGTTATTCTCAATGTTTGATGTTCCATTTGGTATATGTTTCATTTTTTATGTATATTTCTTTTGTTTGTAACCGTTCCTGTGTGCTCTGTTAATAAATCCTTTTAAAGCTAGCCGGCATTAGTGTCTATTGAGGAACGGCTACATCACAAGAATTAGTTTACTTCTTTTTTTTTTTTTTTTATCATCTGGGAGCCAAGTCATTATTTACAAAACATTTGCTTCTGTGGATAATAGTAAAATAGTGTACATATTACAATGAACTTCTCAACTGCAATTTCGTGATTGACTTGTGGATAATTGCGACACAGCGGTGTGCATATTGCTATGGACACACATAATGAGGTGTGCAAACTGTTAAGGACACGAAGTTATGATGTATCGACAGGTAGTATTTACTTGAACGACGAACTTAACAAAAGTGAACATAGAATAACCTACACAATATCATATTTTTTGGGCTATGGAACTATCAACTGCCTGAACTGATGTGACTGGCTTACTCTGTGAATAACTGCAAAAGTAATACGGACACACATCATTAGGTGTGTAACTGATAAGAACATGAAGTTATGACGTATTGAAGAAGACATAGGTTTAAAAACTGGTTAATATATAAGTTCCACTCTCCACAACATAGATCCTATCCATGACAATGTAATTATTAATTGATCGTATATTTATTTTTCATACGGATTATTATGTAACAATTATTGTATAGATGACATTGTCAATTTAGCATTGTAATATTACTATCATTGATTCAGTGAATGCCACCGGCGGTGGATGATAGATTCTTTTCTGTCGCATGGACATATAACTCTGATTGGTGTAGAACCTTAGGTCGGAGGTCCATGCGACTGCGTATCAGTAACTTTATGTAGGGATTTCGCCAAAACTCCTATGCTTTGAAATAAACGTACCAGCCCCTCGACAAAAGTAACTTTCTTCAACTCATAAACAGAACTTTAGGGGATGGATTATTCAGTTATGGCAAAGCACACGAGGACTGTATGCCTAAAGGGAGGGATGCCTTCGTGGAGAACTTTCTAAGGGAAACTGGCTCGTATACACCTTACACATGGGGGAAACCACGAAAACGTCCCGTTCGCGGGATTCGAACCTTGGCCCGAACTACCAGTGTTCAACGTCTTTACCGCTCGGCCGTTGGTGGGCTGAACTTTAATGGTTTCGGCTTTATAAGTATATAAGTATATAGTTTATAAGAGTGCAGGGTTCTCTGTGCCAGCGCGTTCTTGTCAAGCAGTTGCCTGTTGGAATAATGGAGACGGCACCTTTGTGAGGGAGATTTTGCCAAGCTAGAAACCTCTTAAAGGTACAGAACTTTGATGAAAGTCGCTTTCTCCAAATTCTAAGCTAAATTTCATAAGGGTTCGATCACCCTTGCGCAGTCCTGGCAAATTTATTTCCATTTTTATTTTTATTTTCTAAATATTTATCAAAGCATAATGGCGTAGAGGGAAAAAATGTAGTCTATATTTATTTTCTGTTTGAAATCTGGAAGTTGGTATCTGCAAGAAATTTCTGTTAGTTGCATTTTGTAATTCAAACGTATCTATAGCTAAATATTAAATTTTCAGACTGGCATTGATTTTAAATACATATTTGTACGTAAATAATTATAAACTTGTTTATTTTTTGCTACAATATTCAACTGCAACAATTCGTGGCTTTTCGATTTTGATAAATTTTGTAACATTGGATAAAAATTACTAGAAACTATCTCAATCAATATTTGTACATTCTCATCGGCCAGTCTGGTTCATTTTTTAGCCTAATTAATTTTCAATTGCGGGAATAAAACCATTCACGTATGAATGTATTACCAAACTAAGTGATTATTTTCATTGCGAAAATTCGTAACTGAAGGTATTATCTTTTCACAACTGTGAATAATTTGCTTTCGTGAAAAGAGGAAACAAGATTTCATTTTCTGATAATCTGCAGACACTGAAATTTTCTTGTATGTCACTGTAATTTTAATTACGGTGCAGTTAAAATATTGGTAAACAACATTAAACAAATAAAATTTTCTCGTCGATTACAAACAACAGAAGTTGGCAAAACCTATCGGTTCAATGTGGTCCTATCAGTCCAAACCTATTCTTCCCCTAATTGAGATAACAATGTGCAATTAAGAAATTCGCTCTGGAACTTGAAAAATTGCTTCTTGGCAAATCCCCTCCTTCAGATAACTGATTTATAGCATAATAGATTAATTTTCTTGCGTCATCCATCGTTTACCGATTTACAATTAAAACTGAATAATCAAGCGGAAAAATTTGAAAGGTTTCAAATTTTATGTTACGCCTAAAAGGGCGTTTTTTTTCATTTACACAGACATAACACGTTTCGAGAGTATTGGGGCTAATGTTCTTTTGGGCTAAAAATATTTAAAAACAGCCTCTCTTTAGAATTTCCGATAGACAGTCTCGCGCGCCGGAGATAAAAATGTTTTTCTCGCAACAGTGCCGCCATTGCTCGCTTTGAAATTGTTGAGTTTGTTAATCAAAAATTCGTTAAAGTTTTACAAAATATGAAAAACACAATAAAAAAATTCGAAATTCTAGCTTCCAGGTGTCCATATTCGGGTGGAGGTTTATGTTATTTAAAATTTAATGGCTCTAAGAACCTTTTTTTTTTTTTTTTCACAATGCGAAACACATGCATACATTCATGCAAATTCTTCATTATTAAATTTCTTTAAATATAATGCAGGGAGATAATATTTGGTGGAAACAATTTGAGAAGTGATTCAGACTTTTATAATGGTTCAACATAAAAAATTATAAGCATAATTAGAAGATAAAAGGAAATTTACTTTTTTAGGATCTCTTTCACTCTTTACAATTAATTAATAATTTAGTTGATAATTTTGGACTTGTATTACGTTTGTACAAGAAAACATGGAAAATACATCACTTATTGTGATAAACAATTCGGTTAATATAATCAAACTAATATGGAATATATTTTTTAAACAAAAGTCGCCAAATAAAAAAATTCTTCGACAAAGTCTCCAAATAAGATCAAAAGAGAATTATAGAACTTGCCAAGTATAGAGATATACTTGGATAGGATTTATTAATGGATTATAGAATATGCCGAGTAACAGAGAAATATCGCCATGTCAAGGGTTAAGTTGCGAAATAGCTTGGTTATGATTTCAGTCAACCATTTAACGTTAGGCAAAGGAACAACCTTAGCTTGACGTAGATTTTGGAATAAATATAGCGATTTTCAGAGCACAAGTCTTTCTCTTTAAAAAAAAAAAAAAAATGCAGAATTAAAATTAAATATAATATATTAATTAAAATTAGCAAATATATATATTTTTTAATTAAAATATATTTATGAATTAAATTATGTATATTAATTTGATTAATTTTTTTTTTTTTTTTTTAAGAAAATTTGTTTTAAAAAAACTAAGGTTGCCTCTTTGCTTCGGCATATTCCCTTCCAATTAGCCATACTGTTCAAATAATAAGATTAGGGTACAGCACGAGTCAAATAATTTTTAGAAACTTTATGAACAGTTCTTAAATGAATTTTTGCATTAAAGCATTACGTTATTATTTGTAAGCAAACATTTGCATTTTGCTAGTTAAAATACTATGAAAATGCCTATTTATATGTTTCCTGTGTTTATATTAAACTAGTTTTAAATACCATCGCTATTTTGAAGGATGTTTTTTCGCATAACACCCATAGACAAATGTGATCACATTAGGCGGGCACATATTGTATTAATATATTCTTAATAAATAAGGAACTTTTTATTAAGAATATTAATACATTTTATTAAGAATTTATTAAGAATATCCACAAGCATTTAGTCTTTTATTTGCTTCATCAGGGCGAGTTATCAGAACATTTTGAATTAGTTAAAATAAATTATCAGAACATTTTGAGCAAATGTCTGATATTTTTAATATGTAATTTTTAAGCCATTTGTAAAAGTTTACCAAGTATGAATAAATTAAATGAAAAAATTAATTACAAAATAGTAAAAAAAATTTAGACTGATAATTAAAAAGATTTGCTATGATATTTTTCGATTAGAATTATCATTAAGTTTTTATTTAAACTTGCGCATCTTGAGTTGTAATAATAATATTAATATCAAAATATTCATTTCTTAATTTAGTTGCTTTCTTTGCCGATAGATAGCAGCACTACAAAATATTTTTGCATTTTAACCTTATTTAGTTGGTGCTGCCATCTGTTGTACGTTATATTTTTGTAGACAAGGAATTTTATTGACAAAGAAATTTAAAGAGAAATTTTATTCGGAGATGGAGAAAATTTTTTAGTTACATACGTTTAATTAATTTTAAAATGAGAAAATTAAATACAACATCATTTTACAAATTTATTTTTCACTTTATTTTTCACTCAACATTCCATTTAAAAATTTAAATAAAGCTTCGTAAAAGAACATTAAACAAAAGTTATTGTATTTATCTGGTTTCGGCGGCTGTTCTAAAGCAGTTTATTTTTATACCTTCATTGAGATTAGTGATCTTTTTAAAACACTGTCATTGTCATTGTCAACACTTAGCTGCTAACTTTTCCGGTTTCAAAGAAAGACTACTGGGTTTTTATTGAACCTTCCGGCAGGGGTGGATGAAGGTGATCTGACTAACGAGACCAGTTTGTAGAAACGTGCCGGCAGCTTTATGAAAGCTGGCTGTTTTCGCAATGGGAAAAAGGGGCCGAAACAAGAAAACACAAAAGTTCCTGGTCCTCTTATGAAATTCAGTAAATATTATGCAGAATGCAACATTCATCATGATTCCGGGACGTTCTTTTCAAGATCTAAGTGAACAGTCGCCGACTTGAATAATGGTACCGTCACTTTTATTCAAGCTAGCGGTTGTTCATCGAAACATAAGGAGCACCTGGCAACTTTATGAAGTTCCGTTTTTAACCTGAAAAACGTAACTTTCAGCAAAACGCTGGCACGCCCAAGTGAACAGTCGTCGACTTCAATTAAAGTTTCGGAATCCATAGAAATTTCTGTTTATATGCTAATGAATGCAGCCTTCGTCCATATTCCGGGGTGTTTCATTGGCGATCTAAGTCAACATTCGCTGACTTAAATAAAGATCCTGGCATCTTTGCAACTAAGCCGTTGTTCATCAAGACATAAGAGGCACCCTTTTATCAAGTTCATTTTACACCATGAAGATTTTATTTTACACCACGATGTTCGTGGCCGGTCTAGAAAAGCCATAAGGCGAGCTTGGGCTTGCCAGAAGGGTGGAGTACCTACTTACCTACATACATACCATGAAAAGAATGTAAACTCCATCAAAAAATTGTCCAACGTCCATGGTTTTTATTCTAGTGAATATTCGCCGTGCGTAAAAAAGCCGGAACCCTTATTAAGCTCGACCTAGAGCATGAAGAAAGCAACTTTCATCAAAGTCTCTTACCTTTATGATGGTTTCTGCCTTAGCGAAATCTCACTCATAATGATGGCAAGACTTTTATACAAGCGAGCCGCTGTTAGCAAAGGATGGTCAGGCATAAAGGTGCCGGCATCGATTTGAAACTGATACCGTTAATAACTTCAGTTTATAATTTGAAGAAAGGAGCTTTCTTCTGGTCTCCAGTCTGGAGATGCTGGCACTTTTACATCAAAGCATCTTTATCAGAAGTCTTGGAAAAATCCCCTCGTAAAAGCACCGGCACTATTATGAAATTTAATGTATAAATTTCAAAAAGCACATTTTCGTTGAGGTGCCGGCACATTTTTGAAAGCTTTCGTCTTGGCAAACAATAGCCGATTTGCATAAAGGTGCCGGAATCTTTAGTAATGAGGCGGACGTAGAGCGATAAGAGCCTCCGAAAATTTCCCGAATTCCCAGTAGCACCATCCGTCCTGCCTTCTAGTCTCCAGGCACGTCACCAAAACTGTTGGTTTTTAAAGTTTTTATCTTTGCTTCGTAAAATATATCCCAGTAATAAATGAAATTAAATCAATGAAACTTAAATAAACCTCGAAAAAGGGACAGTGAGTTAAAAAAATGGTTGGAAATTATGGTCTAAACTTGAAAGGTCCTGTCCTAGAGCTCAGATTTCAGACGGCGTCTTAACCATTGCTTAATACTTCATTACCCTGTTTCAAATTTTAGAAAAATATAGAAAGTGAACACTCTGAAAGAGGACTACGCTTATGGTACCAGATTAGTTCGTTCGCGAAATATTTAAAGAACTGATTCACTTCAGCGCGCTAGCGCGCGCTGATTCGTCAAAAAAGAACGGTAGCTTTTTAAAAGCTCATGCTATAAATGGGTTTAATTTTTAATCACATCCCAACTTTTTGAACAATTTTTAGTTCCATAATTTGATTATTAGTTCTATGTAGAAAGAAAGTATTAGTAAATCTCAAAACTGCAGTAAAAAAATTCGGTTTAGGAACTTAGTTATTCTAGTGAGTCGTTTCTTCCGATCCCATTACTCATTCCAGTTTTTCCCTTCTTTGCTCCATTCTTACCGCTCTTGATTCATCCTCCGTTATCGATCTTATTTATGAATGTTATTATTATAGAAAAGTGAATCATGAAAATGAACCGAATCATTTCAGGGAGCGAGCGGTTCTGATCTGATCCCATTAAAGGCCATTTTTATCCACCTCTGCGCCAGATTACTTGACTCGGGTCCTGACTATATAAAAAGCTTAGCTTGCTTGCTTTGCAGAAATCGTCCCTGATATTTCATCATCAGACTATCATTTATTTCGTGCTCTGCTCACGTTAGGTTAAATTAATTGATGAAAGCAAAGCACTCTACAGATTTGCGCATAAGGAGGAGAATGCTTTCCTTGAGGTCTTTTCAGTGGAAACTGGTTAAGAGAACTATAAACGGGCAAACTACGAAGATTTCTATGCAATAAATTCGTTCGCCCGGTTCGAATCACCAGTATTCAGCGATCTTACCACATTACCGCTGGTTGGCTTCTTCTCAGGTAAAGCCTTAAATTCAAACAACATTGTTAAATCCCACCATAAAAATGATTTGAAAGAAAACGATCAGAAGTTTCTTAAAGGTGGACCCATTAAATTGCCTGGAAAATGGCAGATGGAAATTGAATAAAATTGGCAATACAGTATCGATTAAAGATTTTTTTTGTATGAAAAATTATCAACTTAACAAGGTGGATTATTATTATTGTTTACGTGCTCCGCCCTAAAGCAGTACACGGAAGGGATGGATGTCTTTGTGGAGAAGTTCCTAGGAGAAATTGGCTGGTACTAACACGTTACAAATGGGAAAAACCAAGAAAATGCCCATGCAGCCAGCCCGTTCGTGGAATTCAAACCTCAGATCGAACTACAAGTGTTCAGTGATTTTACCGCTCGGCCGCTGGTCGGCCCTAATAAGGTGCATGGGCGAAAAAGATTCAGAACCACTGACATGTAAGATTTATTATGTAAAATCGCTCAGAAAGAGCTAGTGATGAATGCTCTTGCAATATAATGTAATCTCTCCTAGAAATAGGAAAGAAGACAATGTCAGACTTCTGACTAATTATTATTTTTATTTATTTAAATCATTATTTTAAAACATTATTTTTGATTTTAAAAAGCAGACGGTTGCTGGCGGTTGAAGTTAATAAAAAGAGAACCTTTTGTTATGATCAAATACCAATATTTTTTTTAGAATGCGAATAACTTATGGAAAGTCAATGTTCTTAAAATATACTAATTTCATCAAGAAATAAACATTTTGAAAGTTTCCTAATTTAGATTTATCTAAATTTCTCAATATTTGAAATTTTATTTAAAATTTTATAGCTTAATTTTACTCAGAATTTGCACAGGAATTGACGCCTGTTTCCAATAACTTCAAAACTTATCGATAGATGGCAGCACTAAAGAGCTTTCATTTTAAAATGTTAGAGGTGAGGAATTCCTAACCATGAGAGGCCGCATTTAAATTAAGCAGTGATAAAAGGAGGCGGCATAAGTTGTTATATCCATAAATGCGATTTTGGTGAAATTATTACAGTTTTTGAATATTTTTTATCACTTTATTGTATTATATAAAAGTAATGCAAAAAAAAAAAATAGTCATTTATTAAAATAAAATTTACAATATAAAATATTTCTGTATTCATATAAGGCTAATAACTTATTTAATAATATTTTAATAAACAACTAGATTTACTATTTAAATACTGTTGCAAATTAATATAATAAAATGGAAGTAATTTTTCAATAAATTTATTATTTTATAAAGAAAAATAATAATATTAAGTTATAAAAAACCAACATAGCAACATTATGTAAAGTAATGTTTAAATCCGAAGGAAAATTTAACTTAGTGAGATATTTGCATTTTTTTCTTACCTGAAAGTAATTGAATATTTGGATCAGACTTCTTATCTTAGTAGATCTTCTGAATGAGCATCTGTAACTTGCGTTCATAAACTAGTTTTAATTTTTGTCATGAGAGAAAATGTTGACTCGCAGCTGTAAATGCTTCCAAAGCAGGAAAGTAAATGGTGTCATGTTCTCGTAGGCATGGATATTCAACATAATTTTTCCAAATTTCTATGAGATCCTTTTAGCGTCAAAAAGAGATCTGAGGATACTCTCTTCTCGCATACTCAAATAATTCCATTTTTAGTTTCGTAGTAGGAGCTTTGAATATATCTACTAAATGTGGTTCAAATGCCAGTTTCATAGTAGAAGCGTGCTCGTCAAAACCTGAAAATTTTTCAGCATATTCTTCTATTAAAAAATCCAAGACATCTATTCCGGGAAGTATTCTGCAGGAGCAAAATTTTTTTCTTTTGAAGGCATAAACATTATAATATCGTTTAAAATTTTGTAAAAAGCTAATAAATAAAGACAATAAATTTATAAAAAGACATTAAATTAAGAATTTACTATGCGTTCTTGGTTTAACGTCCTGATTCGCCGGTTCATATCACGTGATCCCAAGTGATCTCATCTCACGTAAATTACGCTACAAAAATCTAATTCTCTCATTAATTATATACATTAATTGCAAGTTAAATATTAATTTGGAATAAAAGTTTAAATGAAAGAATTATTTCATTTCGTACGAATAGCTTACTCAGAAAATTTGTAAAACCGTAGTGTTTTACTTCGCTAGTGCAATCTCATTAGAATTGGTGAATTCAATCCCTGACTTTGCCTTTTCTATATTTTCGCCTTCGGGTGAGCGGTGTGATTGCATCCTAATTCACTTAATGACCGCGAATGGTCTTAAGGCATAAAAATGGAACTATCTGGTAAACATTCTATGTAATTGTATGCCAGTATTGAAAGAAACAATCAATGTGATAAGAAATGGCTGCGACTTGTTTTGAAAATGAGGCGTAAAAGGTTACCAGGTTTGGCATCAGTTGTACCATTGTTGGCGACTTTATCGCCTGCGCCAGCAAAACGAAAAAGTATCGGAGCAAAAGAGAAAGCTAGCCATGTTTTGAAAAATGTTAATTTTTTCCGAAACTCTTTGGTCTTTTGCCATATTTCATATATATGCTTCGTTTTACCTTGCAGGCAAATATTTAAATTGTTTTGTTTTGTCATAATATCAAACAAAAATGCAATGTTTTTGCAAAGTGCTTCTTCTGATAGCTCACATAATTTTCCCTGTTCTTGATAAAAGTTTAAAATTTATCCTCGTAAATTTAAAACTTTTACTAAAAACTTGTCCTGTTGATAGCCAGCGAACCTTGCAGTAGTACGTAGATCGCAGTAGTACGTACGTTTCCTCGTCTAAATTTAACATCTGCTGAAATTCACGATAACGCATTGCATTTACGCGAATATTGTTGACAATCAAAATAGTTCTATCCAGAATGTCTTGCAAAATGGTTATTTTTTAGCAAAGATTTTACTGATGCAGAGATACTTGAATACTAGTGGTTATACTGTGTTTCTACTACATTTAAGCAGTACTTCCCAATAACCTGATTTAATGACCACTGTGGGCCTTGTGTTAATGGTTACCTGAATTAGATCCCAAAATGAGAGATCTTGCAGAAGAAAAGTAGGTACTACTGTCAGCGGGTGACGACTGCTACAGCAACAGGGTTAGTGTATTTCGAGTAGGGGTGAGACATGGACAAAAATGAGAACAAAAAAGAAGAATTTCTGTTGTTGGACGTTGCCAAATTGAAAAGCGCGTCAGAATGACAATAATTTCAGACTTTCAAAGACTGCTAGAAATGGAACACTGCAACATTCTAATTCTTGTTGTGCTCAATAGATGGCAGCACGTTATATAATTGTATTAATTTTCAAATTGTCATAATCTATATAATTAGATTTTAATTAATGCAAGAAGAAACTCACAGAGGCCGCACGTTCCCCACCTCTGCGTTAGAACAACAGGTAACAACCTGCAGACTGAAGCGACTGTCTCTGCATATTTTTGCAGTAATCCAAGTTAAATTCAGTTCATGGAAAAAATATTCAAATATATATAAGAGGAAATCAGCAAAGACCTCGAAAATGCACCCGAACAAATGATAAAACGGATGACCAAGAAACTGAAAATTAATTACTTTAAAATAAATGATGAATTACTTGAAAATAAAAAAAGGTCCGCCTTCCTGTATTGCGAGTGCATATCTCAAATGTTTTGCTGTTATTAATTCTACTTATGTTCATCTGATTGATTCAGGTAGCAGATGGATTGCAAATTATCAACGTTAAAAATGCATTTGCTGAGGATGATGGTTCGGTAAAACCGTCGAAACTACTGAAAACCTGTGAAAATTCGCAAATAGAATGCTGATTTTTGTTGTTTCACTTCTAAATTAACATTGCCATATCCACACAATTAACCGAAAGCGCTAGGAAACAATTTCTACGGTTAATCTGCGGTTAAGAAACCATCTCTATTGCTGAAGCCATGCAAGAATTTTTGTAAGTTATGCAAGTAACCGATAGAAAAGCACAGAGAAGTGAGCTTTCATTTAACTCCTACTTTTGCAGATGACTGATGTAGGTGTAATGACAACACTTTCGATCCAGTATGGCTGCTGCCTAATGAGATACCTTGATACGGAGACCCACTAATGACCGAGTAGTCAAAAATCGCTGAATAATTCTGGATGGATGATTTTCTTCGTATGTAATATGAATATGAGCCCTTTTCCTTTGAAAATCCTCCACAACGTTACTTTAAAAACGTTACCACAAAAGTGCTGCCCTCCTGGCCTTTCTTTTAGCAACCAATATATGCTTTCGATTGCAAAAATGTTTCAAAAATGTTTCAAATGGCGTCATAATTAGGTTTTTCTCATTTTTTCAATACGAATATTAATTTTGTAAAAAATTACAAAAAATCTCTCTTTTTATATGTTCTTTAGGCCCACCAGTAAGCTTAGCATTAAAGTCGTTTAACACTGGTAGTTCTGTCTGAGGTTCGAATCCCGGAATCAGGCTGACTGCACGGGCGTTATCGTGGTTTTCCCCATGTGTAACATATGCACGAGGCAATTTCCTTTAGAACGTTCTCACCTTAGCCAGATAGCCCTCCATCGTTTTGCCGTAATCAAATAAACCAAGCCTCTAAATTAGGGCACTAATATGCATGTCTTATAAATAGCTTTCTTAGTCATGGTAGCAAACTAAGACCCCCTACTTTCATAGCGGCACTTTGAAGTAAAGATGCCAGCACCTTTAACTATTACTTTACACAAGTTAGAACCTGATCCGCATAAGAGCACCTTTATAAAGGTACTCTCATTGCCTTTATATGCCCGGGCACCTTTATAAAAGTTTATGTTCTTTTTATTCGTTTTAACAAAGGCCGACTTCCATAAAGGTTTCGGCACCTTTACGACGGAACACTATTACAAATATATGTAAGTATATTTGTAACGGAAACAAATAAATTTAAATTATAAATTTAAATTAAATTTGTAAACATAATTTGTTAGACGTTTGATAGTGCAATTCGGTTAAAAGATTTGGTTGTTTAATCACTCGCTTCTTCTATCATTCGAAGTATAAAATTATACATAATTTTTTTAAAATTATTTAATCTTTTGTTCCCGTGAAACTACATGATCAGTTATGATTATTCGTTTAGCTAATTAATTATTTTATGAAATTTTAAATATAGGCTTATTTTATAAAAACAGTTTATTATTATTTACAATATTAATGGCATATTTTTCTATTATTTACAATTTAAGAAATCTGATTTTTTATTACTTTTACAAATATTTTGGTTCCCTTACAATCCCTTTGTTTATATTTAGGGAAATTGTTTCATCTTGGTAAAAATTAAAGTATGAAAAGTTTAACTCCCGTAAGACTAAAATTGACCGAAATATTTTATCTTGAAGATGGACATTATATTCAGAGCCCGTACACAAACTGCAAAACGAAATGTTTCCATTTGTGAAAAGTATCAAAGAAATATCTGTTTAAAAAAGGCTCTCTCATATCAACTGATTAAGTTACGAGCATGCAATTTATCTTGAGCAGCACTGATCAACGCAACGTTTTTTTCAAAACTGAGTTCTTAGATCGGATAAAATTTATGATCTAGAAAATACTGACGCTCTTCAGTATCGGAACATAAATAACACCTAGCATTATTTGCAAGAATTAAGCATCTAAAATATTTCAAATTGAATAAATTGTATCATTATTTCGTAACGATAAAAACTTATACGCTTGTATGAAAATTCTTTTTTCTTACAAAATTATAAATTAACAAAAAAAATATTTCTTTGAGTGGCATTTTAACTAGAAAAATTGAACCTCGAATTACTCTAGTGTGATTATTAACCTACCCTTTAATGCAGATTCAAAATAATAGCTTCAAAATATTCCAAATTTTGAAATTAAATATCTCGGTTTTACAATGAGTACAAAATATTTCTAAATGTATTTATAGGTACCAGAATCTTGTACAAAACGTTACATTTCGTAATTTTTGATTGAAGGATTAGTAAAGTATAGTAGCAAAAAGATGAATGGTATGCATACTGTACGGCTAGAATCTAAAAAGGTTTTATTGATAGAAAGGCGTTGGTATAAAAAACTGTGAAGCCGAGAGGAAGAACAACAAACCAAAGAGCTTTAGTAAAGAATATGAGCTCCCTGCAATGGCTTCGTTTGCACCGTTCGACGATACTCGACACCAGATTATTTAACAGTTCTTTCCGTAAGAATTACATTCTTCGAAGAGCATCTGTTTCAGTTATCTGGTGTTCTCCGAAGGTTAAGATCGTACCGCCAGGCGTCTCCCTAAAATATCCCGCACATCTCCAATGGGATTTAAATCAAGGAAGCACGCTGAAGAATCCATTCTGTGGATAGCATCACTTTCCAGGAGCTCCTCGACAGCATGAGTACTGTGTGGCCGTGCATTGTCATCCATGAAAACAAAGTCGAGAACAATGACACTTCGCAAAAGACGCAGGTAAGGAAGGATAACTTCATTACAGTAACGATCTGTGTTAAGTGAATCTCCCTAGGAAATGTGAAGCTCCGTCCGTCATTATAATACCTCCCTACACAAGTACTCCAGGACCACTCCAGCGGTCTTTTTCCCTGATATTATTGGGATGAAAGCGCGAGCTTACCTCTCTCCATATAAATTGACTTCGACTGTCAGACTGAAACGACTGTAGAGAATGTGATCCCATTGATGAAGTGTTCAGATTGTGTTCTCCACACCAGTGTAAACGGTGCTGATAGGCTTGCACCTATCAGCGTGTTTACCGCTGATAGGCTGCTGTTAATAGTATGCAGCTTTCAAAACGACGGGCGAATAGGCCACCTTTATGAAATCGCCTGGCCATAGTAAACCGGGACACCTATCGTCCGGCTGCCAAGTGCAACTGTTGAGCAATGTTGCCTAGTTTCGATCTCTTTTCGCCTGCAGGACGATATATCGGTCATTAGACACCGTATGTCCTTTGGGCGACCACCAAAAAACCTTTTGTGTAACCTTTCTTACAGCTATACCTGTCGTTTGGAAGTTTTTCAAGCTCGTGAAACAACACTTTTCTCAATTCCAAATTTTCGGGCGACAGACATCAAACTACGCTCTTCCTCAACCTTGCAAATCATTCTACCCTATGTACAGGCGTCCTGATGTTTTCTTGTAACCATACTGCATGTACAATCTCACTTTCACTTGTAGAAAGATGCTTGAAAATGCGCCTTCCTTTTTTTTTTTTTTTTTTTTTTTTTATGCTGCCTTGCACCGCGCGAGTTGATTTCTCGCATTTTGCGTGCCCGGACATACCCTCATGGTACTGATATTTGCACGCCATCACTTTCTAGTGAGTTGGCTTTTCATTATACTGATTGCAAAGAGCCCTTTTTAACAATTTCATCGTTGTATATTGAAAAATGAATTTGTTGCTTAAGTTTTGCACGTTAGCATATAGGTCTACAATTAAGAGCGATGGGTTTATAGCGAATTCAAGAAATTTCCCAAGGCGTCCATAGCAGAAGCCATCATAAAATTTCTTTGATAATAAAAATTGAGGCATTTCGATGAAATGTGCTTTCTCCAAATTACAAATTGAACTTTAGAATGGTGCCTGTACCTTTATGAGGGTATTTAGCCAAGACTCTTAACGAAGATGCTGTGATATGAAGGTGCCAGCACCTTGATGAAAGTAACTTTCTTGAAGTTATAAACTGAACTTAAAAGTGGTGACGGCTTTAGCGTGCGGGTACTTTTTTTGCTAAAGCATCCTTGCAAGACATAAACCATTCTAAAGGTACGACGCTTTGATGAAAGTTGCTTTCTCCAAGTTCTAAGCTGAATTTCACTTGGATGCTGGCACCTCTGTACACGTCGGTGAGTATTCACTAAAATAAAGCCCCGGCCATGAATTTTCTGGCATATTGATGAAGGTTACATTCTTCATGATATAAATTGCAACTGCTATAGGTGCCGGCTCGTTTGTGTCTTACTACTGGGGCACCCTTACTTATACCTTGACGAAAAATAGTCAAATTTTTTAAAGATGCCAGTGTATTTATCCGAACTGGCAGCGCCGATCAGATCACACCTATCCAACGCTATCTACGAGCGGTTTCGAAATTAAGGGCCGGGTAATGTGGACACCGTGTATAATCCAAGCAACAAGGACGTGTTATTCGAGTCATTAAGAAGGACATAAGTCGAATCTCTCATATAGTTGAGAATTAGGACCCGTCTGGTAACAGTAGCGTATAAGGCAATGAAGATGTTATACATAATTGATTTCTAGTACGAACGGCCTTCCTTGTACCATTTGGCACGATTAGCGCTTTCATATCCGTGGAAGGAACCGAAAATAAAAAAGTGAAATGCGCTACTTTCGATTACGTTGGCCGTGATGCTAACAAAAATACTAAAGCTAAATTTCTAAAAACCAAAGTGCACGTGGAGGCAATGTTTAGTCGCGAAGTAGTGCCCTCTATCATTATAATAACGAGCTCCCACGTCCATGTCGGCGGTCAGAACTAAATAAGAAAGAAAATCTTCCAACCAAATGCCTTCGTAATATAATAATCACAACCGTACCTAACTACCGGTTGGCCACGAAACTGATTTGCATAATGAGGGAGCGGGAAACTTGCCAGAACGCAAGCTGACGGAAAGAACTCTTTTGTGGTTTAAATATTCTGTTTTCGGAAGACGCGACTGAAAGGGTGGTGAGGAGTAAACGAAAAAAAAAAAAAAAAGAGGTAAATATTACGTAAAAGAAATAAAAGAAGATAGCTGCATTAGAATAATAATGGATATGATCTTTCAGTGACCCTGCACAGTGACTAAACCATTCGAGTTGAGCAGTGTCAATGGCGTGAGGAAAACCTCTTCAAGGAAAGCAGACTTTTAAACTCTGCAGTTTTTCACGCCGGGGAAGTTTGCATACTTTGTATGAACGACTGTCTGGTGGAAAACTGCGTGGAAGAACTTGTATTGAAGAAATACACTTGAAATGCAATATTAATTCCAGTTCACTCTTGCCGAACTCGAATTTGCAGAACCCATTTAATTTATCCAACGCTAGAATCTCATTCAAACACTAGCTGGTATCAGCTCTGCGCAAGTCTTATCAACAACTTTAAACGATTTCCATCGATTGAAAATCAAGCAAGGGTTTACTGTAACTGCAGATAACTATTTTACTCCATGTTGCAACCATTTCATAGAACAAGCTGCATATGTTCTTAAAGCGCAAACGTGCACACACACACACACCAAACACAAAACCCGAAAGATATCAGATTTTAAAGGTCGCCCAAGGTTGTTAAGGTTTTTTACGCTCTCATTGAGCTCGTAGTCTAACGGTCTGCTGTTACACATACTCCTACTAACCCCCTCTTTTTTTCCCTCTCCCACTCTCTCTTTAGCTTTTTCTTCGCACTGTTGGCATACATTTTTCTGTTTTTTTAATCTTTTCTCAGTTCATCATATCAGTGTTCAGTTTTCTTACTAAGATTGCTTTACAAAAGTTTTTGTCTTTTTATCATTAAAGTTTTGCGTGTTTACTTTACCTATTAAATATCACAGAATATCTTTAGAATTTTCGATAGAGAGTCTCGCGCGCTGGGAATTATTATTATTATTTTTTTTTTTTTTCGTACAGTGTTGCCACGGCTCGCTTTCAAATCTTTGAGTTTGTTAATCAAAAATTCATCAAAGATTTACAAAGTATGAAATGCATAATAAAACAAATTCGAAATTCAAAATTCGGGCTTCCAGGTGCCATGTTCGAGTGAACGACCCCCCCCCCCCGAAAAAAAAAAAAAAATCCTCAGAATTTTACTGTTTGCCCTATCGGTACGACGGGAAAAAATTTTTTTCTAATGAAATTTATATGCAGTTGGTAACAAAATTTTCTGATTTTTTTCGAATTTCTGAATTTCCGAATTTCATTTGATTCTTTTCGTTTGTTTGATATAAAAATTTCAACATGTAAAAGTTTCTCTGGTGTTAATTTTAACATTTTCACCGATTATAAACAAACTGTTCTCCTCTTTTCAAACGGGAATGATAAAAAGATATTAATTATGAAATTTTCTGCATTTTTTAAAAATATGTTGCAACATAACTTGTAAAGCTTATTTTACAAAAACCATTTTTTAATATTTTCATCTAAGTTAGGATTTGTAAGATTCAAATAATGGAAAAAGTAGGAAGATTCGAGATTTGGAATTTCGAATTTTTACAGAGATTTATCTTATTTCTAATTAAAACGCTCACATTGTGATAAAGTACGGCACAAATTAATCATAAGCCAAATCTTTACTTTGTATGCATAAGATGACCAGTTACAACGGCAACTATTTTTAAACTCCAGTGCTACAACAACTATCAAATACTTGTAAATTAAAACTTTTAAACAGTTTCAGATCATTGACGAAGTGGTGACAATGCACTGGAAGATCTTTTATTTACATGTATTAGTATATCTTCCTTTGAAAGTTTTATTTACATGCATTAGTCTTTCTTTTAAAATTTTATTTACATGCATTAGTCTTTCTTTTAAAATTTTATTTACATGCAGTAGTACTTCTTTCATTTTACTTACATGCATTAGTACTTCTTTCTTTTTATTTACATGCATTAGTATTTCTTTCTTTTTATTTACACATTATACATTATACTTTTTATTTACACATTTACACGCATTAGTACTTTCTCCTTCTAAAGTTTTATTTACATGCATTAGTATTTTTTTCTTCTAAAGTTTTATTTACATGCATTAGTACTTTTTTCTTCTTAAGTTTTATTTACATGCATTAGTACTTTTTTCTTCTTAAGTTTTATTTACATGCATTAGTACTTTTTCCTTCTAAAGTTTTATTTACATGCATTAGTACTTTTTCCTTCTAAAGTTTTATTTACATGCATTAGTACTTTTTCCTTCTAAAGTTTTATTTACATGCATTAGTACTTTTTTCTTCTAAAGTTTTATTTACATGCATTAGTACTTTTTTCTTCTAAAGTTTTATTTACATGCATTAGTACTTTTTATTTTTATTTTCATACATTAGTACTTCTTTCTTCTAAAAAAGAGGGACTCTAGAAAACCATGATGAAAAACTCATGATAAAAAAGCCATGAACTTTAGTTGCTTTAAATTGGCACAGATTTTGAGTAGTTAGTTTAATTAAATGGCAAAGCACACAAGGGCCATCTGCCTAAAGTGAGGGATATCTTTGTACACGACTTTCTAAAGAAAATGGGTTTTTACATTAGAGAAAATAATGAAAACTAATCATGCAGTCTGCGGTTCATCTGGGTTAGAACCGGCATCGAGACTTACGATCGTTCGACCCGGGTTCAAATCCCACCGAAGAGGCTAACTGCATGGGCGTTTTCGTGGTTTTTCTCCATGTGTAAGTAGATAAGAGCCAATTTCGCTCAGAAAGTCCTCCACGAAGACATCCTTTCCCTTAGGCAGATAGCCCTTGTGTGCTTTGCGATATCCAAATAAGCTAACTAATCTAATCTTTAGAAAGTTCTCCACGAAAGCATTTCTCCTTTTAGGCAGATAACCCTTGCGTGTTTTGCCATGATAAAACAAGTCAAACGGAACCCAAGTCGAACTAACGGTATTCATCGGTATTAACAGCTCGGGCACTGATGAGAGGGTAGCAGATTTTAAATTAAATTCTGTCGATTATAAGGATGATCAGACACAGGTCTTTCTTCTTCAGGAACAAAAAAGTTTTGTGGTGGAAGTGAGAAGAGTAAAAACCATATTTATAGAGAAATCAATGGGTGCAACAAATAGAAGACGCTTATAGAGCTATTAATGGAGCAAAACAGCGGAAGGGAGGGGGAATAAGATGTTAGAGCTTTGAAACTTTATGAAGAACTAAATTAATATTAATGTCATTAAATGAACTAAATTGCATTTTTGTGAACGTGAAAGGCTTCAAGAGAATCTAATTCATCAACTAAAGAAGCTCATAATGTATGAAGGGGGAAGAAAACAGTGTAATTCCCATCCACTTCATTCCCGTAATTTATTTCCATATATTTCAAAATTCATTGCTTGTGTTTCATTCTAAAATACCTTTAACAGACAACATAAAGATGGGGCTGTAAAACACGTGTACTAATCAAAAGCATTAACCAACATCCTCATAATTCAAATTTTTAAAGCCTTGGCTCATGACCGTACGAAGTAGCAATAACGCAAAAGGAAAATAAAAGAAAAATTGTTACGAGCAATAAATAATAAAAATATTACTTCATCCCTAATAGAGAAAAGATGTAGGAGCGTAAGAGGGAGGTGGTAACTTTTATTTTCAGGGTCCTTCTTTTCATCCCCCCCCCCCTTAGAGAAGAAATCCACTAAGGTCAGAGTTCGCGGATCTCCGATTTAGTTAAGAGATTTGGCGACTTTATTGCCAATTTTGGCGACAAATATCTCGAGTCGAAAATTATTCTAGATAGTGAATTAAATAATATTAGTTATAAAGTAATGGTAATTGTTTTAATTTCTCAGATAAAATCGTGTAGATTCATCATAACAGAGCTTATAATTGTCGCAACGCCAAAACACTAATCTGCAAAATCGTTTGGAAAACACAAACGATGGAAATAATTGAGTTTATTTTTTTTTTTTTTTAAATTTTATTTTAGTTCATATAATCATCTTGCGGCATGCACATGATGTCGTGAAACACATAGAAAATATGCATAAGAGACATAAAGGGGGGATAAAACTGATTCGCTGTTTTGGTCTGGTGCTGGAGCATCTTTAGAACCACGCAAGACAGTTTGCTTAGACAAAAAGCACCCTTAGATTGGCGTACATTTTGTATAAAATTTCATTGATTTCGATTTAAAATTTATTGATTTCGAGACTGGCTGACTAAGTGTATTTCCTTTCGGAGAGGCAAAATTTTTACCCTAAAGAAGAGGGATGTGTGTTAATCGACTTGGAAATAAAGCAAATTTTATATAAAATTTAAGTCATTATAAGTTTTTTCCCTCTAATTTTGCATTTCCTTTAAAATGTGTCTGTTGCCTATATATAGCTTATACAACTGATGTGCATTTCTTGGAAATTTCATAAATTTATAGAGACAAAGAAAAAAAAATTCTTCTTTTCCTTCACTCATAGTTTGCAAATAGAGCTCCAGTTATCCAGACTCATGTTATCCAGAAATGTCGATTGTTTTAGCGAAGTAAAAATTAGCTTCCATGATTTATGAGTTTTTAATTTTTTTCGTAAACTTAAATGCAAAACAAAAGGATATTTTATAACCATTTTCATAGAAATTTATGTTTGTTTTCGTAAGAATTATTATCTTATTATTTGATTTTATGCCTCATTGATATTATTTGATATCGCATTATTTGATTTATTAATACTGCAGTTCGTATCTATCACGTCGGTATGTTTAAGTCTCATTTCAGTCATAATATCGAATATCAAAGTTTGCCTGTTGCTGCGGCTGGTGTGAAAGGCTTCAAATGCTCCAATACATTTGGTACTTACCTATTAATGCAACCATCTTAGTAGAAGTCACCAAATTTTAGAATGGGCCAAACTCCGGCAACCATGCGCATAACCATTCTTCCGGCAACCATGGTCAGTCTCACAGTTAAGCAACGCCGCCATTTTCTATCCGTTCATTTTTGCTGTTTCCCAAATTACAACGGTTTTTACAAACAAATCGTGATATTTTTGCCTTAAGCTTAGTTTTAAAATATGAGCTTGTGGGATTTGCCAGAAATGGAAGAAACTATGGTAAAACTTCTGCAAGAAAACAGAATTTTGCTGAAAATTTTCTAAAAGGAATAACCAGGTTGCCGAAGATTGCACGAAACGAGTTTCCACAATTCTGTGATATTTTTTAAGTGAAAACCGATCACTGTGTACCTTGGGAGAAGAACAATGAAAAAAAAAAAAAAAAAAATTACAGAAAGATTTTAAGAATTTGCTTTATTTTTTAATGTATTACGTAATCCTTGTTTAGTAATGAAAATTTTGTATTCTAAATTACTAAAGCATGTTTTCTTTCTATATGATGATAATGTTTACCGATTTACGACAAATATCGATAGTCTGAGAACCTTTTTTTTAAAAAAAAGAGCGCAAAAACTGCCAACTTGCACCCGGTAAGTAACTTTTACTTTTTCATATGTAAAAAGTCGGCAAACTGCGCCAAGATAGTTGCGTTAATGCGTAAGTACAGCATGTTTGATTACTAAATTAACGTACACTTTTTATTGCACAGTTCCTCGTTTCCAATCAAACAATGGTGCAAAACTATCCTAAGAGATGTGATCTTTGCCAATGGCAATGAGTGAACATTCATACTTTTGTTTAGTCATAGCAAGAAACAAACGCTCAGTGAAGTTAATGAAATTTCGCTTTTTAAAGCTAAAGTTCTCATGCGATTTCTTTTGATAGCCATAAAAGGTACTAATAAAGAACTTTTGTAAAAGTTAACTCGTGTAAAGTGGAAGCTCGTAAAGTGAGCACACGCACACCTTGCATACACACACACTAAAAAAAAAAAAAAAAAAAAAAAAAAAAAAAAAAAAAAAAAGAACAGTTCATCTCCCTTTCTACTGGGCCGATTGACGAAATTTAACTTACGTTTTTCATGCATCGAAAGCGTCATTTTGGATATATATTAGATTTATATATAGCATTGTTCTCACATACGTATACTGACGCAAAATCGGACATTTTCTGATACAACATACCTTTTTTTTTTTTTTTTTTTTTTTTTTTCCATATATCGATTCGACGGCTCAAATTAGGACAAAATGCCAAGTTTTCTAAAAATCGCACCAGTAGTTAATAAAAAATAAACTTTCAAAATTTTAGCTCCTATGTTAATTGAATTTGGTATATATGTATTAAAATATCTTTTTTTTACTAAACTTACTTGATTCGTCCTTTCACAGTTCGAAATTTAGGTTCAATCCAAATAAAATTCGCCAATATTTTTTAAGATTTGTAATTTTTATGAATTCTTTGAAAAAAGTTTTGAATTTTAACCTATACAATTTTTACCATCATCTTGTATTTCTAGGCTCAACTTCAAAAAGAATTAATGTTCTTTATTCAAAATTTCCCATGATACATGTGAATTAATATATTGGTGCGTTTTGAAATATGGCATATTTGTTATAAGGGATAATAACGTCAAATGTTACATCCTTTGTTAAAAATTATTCGAAAGAATGAACACTGTACCTTTTCTTCAGTCGTGCGTATTGAAAGGCAAAGGTGTGGTGTGATGTGGTGGTGTATTTAATTATGGCAAAGCACACTAGGGCTATCTGCCTAAGGGGAGGGTTGCCTTTCGTGGAGGACTTTCTAAGGGAAACTGGCTCGTATACACGTTACACATGGGGAAAACCACGAAAACGCCCATGCAGCCAGCCCGTTCGCGGGATTCGAACCTCGGACCGAACTACCAGTGTTCAGCGACTTTACCGCTCGGACGCTGGTGGGCTTTTGAAAGGCAAAGGAAAAATAGCTTAATAAAAATTAAGTATTTCGGTTAATAGATATTAAGTATTTCGGTTAATATGTTAATAAATTTTACGTATTCAGTTTCATCGATCGACGAAATTAAATTAAGATATGGAACTGTTCCATATTTTGTGTGTGTGTGTGGACAGAATGTACACTTATATAACAAAATAGCTTTTGTTTCTTTCCAATCCAACTTTAATCATGTGAAGAAATTTGTTATTCTAAACATTTTTCCCTTTACCTAATTCTTTATTACGTCTCTATCATCATCATCTAATACAATTAAATCTAAATTAATAAATATATACTTTCCTGGTTTTCTTGACAAGTGCCCAAAGGGAAAAAACTAACCTAATAAAACTTTTTTCCTGCCTTTTGCTTTAAAAAATAACTAAAGAATACTATAAAAAAACTAATTAACTAAAAATAACTAATTTGTTAACTTTCTGGTGAAAATGACTAATTTATGATCAGATGTTCTTCTTTGAATTTAGTTATTGTTATACGGTGAGGGCTTCTGCGTGATTAGTGTATTATGCTAGTAATTAATTTATACTTATTAATAGTATTAAAAATTGTTAAGCAAAAATACGATTAACTTTTAAAAAGTTCCATCGTAAGCCAATGACATCGATTTTTGCAATTTGTTTCTAAAATTTGTCTTTTTTATGCTTCAGGTAGTCGTCAAATCTTCATGCGTTCGTATCGTTGATTTTATTAAAAACCATCACTTTTCATCTATTATTATTAATTATTACCGCCCACTAGCGCCTGAGCGGTCACTGAACATTTGCTGTTCGACCTACCTTCGATTGCGGGCGAACGGTCTAGCTGCACGGGAGTTTTCATAGATTTTCCCATGTGTTACATGGATACGAGCCCATTTCCCTTAAAAAGCTTTCTACGAAGGTATCTTTTCCCCCAGGCAGATAACCCTCATATATTCTTCTGGAATCAAACAAACCAAACCTATTAATTTTTAGCTGTACCCGTGAAACAGCACTAGCTGTACTCATTAGAATCATTATATATTTTTCCTTTTTCAAAATAACTACTTTAGGCGGTTATCAACGCAAATGGTTAGACAAATGAAAACTAATGGTAATAATAAAATTCGGTACTTACTTATTATCCCGTCGACTATTGGCGGAAATTTCGGCAACGATCGCCAGTCGTTACTGAGGAATTCAAAAGGAGGCTGTCATCCATAATTGGCGCTAAATCACGCAACTTGGCCGATCGACGGGATAATACGTAAGTATGAAAAATAATTTGACAACATATGAACTACAATATTTTACTTGTTTTGATCTACTTTCGAACGGAATAGTACCTGAATTTAAAGCAACCTTTACGCAACTTTTTTTTTTTTTTTTTTTTTTTTTTTTTTTTTTTTGTCTTTTTATATCTAATGTTTGCATTTGCAACTTTATTTATTAAACATCTCGTTCTTTAATCAAAAAATATGAAACCAGCGTATCGTTAGAATTACCGAAAGTGTGTTAAGTGTTGTCATACATTTTTTTAAATTTTATATTCGCCATTTATTTCTTTAAAAGTTACCGGCTTGCGCGGGCAAATGTCTAAAATAGTTATCCTAAGAAAGAACAAATGCCTGTAGTGATTTCAGTGAGTCCAGCTTGGCACATTTCATAAAAATATTTAATATTTCTAATGAAACAGCTCATAATTTTAATGCATTTTCATTCAAGTTAATTATGTTAAAAAGTAGAGTCTTTAACTTTAAAGAGATTTTTAAACTCAGTAACCTTTCAGATTAAATTGGCAAGTTAAATATCTTAGGCATTCCAGTCCAGAAATACTCAGCTTTTAGAATTTTCATTGAATCTGAGGTTAATACCGATTTTATTTTTATTTTTTTTATTTTTATTTTTATTTATTTATTTATTTATTGTGCTTATTGATGAGAATTATGTAATACAAAGAGCTAGATTCTGTACAACATATGAAAATTAGAATTATTTTACGAGCATGAATATCTAAATGTTTTCTACACACACACACACATACACACACACCAAAATTTTGGGTTAAGTCCTATAACTTCATAAAGTAAATCCAAATTCTCAACTGTCGAAAACGATCTGCTCGAAAATAAACACCAGGCCTTGGCGACATTGGCGCCAGTGCACTCCTGGCAAACTGCTAACAGAAGGGCAAAAAAACGTAATAATAATGCTTGACATAGCAACCCTGTCGGTGAGTTAAAGACGGTTTTCTCGGAGCGCTTCTTCTTTTCCATATTCATGGCCGATTCCCTTGAACCTGTTTTTCTATGTCCTCTGCAAAATTTCGACCCCCAAGGGCCCCCACACATGCACAGGTGATCACATAAGAAGCAGGTTTTATCAGTACCTTTTGCACAACTTTCAACAACGCAGCAGCAACCCCCCCTCTCCCATTTCTTAACTTCTCCTGGTTATTATACGAGCATCGGTGGGGGGTCGTTCTCAAATGACGTCACTAGTATACCTCTTAGTGCCTGCCTGCAGGGACGGTGGCGTTGAATAATGCCTGGATATAAGTACGTGTGTCCTAACAGAAACTCGTGGTACTGATTTCCGCCCAAGACGAATTTATCTGGGATGTTGCTGAACTGGTGTGCAAAATTAAAGAATAATGAATTGTGATGCAAGAATGAGCATTGTTTTCAAATTTTGAATGTAAAAGAATGCTATCACTCGTTCATTAAGTTTCGGACGAATGCCCTCTCCGGGACTCGAACCACGGACCTCTCGAATACGCTCCGAGCGTACTGACCACTAGCCCACGAAGGCGTGCTAAGAAGGAGAGAGAAATACGTTATAATGTATAACCGGTTATGGACAACAAAGGGCACTTCCGCACAGCCTACCGAAAATATTTAACCAGCTTTGTTGTTGCTGTTGCTAATGCTCACTTGTCTGACCTATAGTCAGAACAAACCCACGAAATTCCTCGTGGCAAGGAGCGCAAGTTTACGCCTGACGTTGGCAACAGCCTTGAGCATCAAACAAGTGACAGTACGATTTAGCTCAGTTCCGCCCCCAGTTTTGATGGAGAGCAACAGGGGGACGAGTCGGAGGATCTCCCACCCCTCTTGCCCTATCAACAACCTCTCGAAAGGACTTTAGGCTCGCCGCATATTTAGAGTGCCCCCATGCCGCACGGGCACTATACATTTACAAGTATTCATGCCTTCTCCGGGATTCGACCCCGGCCCGCATATTTTACAAGTGCACATCAGCGTAGCCACTGAGGGAGGAGTTTCGAAAACTGGCGCATTCTTATCACGCATTAATATTTGGATTGATGCTCACAGAGTGTTATCGCTCTTTACGTCGAGAAAATGATTCAAGCTACAATTAGCCTCGAATATTATGCATTTACTAACACCTGTGGATTAAGGGAATTCAAGTGCATAATTTTTTGGACTGGATGTGTTCCAATGAATCTAGTGTTTTCTTATTTCAGTGCTTGCATTCTTTTGAATTTTAAAGTTACATATTGTGTATGATCTGATTATACACATTATTAACAGTAAAAGTTAATACGTGAATAAACTGAATATATTCGTTGTGAATAAAATAAATTCATCCAGTTTGATGAGCATTTCTTGTGTAGACAGAACATGTAAGAGTGAGCAGTTATTAAATGTGAAATTTAACACACCAAAATGTATACGAATCCAAATTAGTAAAGTTCACTTTGAGTAAAATTCTGCGTTGGTTATTAGAACATCTTTTTCATATAGACTGCAATAAAAAGTCCTGACTTCTATTTACATATGTTAATTGGTATAAATATTTTTTTCAAATGCATAGTTTTATGTAAAGATAGCATTTTGGGCTCAGATGTTTATCCCATATTTCTTTCTTCGTCTTATTTACCACTTATTAAGTAGCATTTCACATGGATATGTTTGCGGAGTATCCAACATGTGTTTGTATTTATTTCAAATTCTTTCAACCAGGTAGTGAAATCTTCCCAATTGCTTATATTTGATCTAATTTCTCAATGAAAAGTTTCAGAATTCAACGATGTTTTAATTATTTTGTACAGATAAAATTATGTGGCAGAATATTTTCAACCATCTTGCTTAAATCTTAAAGCACGCGAAAGGTCATGTGACATGACTAGAAATATTACTGGATGCCGATTGGCCCATCCTAGAAACCACTCCCTCGGTGGCTACACAGATGTGCACTTGTGAAATATGCATCCGGGACCTGCGGCACGGCAGTCAGCGAAGCTAACCGCTGTACCGGTTGCACCAGCTTTGTGATTTATTAATATTGGTTTTCTTAAGTAGTGTCCATTCTTACTGTCACTATAGTTGTGAGTGTTGTGTATTATTAGTTTCCTTCTGAGTTCTTTTCAAAACATTTACGTAAAATGATTTTTCACCCTTATTGAAACATCTAAAGGCAAAATATAAGCAATCTATAACTACCGGTGTGTCGGTACCGGCAGTTCCGTGTTAAAGCGAATTCTAAAGTGAAAACGTGGAGATGTATTGAAAACAAAACTGAAATTTTTATTTAAGATAGTTAAATATTTAGAATATAGAATAGAAATAGCAAATACTTTGTGAAGGATATCGAAATAGGTATAAAACATTTAACGCTTATAAAGCAGTCATAAAAAATGTTGACCTTTAAAATGTGGTGTATTTGGAGAATATTTTGACATTTTAAATTTGCCCTACTCCTTAAGTTAGTTATTCCTTACACGTTAACGTTCACACAACATTAAAATGTTGTTAAAATCTATATTTTTGTAGCCCAGCCATAAAAATGTTATAAAGCAAATAAATATTCCAAGTCGCTGTTCCAAGTTGTCGAAAGCAAGAAGATGCAATTTTGTGCGGAACTGCCACTAGAATGCAAACTACTAGTATCCATTCAGTAATTAATGTTTCTTGTGCGCAAGTGTCCCTGCTTTTTGATTTGTACGTAAGTGCCACCAATCCCTCTCTAAGCTGCTTCGGACGAAGAACTGTTTCGAGCAATTTTTCAAGCAATTTACGGCCTTTATCATTCAAAGAAAGAAAGACAATGTCTTTCCATCCTTCCTTTTCTCAAAAACTTGCAGACTATTTGTTTTTCAAATAATCAGCATCGATGAAAAAAAATTGAATGAGAATTCTTTTTTGGTATTCTCCTTGTCTGTGATAGAGAACATGTTTTCTCTTCGTACAAGTAACTCAAAAGTTATCCATGTTGCTTGATTAATTTATATAGGATGTGGGGAATAGAAAAGAAAAACTAACTTTATTCAAAATCAATAGTTAATAGAGCCTCCACGAGAGGTAATTACAGCGTGTACCCTCCGGGGCATACTTTCCACAAGTCTTTGTATGACAGCTAGCGGTATTTTCTTCCACTCGGCTTGGAGAAGACATAGAAGTTCCTTCACCGATTTTGCACAGGTAGTGCACCCCTGAATTCGGCGATGCAACTCGTCCCAGAGGTTCTCGATAGGGCTCAGGTCTGGACTCTGGGCAGGCCAGTCCATTCGATGAACTCCATTGGCACCATACCAAGCCTTGGTTAACGTCGAAACATGACAACTGGCATTGTCGTCCTGAAAGTAACAGGGGTCCAACCCGTAAAACTGCCACAACGTAGAAAGCACATTGTCATCCAAAATACTGCAGTAGGCATCGGAGTTGAGCTTACCATGAATGAGGACCATGGGTCGCAGCCCATACCAGAAACACCCCCAGACCATAATTCCACCTCCGCCGAACTTGACTGTTGACACAATGCATTCTGGCAGGAGACGTTCTCCAGGCAGACGCCAGACCCAGACCCTGCCATCCGAACGGTAAAGGGTGAACCTTGATTCGTCACTCCAAAGAACCCGTTTCCACTGATCTACGATCCAATTCGATGCGCTTTGCACCACATTAACCGAGCAGCGCGGTTGGACTTTGTGATCAAAGGCTTATGGGCAGCAGCACGACCATGAAAATCAAGCAGATGTACTTCCTTACGGATGGTATTCATTGAAACAATGCTCCCGGAGGCTTGTTGAAACTCCTCTCGGATGAGGGCTTTTGGCTGGATGCGGTTCTTCCGAATTTCCCTGGACAGCACTCGTCGGTCTCTATCTCCCAGTTTCGTTGATCTGCCGACTCGGGGCACATTCCGACAATCACCGCTCACCTTCCACTTCTTAATCACATAGGCCACTGTCGATTTTGGGTAGTTCAGATCGCTAGATATGTCCCTTAAGGATCGGCCACATTTGTAATACCCGATAATTATACCTTTCTCGAAATCAGAGAGCTCCGAACTGCGAGCCATCTTGCATGCGACTAAAGCCGATGCTGTTTCCTACACGATATATACCGGCGGAGTCCGTGACGTACCTTAGGACCGCAGATATCGTCATTTGCATAGGTGTCCAAATACTTATTGGTAGTCAGTGTATTTAAGTGTTGCAGAATAGTTTGGTTTGGTTTATATGATTATGGCAAAGCACACGAGGGTTATCTGTCGAAGGGCGCGATAACTTCATGTAGGACATTCTAAGGGAAACTGGTTCGTATCCAAATTACACATGAAGAAAACCACGAAGGCGCCCATGCAGCCACACCTTTCGCCTGGAATCGAACCCATGTCGAACTACCAGTGTTCAGCGACTTTACCGCGCTGCCGATAGAGGGCAACGTGCTGCATAGTTAAACTTAACGAAGGAAATATAAACATAACAGCAAAATTGCATGGTATTTTCAGGATTTTGAATAGAAATAAAGCAGTGTACAGTTTCCCGCCTTGGTTCCAGTTCAACCCGTTTCCCATTAGTCTCGATAATTTTATGTCCCTTTCAGCCTCAAAGGGAAAGATTCAGTAAATTTATTCCCATTTCAGACCCATCGCGAAATATAGCCTCATTTCACTGATAATGCAGTCTCTGTGTTTTACACCCCAATGAATCAAGAAAAAAAAAAAAAAAAAAAGTAAATATACCCTTCTGTAGCAACAGTTTTTACTAAATCGCTTATGCATACAGAACTTTCTGGACAATTTCCTTGTTGTGTGCATATATGCAAATACTTTCATTTCAACTGTTAGGCCTGTAAACCCAGCTTCCCTTTTATTCACATTCTTCAGTCTAAGAGACCTGCTGTTATAAACCACGGCTTTTCGACCCTTCTGTGTTTCAATAATCATTTTTCGAAGACCTTTTTAAAAGTGCTTCTAACGTAACCAATGCAATACATTGTTATTAGCTAATGAAAGAAAAATATCTGATGTGGAACACTTCATGACTTCTTTGTACGGTCTATAAATTATACACATTTTTTTGCTGCATTTCATTTAAACTTATTTCCTCGAATTTTATTGGAGATATATTTCTCATTCAATCAATTCGTTTCTCACTTCGCGGTAAGGCAAAAATGCGTAAAAACTGAAAACATCTTCATTAAAAATTGCAAAATACAGAAAAATCTAAAGCATCAAATACAGTTAAAAAACTTTTTTTGCAATTAAAATTAAAGTTTTCTACGCAAAAACAAGTAATTCGGCCAGCGGGCAGGAAGACAAAATTTTCAGTGCCCAAAACTGAAAGTTAACTTTTGGCCGCACTGGGCAAAAAGACACTGAAGTTTGTGCACCAGCTGCCTTAATTCAAGGAGGTTAGAATAGAAGGAGGGAGGGTTCGCGGTTTCCTCCACTATCGGGGAATGAAACTCCGCCGAACAAGCGGCGTCCATGTTTGTGACTTCAAAACATTGCATTACGGCAGTGACATGTACGTGTTTCTAATCTGTTCCGTGCATTTATTTTCCAGTAAAAATATGTAAATTTATAATGAAATCCCTCGCTATTGTTGAATTTTTGTTTAAAGTAATAAAGATGATATCCATAATTTACTATGTACAGCAAATTATTAAGAAATAGTTCGAAATCTAAATGCATGCGCATAACATTAAAGCCTTTAAAAAATGATGTTTCTGCATATTTCACGGACTTGCTTAGGTTAGAAAATAAATTTTAATAAAATAAAACAGGTTTATGTGAATTCATTGATTTCAGTTTATGCGCATTTCATATTTATTAATCTCAAAGAAACTGCCTTTAATTAAGTTGAATTACAGAAATACACGTATATAAGTTTTTGGATACATCTTTTCACATGTTCAATTATGTAAATATTTTACTTAATTTTATCACTATACTGCCCAGAAATTTGTAAGTTTATGCAAAAAATTTTTAACAACAGAACAGTTTATCTTAAAAAAATGAATAATAATTAATATATAAAGAAAAGAATTGCTTTATTTAACACCTTTACAATTAATAAAAATAGTAACAATTGATTTCTTACTTTTCATGAAAGTTATAAAACGAATTAACTAAAACGTTCAAATTATACAATTTAAATCCTACCATATAGCATTGTATCTTAAGGAACGAAGATACCAGCTATAAACAGAAACATTAAAATGTATTTAATATATTTTGATAATAGTTATATTAAATAACCTATTTTAAGTCCTTTTTTTTCACATCTGGAAAGAAAACCACATGACATTGTGATATTTTTTGACATAGTTGTCATACTACATAAAAAAAGAAAATTAATAATTACGTGTGAAAAATAATGCCCGGAATTTTTTTCGAGAATCTATTTGTGCATCCATATGCAATACAAGCTGACATGCTTCAAAAAGAAAAGAAAAAAAATGTTGCAATGACAGACTTCCTTGCACAAGTCACGGTGATAACAGGAAGATGGCCGCCAAGCTTCACCGTTTGAGTTGAACCTTCCCTCCTTCTATTCTAACCTCCTTGCCTTAATTCATTAGTCTACATAGAATTTCAAATGTAAACAAACAGCGGCCTCGTTAGGCCTAGCACCACTTTTAAATTGTTGACAATTCTGCAGCCATTGGATACAGAGTAAGTAATTCGTTGCATAAAAATCTTAACAGGAACATAAGAACAATATAATTCAGTTACTTCTAAAACAATGATTGCACAATTTACCACCGTATAAGAATAAAAAAAATGAGCTCACCGAACCGGGTGATAGATTGTAAAATGGATTAAACGTATGTAATTACGTGCATACGTCAAATCCACTTTACAATCCGCTTTGAAAAAAAAAAAAAAAAAAAAAAAAGAGTCAATTATTCTGTACGTACATACAGGTGTCACGCAAAAACATCGTTGAAATGGATTCGAGAGTGGTCAAAATGGGTATTTTCGTTGTGTGTGTGTGATTATGGCAAAGCTCGAGGGCTATCTGCCTAAGAGGAGGGATGCCTTCGTGGAGGACTTTCTAAGGGAAACTGGCTCGTATACACGTTACACATGGGGAAAACCACGAAAACGCCCATGCAGCCAGCCCGTTCGCGAGATTCGAACCTCGGACCGAACTACCAGTGTTCAGCGACTTTACCGCTCGGCCGCTGGTGGGCGGGTATTTTCGTTGAAATATGATACAAGAAATTTTTCGTGATTACAATACGAGCACTTCCTTACTTCATATAAGGTGTAGTTAGTTGGTGTATTTAATTATGGCAAAGCACACGAGGGCTATCTGCCTAAGGGGAGGAATGCCTTCGTGGAGTACTTTCAAAGGGAAACTGGCTCGTATACACGTTACATATGGGAAAACCACGAAAACACCCATGCAGCCAGCCCGTTCGCGACATTCGAACCTCGGCCTGAACTACCAGTGTTCAGCGACTTTACCACTCGGCCGCTGGTGGGCCCTCTTCATACGAGGAAGTAAAAAAGAAGGAAAAATACGGCTAAACATAGGTTCTTAAGAAACATCAAATGCGAAGAAAGACTAATACGAATATCATGTGAGTGTTTTAGTATAACGGGGAGTGAAGAGACATAAACTTACCTCTCTTTACATTTTAATACGAGAAAATGGAAAACGAAGGTTGAAATAGTCAAGAATATTTCCGGGTTTCGGTTGAATTGGGAATAAAATCATTGCGGCTTTTGGAGTTAAGGCTCAATTGGGACATCGCATAATTTCTCAACGGGGGCAGATAGTCTCCCAACCACGGAAAAGACCTAGAGAACGTTATATGTTCGAAAAGGGCATTGAAAAGCAGGTGGCTAATAAGACCATGCTTTGAAAATTGGCTCTTAAGCATTCATTGCAGCAAATGTTTTAATATTGAATTGCTTATACCAGTATTATAGCCATGTATCTTACCAAAAACATATCAGACAGTCTTTTATATATGTAGAACTGGTCCAGTCAGTATGTGGGGCTTTAATTTTTTTAACAGTTAATTTTATTTGGAAGCAACCTTTCCTAATATTTTTGTTTTCAACCCACGCTTTCTTGCCAGAATGAGATTTCACATGCGCGTCTAATGCAAAGTAGGGTAGAAAGATACTATTTAAGCCATTGGTTTGAGTTACTTCAGACAGAGCGTATTCTACCTTTCGGCCACGTTGTTTCTCTGCCAAGAATCAACTACGTGTTAAAATATTTTTGTGTAGCTTCGGCTGATTATTCAACTTGGGTTTTTAGTTTTAATTTTACATTTCTATTCTGAGTTGCCTCCAAAAGTATTAGCGTGGGTTTGTAAGCACCAGAAGTGCCATCTGTCAATATTACTCTTCAGTTGAATAAAAGAAGCAAGCTTTCCTACGTGTTGATACAACTGTATCAGTTGATACGTGTGATATTCAACTTATACAGTTGAACTTAACGAATAGTCATGTAGAGATTTAGCCAGTAAAAGCAGAGTCGTAGCTAGGGTTTTCAGCGCCCAGGGACAACTGACGATTTCGCGCCCCCTACTGCTTGCCAAGGATGGAAAACATAATAATTCTAAAATGTCGTAACATCAGTTTGGCGCCCCTTGGATTCTGCGCCCGGGGACAGATGACCCCCCTTGCCCCTTTCTAGCTACGCCCCTGAGTAAAAGTAACTTCAAATAAGCTAGAATCTTACGACACTATAACATGTCCTTTTAGTACATACTATAGCGGAAACGACTGAAATCTATGTAGGATTTTATCAGCTCTTTAATCGTTAGCATTTCTGTATTCCTTAGTTCAGCGGTCCCAGATTCAGAGTGCCTACGAGCCGCATACACGATCTGAAAACAGAATATTTTTCTCTTTTTTTTTAACGAAATGACAAATTTTATTAACAAAATTTTTTGAAATTTTTGTTAACAGAATAAAAAATATTTAAAATACATTTTAAATTCCGCTTACGAAATGTTTTTCAAAACATGCATAAATAATAATAATATCGTAAAAGAAAAAAAAAATTAAACTTATTTCTTTTTTTACCTAAAATCTCAAGTTTCATGCCTCTAAGACATTTTTGTTGATTACACTTTCTTATTCCAATGTATTGACAGCTGAATATTAAATTTTTTGACTGGCGTTTATTTTAAATAATTCTATATTCATTCCAATAAAATACAATACATATATACACTGCTCCATTTTCCAAAATCATTATTTAGTGCTAATTTCGTTATTTTTTCATTTCAGGTAAGTGGAATATTTAGACGTTACCTGCTTTTTTAATCCATTTGCGATTTGGAGACATAACAGAACTGCTGTAAGCACCTAAGACGGTAGTATTCAGCACCTTTCTTTTATTTATTTATCTTTATTGTTTGACTTGTGTTTTTCATTTCCGTTCAGTGTTGCGCTAGGTGGGGCAGAATTCCTTTGACGACAAGAAATTGCGAAATCTGTTAAGTTTTTGGAAGCAAGGAACACGAAAAATCAGCTCTGCCTTCACCAGGATTCGAACTTCTGACCTTCAGATTGCAAGGCGAATACGCTACCACTTACAACAAGAGATGGAGTAACAACTCTCATCTCATTTATGAGGTATCACCGGAACGCTACCACTTACACCACGACGAGGAAGGAAAAACAATTCTTTCTAAAATTAGTTCCAAGTGCGTATGGTGGTAGATAAATTACTGGCGGTTGCGGCAGTATCCATAGCAGCTCAAGCTTATTCCTGGCTAAATTGGTAGTTCCGTTTGAGCACTTTGGTTTTTACAAGCAGGGGTTCTTTTAAAAATACGATTCAGCTACTCAGAAGAATGGGAATTTAAGAGGGATTACTAGAATCACAAATTTAACGTGCCTAAGCCTGCAGCATGACGACTTGAGCTCAACTGAGCAGTCAGATGAATCCGTCGGGATTACCACTGTGCGAATTCCAGGAGAAATTTTGGAAAAGAAAATTTGACCGTCTTTGGCAATATGCAGAAAATTGTTTACAAGAGAAAGAGTTCTGATCTTATTTTTAAAAAGTAGTTCTACCAAAACTTAATTCTTAAATTACAAAAACAATATGAAAGAATTGATTGCATTAAGAGTTGCTCCAAACGATAAGTCGTTGTTCCAAATGGCCAGCAACTTAATGCATTCGTCGAGAATGGCAAAATAACGATTGATCCTTCAGGTTTCTTATCGCCGGGAACGCTGCATAAGTTGCCTTTCAAGAACCTTTACACTTTCAAGAACGGAAAAGTTCATCCCAGTTTTGATGCAGAACATTCCAGGGAACGGATTCGAAGGTCCCCTAACTCTCTTCCTTATAAAAAAAAAAAAAAAAAAAAAAAAAAAAAAAAAAAAAACTCTCCAGGGGACTTTTGTCTAGGCAGTTACGAAGAGGGACGAATAGGTGTGATCTGAGCGGCGCAGCCAGTTTTCATAAATGTGCGGCCAAGTTTCTTGAAGTTGACTTTTGTTCAGCAAGGTATAAGAGAACCTCAGCATTGCGACATAAATGTACCCAGTGCACTTATGAAATTCAGTCAATATCATGAAGAATGCAACCTTCATCAAGCTACCGGTAAGTTCCTTTCAAAATCTAAATGAACAGTTGCCGACCTGAGGCTAAAGGTTCCGGTACCTTTGCTTAATGTAGCCATTGTTTAAACAGACATAAGGAGTACCTGGCACTCTCGATAAATTAAAGTTAATTTCTATTCCGGTTAGGAATACGGAAGTAAGAATCTATAGTAAATGTACGCGCTCATGGGAGGGGGTACACTTGACAAATATACGAATGGCGCTGCGCATCTAACCGAATTTTACGATGAACCTAAATGCCACTTCTATACGTGTGGTTCAGATTTATATCTGTCTGAATCAACATTCAGTGCAGTTTAAAAGGGAATTTATATTAAAATACCAAACAAATAAATTTAATCTAGAATCTATTTAACATCTCATCAGCAGCATTCGAGCTGGGTCAAAACAAATCGAAAATCAAGTTCTTAAGTCCAGGTTGTTGCCATTTCGAGGCAAAGAAAAGTTCCTATTCAAACCGAAACAGTAAAGATTAAAATCAGAATAACTGTTTAATTAACATAAGAACCTTATACCCTTATGTTAAAGATTTTGCGAAGACAGAAGCCATATTAAATATACGGCATTTCGATGGAAGTTTCATTCTCCAAGTTCGAAGTAAAATTCATAAAGCTTCAGGAACCTTTATGTACGTCCGTGACTAAAGTAAAGACTCCGCTGTGGGCGCCCCGGCATATTGATAAAGTTTACATTCTTCATGATATAAACGGAAACTGCTAGGGTTCTGGCATCATTATTGAAATCTACGACTATTCACTTACATCTTCGCATGGAAGTACCGGCACTTCGATGAAAGTTGTACTCTTCAAGGTAAAAACTGAATTTCATAATTGTGCAGAGCACCTTCGTGTCCTAATGCTGGGGCACTCTTGTACCTTGGCGAAAGATAGTCAGCTTTCATAAAGGTGCCAACTCCTTTATGTGAATTGTCGCGCCGGTGAGGTCACACCAATCCGTCTCTGACGGTAAATCATCTACGCGTGGCTTGTCATAATGAAGAAAGAAAAACGTTTAAAAGAATGAAGATACTTTTAAGTGCCTAATTCGAGAAACACGAGTCTAGTATTTGTAACGTTTTGGAAAACTTGTTTACAACAGTAACAAGGATCCGTTGCGTCGAAAGAAAGCCGAGAATTCTTTACAAAACTTATCTTCCGATTATCGCCTTCCTGGACACGTTAAACCTGTCTCGGAGAAAGAAAACGGAGAGAGATAAATTTCAGATGCTCTGCTCCGTGCAATGAAATGCAATAAAAGTATTACAGCTTCTTGGAAGTGCTTCTTTGATCTTGAAGTTTTTTTTATGCAGATGTCTGGTGCGAAATTTGTTTTCATTTTATGTTATTCATTCGGAGATGATTTAAGTCCTAAAACAGCATCGTAAAGTTAGATTTTTGTCTTTTTTTTTTTTTTTTTTTTTTTTTTTTTTCAACTTTCGGTAAGTGTTCTTGAACTCAGGGCTTCAAGTTACACTTAGAAAGTAATGCTTGGAGAGGAAAAGACGATAATTGAAAATTAAAAGTAAAGGGAAAAATCTGTCTTAGTTTAGTTTTCCTCGAATACGCATTTCAAGGGATATTGATAAGAATCCGTCTTCTGCAAAGTAATTCTGCAAGTTAGAGGGAAAGTGAAGTCTTGGCTTCATATCCACGGTTTCAATTATACGAGTTTTACAGAGAAAATCTGTGAAATAATAATAATAATAGTAAGTAGTTTTCCTCCGGCAAACCCGATCATGGCATAAACATACATGTGCGATTCGCATCTATGTTCCGTTGCTTATGCAGTGCTTTAACGAAAACATTCTTTTATTGTTCTGTTATGTTTTAAAATTGCGCTTGGTATCGTCGTGAATACAGGGTAATTTTACGTAGAAAGTTCTCCACGAAGGCCTTCGAAATTTTCCTTAGAAAGTCCTTAGAAATTGTTTTAACGTTATTTCTTGGTTGCGTACTTTGTTATGTGCTCCTAAATCCATTTATTATGACTCTGAGTATGTGACTTATGAAGGGGTTATGATTTCAGTTATGTCTTATGAGGGAATACTTGTTCAGCACTCCCGAAGGCTATCGTGATGGCTTTGAATGTATGACTTATGAGTGAGTTATGGCTTGAGTTACGAGGGAGCATTTGCTATGCACTTCCAAAGCGGAGCACCCCATCGGTGATCGAGTGGTAAGAGCGCTCGCTGAATGCTGAGAGCAAGGAGGTTAGAGTAAACGCAGTAGGCTTCTCCCGTATGGCTCGCGTAATGCAAATGAAGCCATCAAACGTCACGGTTTGACGTCACGACTTATCATGGCCGCTACCATATGTGGACTTCTGATTGCTTTTCTTTACATCCTAATCGGCGTTGTCTAAATGTTAGCTATTCATCACTGAATGTTTATATCTTTCTTCCAGCATGCCTCCGTGGTGTAACGGTAGCACACTCGGCACGTATTCGAGAGGTCCAGGTTCGAGTCCTGGCGAGGGCATTGCGCGTTTTTCACATGTCGTGCTTAAAATAACCTAATGTTTCTATAGTATATAGAAAAATAGCAAAGACTGCGAATAACCGTTTCAAATTCAATAAAATCTACGTACACGAAAATGTGTCAATAGTAATTTGTAAGACAAATGTATACATGGCAAAACCTAGAAGACCAGTGAAAGTGTCAATGGTATTTTATGCAAATTGAACCTAAAGACACTTATATGAATCTGCGAACGTTGATTTTTGCTTTAAAAGTCAGCGTTATTTTATTTAGGAATATGTTTCGTAGCCTCATCCGTACGCTGTATGACGGCTATGATAAATCATGACGTCACGTTGTTGACATTTCCTTGGCTTCATTTTTATGACGTCATGCTCACTCCACCTGTTCTAATCTCTTTGGCCGAGAGTTCGACCGACCTGGGTTTGATCCCAGGCGAATAGATTGGCTGCAGGCTTGTTTTCCGCGCTTTTCTCTCCCTGCGTAAGGTGAATAGGAACCAATTTCCCTTAAATGTCCTCCACGAAGGCACCTCTGCCATTAGGCAGATAGCCTTCGTGTGCTTTGCCATACTCTGATAACCTAACCTAACACTAAGCGGAGCTTAAATGCATATAAAATTAGACCCATTGTAATCGGCACTCCTTAAAGCTGAAATAAACTACGTCAGCTTTAAAAAAATTGCGAATAAATCCGTTAACGAAGAAGAGGTTTTTTTTTCCCCAGATCACATTCCTTGCCAACATCCAAGTTCATGCGGCTTTTCGCATATTCACTCTTTGAGTTTTATCTTTTTGCGTACGAATTCTATCAGCCTCTTTTTATTATTTCGTTATTATTTATTTTTATTATTATTATGTAACCACTTCGGGCCGAGCCATCCGACGTTAGCTGGCTTCCTTGAGGGGTTCGGCCCAGAACAGGACTGAAAAGAGATGGACAGCTTTTGACTGACAACTGGAATTTTTACCCTTGGGCTGCTCAGAATCTTTTCTTGCATTTCAGTTACCATTCGGAGTTCGGTTTGCCATTTTCCCCCCCCCCTTTAGTTCCATGTCGTCACTCGCTGGAATCTTCGGTTCTTTTCTTTGCCGGGTTGTTGGACTAATCCCCATTGGGCAAGAAGGAATGGCCTTCTAGGAGAGTCTTCTGCAATCTCTTCTTCAGTTATTCTTGCTGTATTACGGAGCACTCGAAAAAATGCTTGCATAAAGGGGGGTAATGCAAGTGGCAACAACGCGGAATTGTTGACATTCGTGGAATATTCATGTGATACAAATTTACATGCTTCCGGAAAACACTATATTTTACTAAATACATGTGTTTTGATATTAAATAATACACGCACCAGGGATTTTTTTTCCTCAGCCGTCGATGGCAAATATACGTTTCTAGTTACAAAAGTGTGTAACGTTATTATTTAAATTAGCCACTTATTTATCATAGCACCCTTTTCTGTGCCCACACTTTTTAGACGAATTTCATTGTATTTAAAGAAATATTTTACCTTAAAATTTGTATTTGTAATGTTCTGATTGACAACTTTTATTCTTCACTATCTTTCTACTCCGTAACTTCCTACACAGTACAGCTTTCTGTAGTATTGGAAGAGGTATTTTATCCCATTCCTCTAGAACGGCTTTCCAAAGTCCAAGGAGAGTTGAAGGTCGACATTTGGACGATTCGCTTTTTAAAAGTCCAGAAGTTCAAAAATCCATGAGGGATACATCACGAGATTTAGTAGGGATCCGAGTGAAGTGTATGTCCTTGATACCCGTATCTTGTTCTATTCTTGTCCAGGAAATTAAAAGTGGATTTTGGTGTGCAGTTACTGGCTCTGTCTCGATGCAGTTCTACCGATTGGTGGCACTGTGGCTAAAGAGAAGGTATTTCATATTTGAAAACTGGATGTAAAATATGAAAATTTGTGGAGTTTTGTCTTAACGTTTCGCTTCACTCTCTTTATTTTTAATTTGTCATTATACGAAAAACCAGCAGAAATCATAAATCCCTTAGAAAAACTTTCTTTAGATTCATTGAACCATGTTTTAAGATTTTTTCCTCCTCTTTGATGATAATAAACAGATCTCTGTTTACTGCAGTCATTTAAATACACCCGAGATTCATCTATTGCGACAATATTTTTCCGTTTTAATCCCCATAAATACTTCTCATAACGTGTGTGTGTGTGTATGATTATGGCAAAGCCTCGAGGGCTACCTGCCTAAGGGAAGGGGTGCCTTCGTGGTGGACTAAGGAAAATTTTCTCGTATACACGTTACGCATGGGGAAAATCACGAAAACGCCCATGCAGCCAGCCCATTCGCGGGATTCGAACCTCAGACCGAACTACCAGTGTTCAGCGACTTTACCGCTCGGCCGCTGGTGGGCCCATTTCTCATTAAGAATTCTGCAGCTCGTTGTGAGTTCGGGGATATGTCGTGGAGAAAGAAGATGCACATTAGGTTTTTTTCACCTTTTTAGCCGTCAACCCAGCATTAATCACTTTGTTTACAGTGGACACTGAGCATTTTAATGAATCTGCAGCTGTCCTTTGACTTGCAGGATTTTCTTTTAACATTAAAAATCTTACCCTTGGCAACATTCAAAATATTTTTTTTTTTTTTTTTTTTTTTTTATATGTATTTGAAACAATTCTTCGAATTGAAGCCAAACTTTGACTTTTTTCTTCTTGTTCACAATTTTACCTATCGTAACTTTAGGTATCGAAAAATCGCGGCTTTCACAACGTTTTTGTAATAACTAGATACAATTAATTTTCTTTCTAAAGAGCACAAACATGGCCTTACATCCATTGTTTCTTTAACAGCGCCATTTTTTTATGAAAACAAAACTGTCAAGAAGCAAATGATAATTTATGCTTTCAAAAATATAGTTACAGTTAAAAAAACTTCCAAGCAAATTATTATTATTATTTATCCAAAGGGTCAATTTGCCCAGAAGGACTATTTATTTCGTTTCGGCGTTTTGCGTTAATTCACTACAAGCGTTGTTTCACTTTTTGCATTGTTGCCACCGAGTATTATCGCCCTATATTATACTTAAAGAAATTAAATAATGAAAAATCTGCATAAATGTATGCATGTTTCTCGCACTGTGATAAAACAACGGTAACCTAGAGTCATCCAATTTTGAATGACGTAATCCTCCTGCGAATATGGGCATGTGGAAACCCAAATTTGAAATTTGGAATTTCTTTTATTATGGATGTCATATTTTGTAAAACTTATCTTTGATTAACAAATTCTAGGATTTCAAAGCGAGCAATGGCAACTTTGTACAGGAAAAAACAGTTTTATCTCCAGCGAGCGAGACTGCGTGTCGGACATTCTGAAGATATGCTCGTTCTAAAACTATTTCGCGATATTGTTGTGGAAGTGAATTTTATGGTTTAATTGCGAAGAATATGATATTTAATAAATAAAGGTAACACACAATATGTTAGAAAAACGTCCCTTTGGACGTAATTTAAAATATGAAGGTTTTCAGATTATTGTTATTGTGTGTCTGTAGCACAACAAAATTGTCCCGCCCCCCCCCCCAAAAAAAAAAAAACACGTACGAACAGCATGTGCGCAACTTCGCATTTCCGTTTTCTCACCAGAACGTAAATGAATTAGCTAGTATTTAATCTAAGGTTTGTCGGCTATAAAACAGATCTTGTTTCTTGCCAATGCGTGCAAGCTATGTTTAGTCCCTGACAGCTTTGAAAGTTGTAATTATTTGGCTTTGTATTATATCGCTGCCGACATTTGAATTTGACACGAAAGTTAGAATTCCTGAGCCAGCTTAGAGTCAGATTTGAATTGTGTAATCTTTGACTACTAGTTTATTTTTTTTTTAACTTCAGTTAACTATTACTTTAGTTGCGTCATCAACAGCTGTGTTTGATACTGTTAGCACAAGAACGTATATTTATGTTCTGCTTGAATAAAAAGCTTTATTTAAACCTTTCTTTACTTTTCAGTTACTTTCTGACATACAGAAAATTTTACCAGATTAAATAAAACTTCAGAAGGGCTTTAGATGACACAAGTATTCGTGCTTCTCCTTTTTAAAACGGGAAAAACAATTTTGTCAAAATTACGAAATTTAATACTCTACAATTTGATTTTCAGGAGTCTTGTAACGTGCCATTAGGAATAAATAATATCAGGTGTAGCCACCACATGACTCCTTTCTACGGCTATTAAATTATACACCTTTTGTGCTGCATTTCATTTAAACTTATTTCCTCGAATTAATACAGACAGATTTCTCATTCAATTAATTCAGTTTTCGCTTCGCGGCAAGGCAAAAAAACATAAAATCTCAAAACATCTTCATTAAAACTTGTAAGATACAGACAAACCTAAAACACTAAATACATTTAAAACCAGTTTAAAAAAAAATACTATTAAAATTAGAGTTTCCACGCAAAAACAAGTAATTCGTGCAGAGGGCGAGAAGACAGATTTTTCGGTGCCCCAAACTAAAAGTTTACTTTTCGTCCCACTCTGCGAAGTAAGTACATCGACTGACTTAATTCACGATTCTATTAAGAGTTTCAAATGCAAACAAATGGCGGCCTCATTGGGTTTGAGACTCTTAATTCCTCATTTTTAATTTGAATATTTCCTCTCCGTATTCTAAAAATAGTCATTACTTTTTTTGAACTGCGTCATTTCTAGAGCAGTCCCCGTCACATGGCTAGCGTAACGCTGATGACATAGCTAATTCGGAAACTGAACTTAAAATTTCGAAAAGTGAAACTTTTCTCTTAATTAACAATCTCCGTATTGGTTGGTTGGTGAACCTCTGTATTGGATAATGGCGTACTTTTAGCTTCTACCTCTCTTCCTGTTAAGACGCTATTTCGCTCTGCTCTCTTCCTATCAAATATATAAATGTGCTTGAATAGGCACCATTAGAGTGCCAAGTGAACTGTAACCACAAATGTCAATTGAAATAAAAATGAAATTTAATCCACTTCGACTGCCACATTTCCTAGTCATTATGGCTTCAGCATTTTAGCATTCTACGCAATCTGAATTCTTCCTCTTCATAAGGATCTACGCTCTACGCCGTTAACATTATTACACCTTTTTTTAAAGTTTGGTACAGCCGACTGAAACGAAACAAAAAAAAAAAAAAAAAAAAAAAGGAGGTGCACAACTACGTATTATAGCAATTCCATATACAATATTTCAAAGTTCTAAGGCTACTCGTTTTTGAGTTATTCCAAATATATACGTACATACATACTTGTGTCACGAAAAAAATCTCTTGTGAATCCATTTTAAATTCATTTCTACATTCGGTTTAGGGAAATTATTTAGTTTTTTATTTCCGTTTATACAGTATATATACCTTATTATATTTTATTTATGCATTGTTTTTATTGTTTTCGTTTATTCTGTTCGTACCTATTAATCTCACGCAAAAACATCGTTCGGATGGATTCCAGAGCGGACAAAATGGATGTTTTTGTTGAAATATGACACCTGAAAATTTTCGCAATTACAGTACTTCCTTTATTTCGTACAAGGAAGTAAAAAATACTTCACAAGGTCTCCCAGTTCATATCTTATACTTAACACGTTCGCTGCTAAAACTGCTTAAGTGCTTCTGTTCATACGCGCCAAGCTCCTATTGTTGTTTTTATGTTTTTAAATTATTTTCCGTTATTTTATTATTTGAACATAGATATAATAATTCAGAAGTCAAACAACAAAAATCAGCGTTATATTTTCGAATTTTCACAGGACTTTTTTCGATGGTTTTACCGAACCATCATCCTCAGCTGCAAGGGCGCAAATGAACGAGATAGGATATAATGATCAGGTAAGATAAGAAAGCCTGGAAAGAAAATAAGCTAGAGGCGCCATCTGTTGATGAAACCAGAACTAAAACATAATTTCTTTAAAGGCCGAAGGCAAAAATGGATTGGAATTAGGATCGTTAACTAAAACAGAAACAATTTTTTGAATGTGAAATGCCTCTAGAAAATCCAGTTCTCCAATGGAAGATGTTTTTTGAATAATTTTGGCAACAGAAAAATTGAAAGTGTGATTTTCGGACCAACAATGTTGGGCAACAGAAGACTTCTGTGTTTCATATGCCTCATGTTCCTTGACGCGAAATTTTAAGGCTCTCTAAGTTTGGCCAATGCAAATTAAACCACACTGGCAAGGAATCCTATAAATACCCCAGGAATTCATATCCGTAATATCCGTAATGGGGTCCTTGAGTATGGAACTCGGAATTTTGTTGATGGGAGAATAAACGACCCGAAAGTTAAATTTCTGCAAAATATGTGCAACTTTTATAGCTAATTGATGGAAAGAAGGGAATGACAACAGAATTTTTATAATCTCATAAAACAAGAGTGTCCTTGAGATGAGAATTTTTTAACTGCTTGATTAATAATGTTGGGTGAAAAGCCCCTGTCAATGGCTATTGCTTTTAAATTGCGAAATTTGTTCGGCGTGTTTTTGTGTCTTAATAGATGTAATAGACTACTTTTAGTAGTAACCAAATTCACAAGAGTACACTCGTAGTTTTCCCCATGTGTAACGTAGATACGAGCCAGGTTCCCTTAAAATGCCCTTCGCGGGGCATCTCTCCTTTACGTGGCTGATTATTTTATAAATGAGATAGGCTATTTTCCATTAGTTTTACGTAACCACCGAAAAAAATTTTAGTAGTCCGCTTATAACATTCCCCAAGTAAATAAAGAAATTTTTTAAAAAAAAATTGCACTTTAAACAGTTATAGTTTTGAGAAATAAATCATCTGATACCTACTTTTAAAAAATAAATGATCCACTTCAGTACACCAAGTGTATTAATTATCCTCTTCCTGCAGGCTTTATGCACCTAAACATTGTATGCATTTATTACAATACTCGTACTCGGTCATTTATTTAATAACGAGTTATCTCGTAGCTGGCAAGTAAAGCAAATTTGCTAACTACGAGTATTCTCCTAGATGTTAACGAACGTGTTAACAAAATTTTACACTATGAGAATCTCATGAAATTCCGGAAGGGGGCGAAAAACATTTTTATGTCCAGCACGCGAGACCGTGTATTGGAAATTTTAAAGTTATACTCTTTTTAAATATTTTGTTATATTATAAGGTATTTCTCCCACTTTCCTAGCATGCCTTCGTGGTGTATTGGTTCTGCACGCTGGGCCGGTATTCCACAGGTCCGGGTTCGATTCTCGGCGAAGGCAGTTGCTAATTTTTCATCTCTCTGGCTTCGAAAAATAATCCTAATGTCTCTACAATATTGCCGTTGAATTGAATTTTATAGTTTGAGTGCAAGGAATATGATATTTAATAAATAAAGGTAACACACAAAATGTTAAGAAAACGCCCCTTTGGGCGTAATATAAAATCTGAAACCTTTCAGATTTTATTTATTTTTTGATTATAAAATTAGTTAAAAAAGGGGGAGGATATGCGAGGAAATACGTTATTAACATTATTATTATTACAACTATTGTAGACCTTCGCCCTAGTAGCCGGTTTCTTAAAAAATTTAAAGGTGAAACGAATATAATCGCTTGGAAATAAATGTTATGAAATATCAACACTTTTGATGCTGCGATGCGGTAAAAAAAAAAAAAAAAAAAAGGAAAGAAAGGAAAGACGCCGTATCCGTTCTCTCGGAAACATTGTAGCAGCAAAACCTGAGCCAATACCTATCTGCAAGGACCATATATCTTTCCATCTGCCCCCTTACTTACCTTGCTAGTCGCCCGCTCTCTAGAACATGTAGAGAATCATGTAAGGGAGAAGGGAGGGAGAGAAATAAAGAGAAAGAAAGCAGAAAGTGGAAAGAAAAGCGAGAGTTATAGATTGCTTCTCGAAAAAATAAAATTAAAGTTGAAAAATGTTCGGGAAGTAGTTATTATTCCTTTTAACGAACAGTTTTATAAAGATTAGAATAAATTTCTTTCTCTTTGTTATCTTCCAACTTCTGCACGTGCGCCGTGCTGAATTGGAAATTGTGGTTTAAAACATGGAACTGGAAGTATACGTAGGAAAAAAAGGAAAAGAAGCTTTTCAAAGTTTTTAATGTACGGATGCTTAAACCGGATGTAAGAAGTATTCTTGCTCGTAAAATATGTGACTTCATTTTTAAAATTAATTTTTGATTTGTTTATTTCGTTAGTTATAAATAAGTAGTGTTTGAATGCTTCCTGTTCACCTACACGCATACCTCAAGAATCTTGCAGGTTGGTTAGCCCACAATACAATAAGGTGGAAGCCGCAATAAAATACACATTGTATTCTATCTATATCCGAGGTCTCAGATTCAGAATGCTTTCGGGTCGAATGCAAGATCTGAAAAGTGCTAACGAGCCAGAACATTGTTCTTTAGGATAGAAAGGAAAAAAAAAAAAAAAAAAAAACCAAATGAATAAATAAAATGTCTGAGGCGTTTCAGATTTTAACGGTCACCCGGAAGGGTTTGTTACGGTTTTTTACGTTCTCGCTGGACTCGCAGTCTACCAGTCTGCTGTTACACTCACTCCTACTAAACCACTTTTTTTTGTCTTTTTAGCTTTATTATTAAGCATTATTCTCTTCTTAGTTAAGCCATATATAACTAACTCAAAAGGGAAATTACAAAAATTTTGAAAACAGCATAGCAGTGTTTTAACATAGCAGGCATAACAGCATAGCGGGCAAACATTTTAAGCATGCATAACAGCATAGCAGTAAAATGCATAACAGCATAGCAGGCATACATTTTACTCTTTTTTTTTTTTTTTTTTTTTTCAGTCTTTTTTCAGTTCATCATATCAGTGTTCAGATTTTTTACAAAATGGCTTAAAAAAAAACTTTTTTCGTCTTTTCATTATTGATGTTTTGTGTTTACCTTCTTTATTAAATATCACTTTCTTGTCGCTCATCCCATATAAAATTCGATTCAACGGCTAAATCATAAAATATTTAAAAGCAGCATATCTTTACAATTTCCGGTAGACAGTCTCGCATGCTGGAGACAAATTCTCGTACAGTGTTGCCACTGCTCCCTTTGAAATCGTTGAGTTTGTGAATCAAAAATTCATTAAAGTTTTACAAAATATGAAATAGGTAATAAAACAGATTCCAAATTCGGCCTTCCGGGTGCCCATATTCGGGTGGAGTACTACGTTATTCAAAATTTGTTAGTTCTAGGTGCTGTTGTTTTGTTACAATGCGAGAAACATATGTACATTCATGCAGATTCTTCATTATATGATTTCTTTAAATATATTACAGGATGATGATATTTGCTGGCAACAATTTGAAAAGTGATACGACGCATTTAAGTATTTCGCTGCAAAATTTCGTTTCGAGAGTAATATCTCATTCGGGACTAACTCCTCTCTTTTGGGCTAAAAATGCTCAAGTCCGTTTTAAATTTTACTCACTAAATATTTATCAAAAGGTACATAAATAATAGCCATAATGCAAAGGAAAAATTCAAATCTGAAATCTAAAATTTAGTACCTGCAAAATATTTAATTGTTGCCACACATTGACTGCTAAATATATTAATATTTCCGATTCACATTTATTTCAGATAATTCTAATTCTTTTAATTTATTATTAAATAACTTGCTTTGATTTAAAGTAAAAAACTGACTTGTGAAAAATGTCTAAGTTTTCAGAGAAATCTTTGCAAGCGGGACACAATTTGATAATAAATAATAACTATTCGGTCTCTTTGTTTTATTTATTACATCTTCTTCGGCATATGAATTAAAATACATATGTTTGCATGTCAGTAATTATAAAGTTTGTACGTAAATGCAAAATTTGTTTGTAAAATGTTCGCGCACTGGGGAAAAATGACTACAAATCATCTTCATCGCGGAATTTAGATCCTGATAGGTCAATCGTGGTCTTTTGTTGTTATTTTTTAACTATGGAAAAAAAAAAAAAAAAAAATGTTCGCGTGTAAATGTATTCCCAAACAAAGCGATTATTTCTATGTGCAAAAATTCGCAACTGAGTTTGCTTATTTTTTTTCCAGTTTTGAATAAAAGTGAATCATAACCGTGTCTTGAAATTATTTATGATGCTAAGTTAACGCTGTCATTATTAAAAGATGAAAAGAAAGAACTGTGGATTATGAATAGTAGCTTCATGGCATGTAATATGGGATATCAGTTCCATGTTTCAGTAGCCAAATTTGCTTTATTTTTCATTGGGTTTCTCGCACAAAGTATTTCTCGCTGCAATTCCTTAAAGTGAGTTATAATAATATACTATAAGGTTAGTATCATACATCCATACATTTCAGATGAACAGCTATTTCAAACAACTTTCCTACCTTTAAGATACAGTAACACGCCGAACAAATATCAATTTAGAAGTCAAACAACAAAAATCAGCGTTATATTTTCAAATTTTCACAGGACTAGTTTCGATGGTTTTGCCGAACCATCATCCTCAGCTGCAAAAGCGCAAATGAGCGATTGAACGATGATGATGGTTCGGTAAAACCATCGAAACTAGTCCTGTGAAAATTTGAAAATATAACGCCGATTTTTGTTGTTTGTCTTCTAAATTAACTTTTCGACCTGTTTTATAAACAAAAGAAAGACGCGCGATTTTCTCTCTTCTTTCTCAAAATATTGTCACTTTTTCGTTTTCCACAACCAATCAGCTATCAGCATCGAAACTCTCGTCATCAGCCTCGTAAAGAGATTATCGCATCTAGCGATGGTCCCTGCTAGACGGGACTTTTCTGGGAAACGAGATTCTGGTATCACTGGTTTAAATGAGAAGATTCCTACAAAAAAGAGCACCGCTGGAAGCGAAGGCCCGCCTAGCTACGGAAACGATGTTCCGGCTATGCGGGATATTTTGGAACTTCGCCGAAAATGTTTCGTCAGCAGCTCTGTCCCGGGTAGAGATCAACCAATCAGACGAAAGTTCTGCTTCTGTAGGATCACGTGGTCCCAATCTGAGTCATAATCCATTACTGTTTGGCGTTCAAGTCTATTTAGTAAGTAAAAATAACCTAGTTACGTAGGTTTCGTAGAAATGTGCGGGTTCTGAGAATTGTCACTTTCGACGTCCGGTCTCTCGTAGCGAAAACATATGTGATTGGGACTTAATGGTAAACTAGTTTTCCATATATATAATAATAACTCTCAAACGATCTGTGGTGATTGGCTGTTTTATATCATGTTACGAAACAGAAAAATTGTTCTAATGAGTTGTTCTTCGGAAATGTTTTGAATGTGTGATCCTACCTACACAATACATTTGAAGGAACGTATGCGTTGGAGTTTTCTAAGAATTACGACACTGATTTTAAGCACATTTAAATATAAAATGGGTTTAGAAGATTTAGGAGGGTCGGATGAGTTTATCGGGAATTCGAGAAACTTCCCGAGGCGCCGATAGCTATAGGTTCCCCTTGTTACTAAAGTTGTCGTCACCTTTATGCAAGTTGAAGACTGTTCGATAAGATAAAAGCCATCATAATAATGGTCTACACGAAATCAAGATAATCATCATAAAGCTCACCTACACGAAAGGTTTTAATTTTATAAATAATTAAAATCTTGAAATTACGTGAATTTTGAAATTCCAATTAATTAAAATCATAAAATTTTTGCAGCGCCATGTTTGCAACACGTATATAACTGAAATGCATTCGCGGGTCGCACATGATTGCTTCGGGTCTAGCAGGTAGCTAGCAGGTAGCTAGCAGGTCTAGCAGGTAGGTTGCTTCAGGTCTTCGGGATATAGACCACTACTCTATATGGCTTCGTCATCCGCTTATCATTTATCTCCTCACTGTTTGATCTCACTGCCAAGTTTGGTTTCAAGTTTGAACTCACTGACATTAAGAAGGTTCTCTTGTAAATATTCTTCTTAGTATTTTCATTTCTAATGATATTTATTATTTCTTTATTGACGGCGTGTACCATTTTGAATTATGATATAATCTCCATTATCAAATAAACTGCTTCTGCATATTAAACTGCTCGAAAAATAGCAATTTAATTATGTGGTGTAAATTACCTCCAAATAAAGGACGAGCAAAATCGCTGTTTCGGGTAGCGAGTCAGAACCGCTCACTCACTGAACTGAATCGGTTCTTTTTTATGACTCACTGCTCATTAACAACAACCTTGATGGAAAATATCGGGAACGAGGAGTGAATCAAGAGCGGTTAGCGAAGATGGATCGAATTGCGAAGAGAATCGAACGAGCAATGGGATCGAAAGAGTTGACGCAGTCAAACGCTGACTTCCGGAACTATTTTTTTCCAACCGTAGATTTTTGAGACTCCCTGAAACCTCATATCTACATAAAACTAATAATAAAATTCAAAAAGCTTAGGAATCATAACAATTAAACTCACTTTTAGCGTGCGAAGGCAAACATTCTTTTTTCCCCTGAAAATGGGAATTGAACTTTCCTGGCATTTTTCCTAAAAGAACTGTCCGTGGGTGAACATTAAACAAACTCCGCTCTTTTTTCGCGAAACAAAATTTCGGTAAATCTTTCGATAAAGTGATTCAGTTCGCGAACGAATAGCACGCTCCCAACAAGAGCTCTCCGTGAATTGTAAAAAAGCTACCAGTATTTTGCGTGGAGTCACTGTTGATTTGAACCAGTTCTGGCGCGGATCCTTCCACTTTACTCGAAACACATTTGAACATTATATGCTGTCAAATTCGGTGCTCGCATCTCGAGGTACCGTTCGTCATCCGAGGCGTTTTTTGTTCAGCTAATTTGTCTGTAAATGAAATGAGGCATTCGAGATTCAAAGTTCTTCTTTATGACGAATTACAAGAAATGGAAGTCCGTCGATCGGAACTGAATCAACCATTAAGCAACGTAAGCGCATGCTTCCTATAAGGGCATCAAGAGAAAAAGGACTCCACAACTATTTCCCCACTTCCGGAATTTCTGTTGTTAAACCAAGTGGAATGTATGTTGAAATGGCCAGGTGGAATATATGTTGCAGCTAAACCAAGTGGAATGTGTGTTGGAATGGTTAAGTGGAATGTGTATTGGAATGGTCAAGTGGAATGTATGTTGGAATGGTCGAATGGAATGTGTGTTGGAATGGTCAAGTGGAATGTGTGGTGGAATGTATGTTGGAATGCTGAAGGAGAATGTGTGTTGGAATGTGTTTTGGAATGGTCAAGCGGAATGTATGTTGGAATGCTCAAGGAGAATGTGTGTTGGAATGTGTTTTGGAATGGTCAAGCGGAATGTATGTTGGAATCAAGGAGAATGTGTGTTGGAATGATCAAGTGGAATGTGTGTTGGAATGGTCAACTGAAATGTATGTTGCAGCTAAACGAAGTGCAATGTGTGTTGGAATGATCAAGCGGAATGTGTGTTGGAATGGTCAAGTGGAATGCATCTTGCAGCGAAACTAAGACCGAAAAAATAAATGGAAAAAAAAAACAGACGAATGATGTTGGGACACTAGGATTCTTCAAGTACTTAGGTCTCTAAAATTCTTAACCCAGCATTGCTATGGACGATGTTGTCAGGGAAGAAAGGCAATTTTAATAACAAGGGTAGTCCCTTTATACAGCTGAACATTTCATAGCTAAAAATGCGAGTGGTATTAATTTGCAGAGCTATATTTAATGAGGTGAGATTTCCAAAAAGATTAACTTGAGGTAATATAAATTCTTCGGCTTTAAATGGTGCTCGGTGCCTGAACTAATAATAAAGAATTAAGCTATTTATTATGGTTTCATGCGAAACTGATATCAATATATTGAATCTGTGTCGCGATGCTTCAAGAGGCAGCGATCCTCGTAGGGAAAACCACTTGCAGTGTTGTTCATAGTGGAACTTACAAAACACTCATATTCATAGTGCCCTGCCCAGCAGTCGTTTATTGTACAGGCTAGGATCTGTACCTTGAAAGTCTCGGCACTGGATGATAAAAATTCAAGCCTGGCGGTTCTAGAACCCAACGTAAGATCGTCACACACGGTGTGACCACGAGGGGTTTGGTGATAAGTTCGCAGACTGTGTAATGGTCTGTTGCCCGGTAAGTGTGGGATTGGGCGGCAGCAAATGAGACTTACGAAACATCACCAAGTTGGCTTGTCTGAATCCTGCCTCAGGTCACTGTCTACGTAGTAATTCGTAAAACCACCTTACGGGGACCCCACTGAGGCGTTTATATAAGAACGTTACTCTCACGAGACCCATCTTAAGTACATACCTCCGTTGTTATGTTCCCGCTATTAATGGACAAAACATAGATGCTAAGAATTTATATATATATATATGTATATATATTTATATAAATTTTAATTTTGAAATCACACCACGCAGCTTGGGTTTATGTCGCCACTGTTGCATTCTCGCTAGTTTGTAATAAATAAATTAATTAATAATATAAATTTAAAAAATCTAAAAGGTTTCAGATTTTAAATTACGTCCAAAGGGGCGTTTTTTTATCGTTTTGTGTGTTACCTTTATTTATTAAATATCATGTTTGCACTTAAAATATAAAATTCAGTTCAATAGCAATGTCACAAAATAATTTTAAGATGAATATATCTTTAGAATTTCCGATACACAGTTCCGTGCGCTGGAGATGAAAAGGTTTATTCCCACCCCGGTAGAGTGTTACCATTACTTGCTTTGAAATCCTTGAGTTTGTTAATCAAAAATTCATTAAAGTTTTACAAAATAGGAAATTGATAATAAAACAATTTCCAAATTTCAAATTTGGTCTTCCATATGCCCATATTCGTAGGAGGATTACGTCATTCAAAATTCGATGACTCTATGTACCGTTGTTTTATCACAATGCGAGAAATATGCATACATTGATGCAGATTTTTCATTATTTAATTTCTTCAAATATAATGCAGGACTCTAACATTGGGTGGCAACAGTTTGAAAACTGAAACGGACATTTATAGTGATTTAACGCAAAATCGCAAAACGAAAACAAAGTTCTTCAGGGACAAAGCCCCTTTAGACTAATAACAATAAGTTTATGAACGTAAAAATTAAAGATAAATTAAAAATACAATAAGTGGAAAAAAAAAAGAACAGATTTTACTTTCTTCTTCCCACCTGCCTTCGTAACGTGCCTCCAAAACATATCCAGCTAGCGTTGGAAATTCCGAATTTTGAATCCGGGCGAGAACATTGGACATCAGCTCGCCTTTTCTGCTCCAAAAATTCTTGATGATGTAAGGAAAGTTGCCATATTTTACCCTCAAGTTTTGCCTCACTCGGAAAGTTTTCTCAGAAAAAGCTTTTTTTTTAATTTGTTTATTTTTGGTTGAAAGTAAGTTATTTAGCGATTAATTCAATATATTAAGATTATTTGAAATAAATGTCAGTCTGAAATTCTATATTTATCTGTTGATCTGTTTGAATTAAGAAGTGTAAATCAATAGCAATTTCCTGGAGGTACCCACTTTAAGTTTTCAGATAGAAACTGAATCCTGCCTCCTGCCTAATAAGAGGGCATCACTTTAGAGGGATGTACTGACTATTAAGTCGAAGCTCGTACACATTTATTATAATAATAATATTCATAGTAGAAACATACTCATAATGGAACAATAGCTAATACTCATTGTAAAAATTGCGATCCTCATAACAGAGACAACTAGCATAATGCTCATCCTAGAAACTGTGATCCTCAATGGAAATCAAGAGCATAATACTCATAATAGAACTCATAAAACATTCACATTGGAAGTCAGAAAATACTTATAGGGAAAAATAGCCCTAGCATAATACTCATAGCGGAACTCACAGAACACTCATTGTAGAAGATTACTCACAGTGGAACAAAGCAAATATTCATAATAGAAATCTCCAACGTAATCCTCATAGTGGAAATAGCGATCCTCATAATGGAAACTACTACCATAGTACTCATAATGGAACACACAGAACACTCATAGCGGAAATCACTAGCATAATACTCATACTGGAATTCACCAAATATTCGTTGTGGAAACATACTCAGTGGAGCAGCAGCAAACATTCGTAACAGAAAACGGGATCCTCTTAATGGAAGCGACTAGCATAATACTCATAATGGAATTCATAGAAAATTCGTGATGGAAACTCAGTGAACACTCATTGTGGAAACACCTGATACTGGAAACATACTTATAATGGAATTCAGGGAACAATAGCAAATATTCATAATAGAAATCTCGATCCTCATAGTGGAACTATTCATCGGCATCTTCCTACGAAAGAAACCACTTATTTTAAGTAGACATATGTCCATAAAAAGTTTCACCTGTCGGGGATGAAAACTGAATCCTCTCTGCCACCGAAGTGCTGGAGATGATAAATTATTTCGGCTAAATTATTCGAATGTAATCAGTCACGTTTCATCGCTCTGCGCACGAACGAACGGTACCGGAATGGTGGTTCGTCCGCTTGTATTGAAATCGAATTCGTAATGGCCGCCACGCAAGTGATGCCGGGAGTATAATCAAATTCTAGAAATGGTCATCTGAGCTAATCAAAATCAGATTTTATCAGCAGCAAGTTAAGGCGATCGGTTGTTTAAATTCGCCATAGGAGAAGACTTGATATCAGCAGCTGATAGAAAAAGACTTACCATTTTTACAAGACGAAAGCAAAGCCCGCATAGTTCTCTCTCTCTCTTTTTCCTTTCCTTATTTATTTATTTATTTATTTATTATTTTTAAATGTCCTTCATAAATAAATAAGAGTGTCCGTGTGTTTGTAATTCAAACAAATCTACAGTTTTATTGTAATCTTGTTGCAATTTGGCACACATGACCTTCAATGCAAAAGGAAGGTCACTGTCTGTGTAAGTTTTCTCAAAACCCATCCCACGGGGTCCACACTGTTTATATACATAAATTTTGTGCAAATTTAATAAACTTTTGAACAAAAACTCAGGGATTTAATTTCAGAAGGTAGCTAGAATTTCCAGCGCCCGGGACAACTAAAGAATTTGCGCCCCTTTCTGCGTGCCAAGAATGGAAAACATTTCATTAAAAAATTTCGTAGCATCAATTTGGCGCCCCTTGGATGCTGCGCCCGGGTACAGATGTCCACCTTGCCCCACCCTAGCTACACCACTAGACTCAAAAGCTTTGTGTTGCCACTTTGCAAAGCGTAAGATATTTAAGGTTCGAATTTAATCGGAAAACACGACTAAAAGAAGTGTTAAAGTTGAAAATTAACACTGATTTTTGTTGTTTGACTTCTGAATTAGTAAAAGAAGTGTGTTGCCGCTCTGCACTCAGCAATATATTTATCTTTCAAATATAAGAAATTAATTTTTTAAATTTTAAATTTTTAAACTAAATTTAATAAATTAAATTTATTTATTACGTTTGAATTTCTTTTCTCAGTGATTTAAAATTTGAATTTTTTTTTCTGAGTGATTTAAAATAAATGCGTTGCCACTGCCCGAATTAAAATATTTTTATCTTTCAAGCGTCTTTACGTTGTGGTTGAGTAAAGTGTAAGATGGTCAATTTTTCGTTCAAATTTATTCTGTTGATAATGAACGAACTAAGCGATTTAAAAGCAATACAATGAAATTTTGCACATTTGATCTTGCAAAATAAAAGAAAGGTCACTGTCTACGTAGTAATTCGTAAAACCACCTTACGGGGACCCCACTGAGGCGTTTATATAAGAACGTTACTCTCACGAGACCCATCTTAAGTACATACCTCCGTTGTTATGTTCCCGCTATTAATGGACAAAACATAGATGCTAAGAATTTATATATATATATATGTATATATATTTATATAAATTTTAATTTTGAAATCACACCACGCAGCTTGGGTTTATGTCGCCACTGTTGCATTCTCGCTAGTTTGTAATAAATAAATTAATTAATAATATAAATTTAAAAAATCTAAAAGGTTTCAGATTTTAAATTACGTCCAAAGGGGCGTTTTTTTATCGTTTTGTGTGTTACCTTTATTTATTAAATATCATGTTTGCACTTAAAATATAAAATTCAGTTCAATAGCAATGTCACAAAATAATTTTAAGATGAATATATCTTTAGAATTTCCGATACACAGTTCCGTGCGCTGGAGATGAAAAGGTTTATTCCCACCCCGGTAGAGTGTTACCATTACTTGCTTTGAAATCCTTGAGTTTGTTAATCAAAAATTCATTAAAGTTTTACAAAATAGGAAATTGATAATAAAACAATTTCCAAATTTCAAATTTGGTCTTCCATATGCCCATATTCGTAGGAGGATTACGTCATTCAAAATTCGATGACTCTATGTACCGTTGTTTTATCACAATGCGAGAAATATGCATACATTGATGCAGATTTTTCATTATTTAATTTCTTCAAATATAATGCAGGACTCTAACATTGGGTGGCAACAGTTTGAAAACTGAAACGGACATTTATAGTGATTTAACGCAAAATCGCAAAACGAAAACAAAGTTCTTCAGGGACAAAGCCCCTTTAGACTAATAACAATAAGTTTATGAACGTAAAAATTAAAGATAAATTAAAAATACAATAAGTGGAAAAAAAAAAGAACAGATTTTACTTTCTTCTTCCCACCTGCCTTCGTAACGTGCCTCCAAAACATATCCAGCTAGCGTTGGAAATTCCGAATTTTGAATCCGGGCGAGAACATTGGACATCAGCTCGCCTTTTCTGCTCCAAAAATTCTTGATGATGTAAGGAAAGTTGCCATATTTTACCCTCAAGTTTTGCCTCACTCGGAAAGTTTTCTCAGAAAAAGCTTTTTTTTTAATTTGTTTATTTTTGGTTGAAAGTAAGTTATTTAGCGATTAATTCAATATATTAAGATTATTTGAAATAAATGTCAGTCTGAAATTCTATATTTATCTGTTGATCTGTTTGAATTAAGAAGTGTAAATCAATAGCAATTTCCTGGAGGTACCCACTTTAAGTTTTCAGATAGAAAATAAATATGTACTTGAATTTTTCCATTACATTGTCTTTATTTTTGTTGTGTTGTTATTTTGTACGTATATTTCGATAAATTGTATAAATAACTGAAGTTTAAAACTTACTTAAAAATTTTATTTTGTTAGAAAATTTCATTTTGTTCCTCCCCCCCCAAAAAAAAAAAATCTTTGGCCCATCAGCTGTCTTTTAGATCGTGAATTCGGCTAACTTGCAATCTAAACTTGAAATTACTGCCTTATATTGTTACAAATACTATATCGCTTGAAATTTCAATTGCAGTTTGTGTTGTTTGCCTTAAAAACCGCATCCTTTGCGCACGATGGAGATGAGTCTTTTCCAAACTGAAAAGAAATTTATGATTGCTACTGTAGAGTCATTAGGTTATTTTAAAGCAGGAACTTAAACTATGAAAAATGTGCAATGCCTTCGCCGGGACTCGAGCCTGGATCTCTCGATTACGCGCCAATGCTACCGTTACACCACGAAGACATGCAGAAAGGAGGAAGATAATACCTTATATACTCTCCCTTTTAAAGGGTGACTGCGGATTTGGAGACTCCACCACCTTTTAATTCTGGCGCCCCTGTGGAGTCATTAAATTATTTTAAAGCAGGAAAGGTGGAAAATGTACCGGGACTCGAACCTGGATCTCTCGATTACTCGCCGAGTGTTCTACCGTTGCACCACAAAGGCATGCAGAAAGGGAGAAAATACTTTATAGTAGTTAAGACGTTAGCTGTCTGATCTCCCTGACATTTTAATATTCGCTGATATTTTATATATCGCTGATATTTTAATAAATCAAATTTATAGTGAAACTATAGTTATCCAAGTTTTTATAGCTATTGTATGTGTGTCCCTCCGGTGACACGGCAAATATCTATGCGGGATTCCAGTTCCTGCTACATTCGTGATGGAATAGCCTTTATTAACGATTCGAGCAGGTTAGTTATCCCATGCTTTAGTTGCTATAATTCCTGGGAAAAAAGAAGTACGTATATTTCGTCTTTAACAAAAAGGAAAAATCACAAGAGGTTAAATCTGGGGATCTGGATGGCCGACAAAGCAATGGTATACCGTTTGACCTAGCGCAGCTGATCCAGCGATGGGGTAGACAATAGTTCATGTACTGGAGTACGTTTTTATGTCAATGGGATGAAGCGCCGTCTTGCTTGAGAATGAAGCCGGAAGCCACTTCCTCCAACTGAGGGAACAGCAACTCTGATAGCTGATAGCATATCTTAGTAAATGCAGTCGTTAATAGATTTTTCCAGGAAGGAAAGAGGACCAGAAGCACAATTGTTAGAAATGGCTCAGAAAACGTTCACCTTTGAAGAATCAAGCTGATGTTCGATTACACTACTTGAATTTTCCGTGCCCCAGATCTTACATTAGGGCAATCAGTTTACCAGAAAAGTGAAAAGTGCCTTCATTCCTGAACACAAGTCTGTTCGTTTAACCATCTACTTCCAGCTTATCTTGAAAGTTCTCCCAGAAAACAACGCAAAAGGTTTGTCAGAAGGTTCTTATCTCCTGTACAATCTGTCTATCATAAGAAAAGCTCTCGCCAGTTAGTCTGCAGCTGTCTTTTGCCGTAGAAACGAGCTCGACCCATTTCTCGTAGGGGTGTCTTGAAGACGAATGATAAATTCTTTTTCCCTCAGCCATCGTAACGTATGCCTCACCGTTACATGAGGCACATTGCGTTCAGAACCCGCACGACTAGTTGATTTTGTTGGATTTCGTAAAAACGTTTCACGAATTTTCCAACAACTTCCGTGATGATCTTCTGACACAAGCGACCCCTGTCCTGAAACTGCTTCACCCACTGTTCAATGTTGCGACCACGAGGTGGTTCTTTACCAAATTTCGTGCAAAAATGTCTTTGAACGACAACAAACGACGATGTTTTTTGGCATATTCCAAAACACAGTACGCTTTCTCCTGCATGGATAGCGCCATTTTGATTAACAGTGCCTCTAGCGGCGATTTCGTAACTTGGAGATCTTTCGCCGTTGCCAGATAAAACTTGTATGATTGTATTTCAGAATTAATTTGTTTCGCCTTAATAAATCAATTACGGAATGTGCGCAATGTTGTTCTTTTCGTCGCATTCAAAATGAAACGCCCTGCACTATGATAAATTAGGATCATGATGCTATATATTGAACCCAGCGCATAAATTTCTAAAATCGGAAGTGCCGGAAAGCGACACCAGACCGCCAGGAAAGAGGAACAAGAAAAAATCAAAATAATGACTAATAAAATAATTAATAATATTAAATATTAAATAATTAATTATTAAAGTAACTGCGTAATTAATGATTAGGATAATTAAATAATTAAATTTTAAATGTAATCATAAAATGCGAAGAGATAAATAAAAATTTAATAAGTTATTAAATAAATGGTAAATAGTTAAATAATAAAATAAGGTACTGGGCCTTGACTTATTTGCGGTTCCGTTTGGAAATTAATTTCATATAAAAACTAAGAAATAGCTCAACCGGTCTCCGGTTAAAATGAATATCTGAATTCAACTACTACTTCGAGGGATGATAGCAATAAAGACCACTCTTTTTCCAGCACACCAATGGAAAAGTATAAAATGTTTAAAGTGTCCCTAAAGAGATTAGAGAGAATGCTATAAACAATAACGGAGTATAGAGAAAATTTTAACGGATGGTGAAAAGGTATGAAAGCAAAAAGAAAAGCGTCCAGCATTTTCTGACCGCGAACTCTTCTCAGTATAATTAGCTGTCCAGCAGAATGAGATAGGGGAACACATTTTCCCCGAATCTGAGGGTTAGCTGCGAGAAAAAACAAACAACTGACCGCTGTTCAGAAATTCATTGTACTTTCTGGAGAATCAGCCTTTGACATGCAAGCTTTTCTTTCCTTAGAAGTCTCGACCGACATCCGAGGGTTTATTTCCCAAGGAAAGAGAGGCATGCATGCAAAAGTTGGAATCCATTTTTAGTGTAATTTTATTATTAAAAATAAAATTTTCGAGATCAAATTCTGCTGAATTTGTTGTTCAGTTACATAAAAGAAGTGGTGGGGCCTTCTCATTTAGGGCTCCAGAACGCTATGGCTAGAATAATGATTTATCCTAAAAACTAAGAAGTACTATAGACCCGGGCTGCGGTGGGCTTCGGAGCAATTGAAGTTGTGAATATACAGAATATTATTGAGTAAAATGTTTTGGTTTTCCTAAAGTTCCAATCCACGGCGTTAAAAATCCTTTCTATTAAGTACGGTGTAGCTGCAAATGTTCCCCAAAATTGTCATTTTGACTTGCTATAAATTAAATATATTTTAAATAATATCATTAGATAGGTTACCAAAAAAGCAAAATACAGTTTTAAATTATTTAGAAGCGCGATTATTACTTTTAAATTGCTTAATTTGCTAAGCAGATATAAATTGGTGAAATTTCGAAGTTAAATTACGGATTTCATGCTTGGTTGAATGGCAGAACTCAGAGATCTGGTAATACTAGATTGAGTTAAACAATAGTTAATCATGTTATGACAACAATTGTGAAGTTACGTCAAAAATAAATGCATGGAAGCGTAACGTAACGTAACGGTACAAAAATTTTCAAGTAAAGCAGTGGCTCCCAACGGAGTCGATACTGATCTCCTAGGGGTCGATGAAATTTTATGGCGGGTCAACCGAACATGCAGGGGCAATGGATCGGCAAAATAAAGGTCGCATTGATTACCCTCTCCCCCCAAATATTAATCTCGTAAAACTGATAGAAGCTGTGTCATGTAAAAAGGACGAAATTATGTAAAATAAATGTGAAGGAAAAAATACACTATTTAACATATTTTAAAAATCAGTAATATTTTTAACGTGATTTTTTTTCTGCAAGAAGTACAAGAAAAAGCAATTATGTGCAATTTTTTGTATTATAATTATGCTGCATACTGTGTATTCTAGAGACATGCGTATTGGAATTCGATGAAGAAAGCCGATCTGTTAAAATTGTTCCATAGAAGGAAAAGGTTTGGAATTCCTGTTTTAACATCAATAAAACTAATAATTTCTAATGTTAATGAAATATTTCTTTCTGCCTCCAAATGAAATTTAAAAATTTAAAGAGAAATTCTGAAGTATAAATTTAAATTTCGTTTTAATTCCATAACACCACTTTATGCGTCACATTGTCTAATTGATTACTTTTTAATCAGTGCTGAGGGTGACACATTATAGATCTTCATATTTAACTTCCCTCCCCCCTCTATTTTCGTTGACTTCTTTTAGCTCTGAATTAGTCTTCTTTAAGCTGAATTTTTTTTCCTTCAGAAATCGAAGGGGACTCGAGGCAAAAAATTCTGCTGCTCCTGGGGCGATAAGAAACAAAACAAAATTAAAAAAGAAACTCTTACTTCTTCAGGATTTGTTTGTTTACTTTGCTTTGCCGCATCCCGGGAAAGCAACAAGTGTCCCATCCTACCCACCAACCCTCACAGAAGGTCAGAATGGAACATCCCATACCTGTCTTGCTCCTTACCACAGAAGCTTTGCTCTCTCTCTCTTGCAGCAAATCCCGTTCTTGGCCCCCCTTCCCTTTGCCCCCGAGGACCTTCTACCCACCCTGCCAAAGGGGAGCGGCCAATGAGCAGTTGCTTTAACCGTCAGAAGAGCGAACTCAAGTCTGTTAGAAGAAATCGGCATTTCAAAAGATGCGAGTTTTTAAGCTGCATCGATTGTAGCTAACGTGTCAGCAACATGCTGTAAAAAAGTGAAGAACATCGGCATTTACACCGAAAGCAAGAAAAGGTGTTACGTGTTATCGTTTATTCTGTGTGCCAAGTTTGTTGAATTGCCTACTTAATATACTCGCCGCGTCGCCGAAGCGGTGAATAACCACCTGCATATATGTGCATTCCATTGGAGATACGAGCACAGACACTGTTGTTATTTTTTCTAAAAGGGAATAACTCTCAAGTTCCAAATCAGTGAAACACCCCCAGGCTGACATATTTTCAATGAAACGTTGCAAAAGTCTTCGAAGAGGAAGTGCCTAAAATTATTGTGCAATCACCAGTTTCACCGAGGGACAAGACGCTGCATTCTAAACCTTCCAGTAAAAAAATAATCATTATCATTCTATATTCTTTCCCGATGTCTTGCCATTTCTTGTATTTTATCTTTCCCGGCACAAGCATCGGACAATATAAGGATGGATTTGTTTATAGGTATAGTAATCGCTGGTAATAAATTCTGGAGTGCTGCTTGCTGTCAAGCATTGGGAATTTATGACTTCTGTTGATAGACAAACGAAGATACCGGTTTCTTGGTTGTTACGATGTTTGTACTCTTTTGCAACCTTCTTTCACTAGAAAGGGCAAGTGGTAATGTCACAGATCACTCGACTCTAGAAATAAGGAGAATTCTATTCAAATTCACTTCAAATTTTAAAAATCCTCTTTATGTCCTCCATTTATAAATTTCGAAAGCTTTCATTTCTATACAACATGCATTTACGGCTGATTGCATAACAAGCTTTCTTCTACCAAATTTTTAATAATATTTACTATTTTCTAATTTTAAATGTTAAGATCAGGAAGAAAAGCAACTGGTTGAAGAACTCACCCCCCCCCAAAAAGTTCTTGTTCTTGGGATATTAAAAGGCCAAATTAAAAAGAGCAGAAGGAACTACAAGATTTTTTTTTTTTATTTCCAACAAACGCCAAATGAACACAAACAACTACTTGTGCCATATATTATTATTATATTAAGTTTTAGCGGTCCTCATGCGACACGTTGGATATATTTTTTTTACTTGTTGAGATATACTTTGCTGAATCTCAAACGCTGTGTGAATAATTCCAAAACAAGCAAACTCGCTGCCAAATATTTTCGTGTATGAACTCAAGACTTTGAAAGTTTGCCTCCAAACTTCCCTGAGGAGTTTAGTTTTTGGAATACACATTCTTGTTGCCAAACCTGCGAAGGTAAAAGATTGAGGGACGGAGAAATTTTTTCATCAGCCTCTATAGGATGCCTACCTCGGTCATGTGACCAAGGTAGTGTCCTACGAATAAAATTGGGAGGCACTGTGCCATGGCGACCATGGGACTGTCCAAGGTCTTCATACTGGACAAGTACTTTACAGAGCTACAAAAGTTCTGGGAGACAGAAAGGAAACTGCAAGGTAAATTTCAGTATTCGTTTTGACTGTTTTCTTGTTTATTTTAGATCCATATCGTGAATATCTTTTAAAAAGAGACAAATCAGCTCTCTAAGGGCTGCTAACTACCCAATGAAGCCTCGAATTCATGTTTTTAAAAATTTGCATCTTTGCATATTTTAATGTTTATTTAAAATTTTCAGTCTTCCAGAAGAATGAGAGGAAAATAAATGTAAAATGTTCAGATAGTTATTTTGAAAGAAGCTGGGGAAAATTCGGCTTTGAATTGATAAAGGTTTCAAAGGAAAATTATATGATCTCTCATCTTCAAGGAACAAAAATTAATTGTAACAAATATTCAGCTAGATTCTTCTTTCAAGCAAGAGAGACCGCGCCATTCATTCTCGAATTACTTTGCCCTACTAGTGATCGAGTGGATAAGACCGCTGAATACTGGGAGTTCGTCTGGGGTTCGAGCCCTGGGAAAAGGGTGGGCTGCACATTTAGTTTTCCCCATCTGTAATGCAAACAGGAGCCAGTTTTCCTTACAAATTCTTTTTTAGAACTCTTTTTTTTTTTAGAAAGTTCTCTTCGAAAACATATGCACTCTCAAGTAGAGCACAAAAATAGTTTTTTTCACAAAAGCTTTGTTAAATTTGAGTTTTGCCTAAATTTAAATTTAAAATTAGTGTGCTTTCCTCCATATATCTAACGGTATTTTTTCTCCAGCAATTATTATTATTATTGTTGTTATTATTTACAAGAATTGAATTTAATGTAGTTGAAAAAACGTTTGTATGAAATATAATCTATTTTACTTTTATATTATTTATTTCGACTTAAGACGTTTCATTTGGCAGCCTTTTAAAAATCTCCGTGTGAATTTAGACCTAAAAAAAAAAAAGTGTTTTTACTCAAGAAATTGTGAAAATATAATTGTAAAAATGCTTCAATAAATAATAAATTTAAAAAATACCCTTAAATTTGCAAAAAAACAAGGAATAAATTAAATAGCAATTAATTTAATTAAAATAACAAGTAAGTTAACAATAAATTAAATTAATTAAATAACAATAATAAGAAATAGTAAATTTGTAAAATAATAAATCTTAATAAATTTGTAGGGGGGTAAATTAAATCTTAAATTTGGGGAAAAACATACCTTTAGCGTTTTCTAATAAAGATGTTCATTATGATCAGATGTATCAAATGATAGCTCATTTATTTCTACATCTCACCTATTTCCCTACGTAGCTATTAAGTTAATAATTGATTTAATAAACTAAAATTTTTCAGTGTCCTCTGCAGTACTATGTTTTTATAATTTTTACTTCCTTGTACGAAATAAAGGAAATATTGTAATCGCAAAAAATTTCGGGTATCATATTTCAGCGAAAATATCCGTTTTGGCCGCTTTCGAATTCAAAAAAATTAAAACGATATCTTTTAGTGACATCTGTAGGTACGGACCGAATAGAGGACTCTTTTTTTCCCAAAACGGATTCAGAAGAGATTTTTTTTTCGTGAAGTCTGTATGCACATACTCGTACGTACGTACGTTATGCGGGATACATACATAAGTACATACATGTGCATACATATGTATGTATCTCGTATATAACTGAAAAATAAGTAGTCGGAGAATAAACTTTTAACGATCTCCGACTACTTAAAAGTTTATACAAACTTATGGGACTGTTATAACATATAGTTGTGCATCTCCCTTTTTCGTTGCAATCGGCCTCACCGAACGTGCATATTGTGGGAATTTTGTATTCTGCTGGTATAGAATTTCACTTCTTTCGTCTTATTGGGAATTTTGTTCTAAATTTCTTAATTTTTATCCATAATTTAGAACAGTTTTCGGATTATTTCCTAGCGAAAGAAAATAAATTATGAAATTTAATAAAAAGTTAACTTTAATGCAAGTGCAGTAAAAAGATTTTTTTAGTAATGTGTCTAGCAAGTAAAGAACAAAAGATTAATTAAATTTATGAAAAAACGGTAAAAACAGAAAATGTTGAATCAATTATTGCTATTAAACGGAAATTAATTGATTTTTCAAGGTGAATAAGCCAATTTCCGATCAACTATCAATAATTAATAATAATAAAAAAAACGATTGCAAAATACCAAGCAAGGAGGATATTGAATTAAACCTGATTCAAAGTACTTGTCAAAAACAAATTTTGAGAGGATTTAGAAGTTGGCCAATTTGAAAGCACAAATCCAGAAGAAAGCTTATTTAATTATTTTAAGTAAACATTTAAATGTCCTTGCATAAAATAATAGCAATGACTGATTAATTTTAATTGCAATAATTGATTAATTTTTCTTAACACTTTCGCTTTTCACCGTTTTTTCATAAGTTGACTTTTAATTAAAAATTTTTTACTTGCTAAAGACAATGATAAAAATTTCTTTTCACTCACTAGCATTCATGTTCACTTTCTATTAAGTTTCATAATTTCCTTTCGTTTCCTAAAATCTAGATAGGAGATAATCCAAAAATTTGTTCTAATAAATAACTTCGTATTTTCTTTACTTAGCAGTTCTAGCTCTCGACTTTTAAGTATACAAAATTTGTTTGCATTAGAAGTTTAGTAAAATAGTGAATTAAGTCAGCTGATGCACCAACTTGAGTGTCTTTTTGCCCAGTGGGGTCAAAAGTTAGCTTTCAGTTCTGAGCATCGAAAATTTTGTCTTCCTGTCGGCTGGCCGAATTGCTTCTTTTGGCGTAGAAACTTTTTTTTGCCTTCTTTTGGCATAAAAATTTTAATTGTAAAAAAAAAAAAAAAAAAAAAAAGGCATTTGGTGGTTTAGATTTTTCTGTCTTTTACAATTTTTAATGAAGGTGTGCTTTCTTATGTATTTTTGCCTTGTCCCAAAGTGATAACTGAATTGATTGAATGAATATTTCTAATGAAATTCGAGGAAATAAGTTTAAATGAAGTGAAGCAAAAATGTGTGTATAATTTAATACGCTATAAAAGGAAGTTATGTTGTGTTTACATCAGGCATTTTATTATAGAACTTTTTTTTTTTTTTTTTTTTTTTTTTTTAAAAACTAAACATATCCACTCTTGCCGCGCCATGTAAGCAGGTTTTTCGTCTCTTTCATCAATCAGAGTTAGCTTACAAAACCCCATTTTGCGCAGCAATGCTACACATAATGGCGCAGGCACCTTTAAAATTTGATTTTCGTGTTGGTGACAGCACCTTATGCAGTAACACCTCGTCGAAGTTTCAACTTCCACAACAGTTAACGAACACTTATCGATGTGCGAAAGGATGCTGGTACCTTTAATGCTGGGCATGAAGGCGTCTGGAACAGAATAGATTTTATAATGATTTTAGCCAGGCGAATGACATTTGGGAATGCTTGTAAGCTACTCTTTACTTTCCTGCTACATAAGACGCTTCGTAAAAGGGTATACTTCGTTATTTGCCACTGAATTTTGCCCTAATTTTCAAATAGAATTCATTGAAATAAATCCAATTAAAAAGTAAGGAAATATTATTGTTAAGAGCTGCATTAGTAGCTGTTAAATAGTAACTTAATTTGTTAATCAATAACAGGCAGATTCAGTCTGAAAGACAAGTATCTTATATTTTATCGGATTGCAACAGATTCGAACGAAAAGTGAAACAATGAATTTAAAGTAAATCAATGCAAAATTGTATTTCGAGACAAATAGCTCTTCTGTCATCAAAATTATTATTATATTGTTGAATGGGAAGTTGATTGATGATAGTGATAAAAAAAACACGTAAAGAATGATGCTTCAAAAACCACGTCCGTCTGTTGTAACGAGATCTAGTGAAAGTACGGAATATCGGGATTTCCTAATCGTATCTATTCTTTTAATCGTATCTTTCTCTTTAATTCACAGTATTTCTTCCCCGAGCCCCAGATGTGTAATTTATGAACTACTGCCGTATGTGATATTGTGTTGGTACTAACATTTGAGTTTTTATTTATTTACTGTATTATTTATTTATTATCATTAGCCCAAAAGGGACGTTAGCTCCGAATGGGATATTTAGACTTGAAATAGCATTTTACGTTGAATTTCTATAAACGACGAGTGACTTTTCAAATTTTTTCCACCAAATGTTATCGCCCTGTATTATTTAAAGGAATAATGAAGAAGCTGTATGAATGTACGTATGTACCTAGAGCCATCAAATTTTGAATAAGGTAGTCCTCCACCCGAACATGGGCACATGGAAGTCCGCATTTTGAATTTCGAATTTGTTTGATTATCTATTCCAGATTTTGTAAACTTTAACGAATTTTCATTAACAAAGTCAACTATTTGAAAGCCAGCAGTAGCAACACTGTAAGGAGAAATATATGTAAGGAGAAATATATATAATTTTTGTCTCCAGCTCATGAGACTGTCTCTCGGAAATTCTAGATACACTGCTTTTTAAATATTTTGTGATTTTGCCGTTGAATTAAATTATATGTGGCGTATACGTCAAGAACGTGATATTGAGTAAATAAGGTAAACCCACTAAACGTTAACCCTTAAAAGACAAAAAAAGTCTTGAAAAGCTATCTTAGTAAGAAAATTGAACGTTGATATAATGAACTGAAAAAAAAAAAAAAAAAAAAGTTAAAGCTGCATCAGGAATTTTAAACGTATACGACTATGCTGCTGTTAACATTTTTGTAATTTTTCTGTTGAATTATGGCGTAATTGCGAAGAAAATAATGCTTAATAATAAAGCTAAAAAGACAAAAAAAAAAAAAAAAAAAAAAGAGTTAGTAGGAGTGTGTGTAACAGCAGACTGGTAGACCACGAGCTCAGCAAGAACCTTAACAAACCCATTTGGGCTACGGGAGCTTTTAATGTGATGATAGAAAAATGCAGTTAAATTAATTAGGCTACCCTACTGTTAGCCCAGCTTTTAATACTATTGCTTTGCGTTTTGTTGTCGTATGAGATGTAGTGAAATCGCTATTCCAATAAAATCTTGATAACCCCCCTAACAAAAAACAAGAAAAAAAAACTAATTTCGATTCGCCTTGTCACATTTATATGAAAAAAGTAAACAATGACTCTAATTTAAAAATATTAAAATTAATTGAAATTTCTATTATGTTCAATTATTAAATTTGTTTTCTTTTCGTTTTCAGTTTCAACAAACGTTTACAATTTCGTATGATAAATTCCCACCTCATTCAAAGAACCTGAACGGAATCGGAGGGTCCGTTCAAGTTCTTTGCCTTCATGGTTGCTGCGGGGCACATTATGATTTTTTTCCAGTTTCAGAATACGTTTACAGTTTTGAAATGTAAATATTACTTTCCTCTATCAAAAAACTTGAAACGAGCCTTAACCCATTTTCACTAGGGGTGTTTTGAAGGCGAATGATAAACTCTTTTCCCCTCGGCCAACAGCCCACCAGTGGCCGAGCGGTAAAGTCGCTGAACACTGGTAGTTCGGTCCGAGGTTCGAATCCCGCGAACGGGCTGGCTGCATGGGTGTTTTCGTGGTTTTCCCCATGTGTAACGTGTATACGAGCCAGTTTCCCTTAGAAAGTCCTCCACCAAAGGCATCCCTTCCCTTAGGCAAATAGCCCTAGTGTGCTTTGCCATAATTAAATGCACCACACCACCAACACCACCCCTCGGCCAATAGTCGTCAAAACAAAATAACAGTAAAATAACCTTTGGTTCGGCCCTATTTGAAATATACTAGGCCTGTTGCTATAGCGACTGTTGCACCGACAGACACTGTGGCGGGGTTGTTCCTCTCGTAGACAGACAGTACCTCACACAATTTGCTTAGAAAGGGTAAAAAGGTGCGAGTGAAGATAAAGGAATAGCAACGTAAACATGTTTTTTCGCTACCCTAAAAATCGATTAAAGGGTGCATTTGCCAAGATATGCTATCAGAGTGGTTATTCCTCAGTTGGAGAAAGCGGTTCCTGGCTCCATTCTGCGGCAAGAGGTGCTCTACCGCACTGGCATAAAAACGTACTCCAGTACCTGAACGATCACTGGATTGATCGCACTGCTTCAAACGATGTGTTATTGCTTTGTTGGCTACCTAGATCCCCAGATATCATCACCCTTTGTGATTTTTTTCTATTGTGTTTTCTTAAAGAGAAAATATTTGTACCTTCATTTCCCCAGGTTTTACAGCAACTGAAGTGCTCGAATCGTGAACAAACGATATGCTATCACGAGTGTGGCAGGAACTGTTGCCGTGTCATCGGAGCGGTACACATAGAACACCTATAGAAACGTGGATAACTATAGTTTCACTGTAAATTTGAGTTACCAAAATAAGCTAATTACAGTGTTTACAGGTATGCTTTCTTTTTGTCCCAATTCATTAGGAAACACCCTTACATATAGTTTGTTATGTTCGATTTTCGTACAGTAGGGGGTTTGCTATAGATGACTAAAATAATATTAAGTATACATACTAAGTTGGATGGAACCAAAAAAATTCGTTTCAAGTTCGCCATTGCAGAACTGGACTGGAATGAACATATCGGCGTTCCTAGGGTAAAAAGTCATCCGTCGGTCAAGGGCATCTCTGGTTTATTTAAACAGAAAAGTAACTGCAGCCGTTTCAAGGACGTGGTAGTGTTGGCTCGTGCTTACTTTTAGAACGTGCTTGCTTAAGTGCGTTAACTAACAGCGGTTTCAAACTCGAATTGCGCCCCCCCCCCGGGTCGCATGCGCGATCTGTACACAGCTAACCGGCCACAATTTTTTAACGAAATAAAAGAAAATTATTAACAAAATAAAAAATGTTTTAAATGAATTCTAAATTTGCCTTGCTAAATATTTTTCAAAACATGCGTAAACAATAATAACATCGCAAAGGAAAAAAAAAAAAAAATCAAATTTACATTTATTTTCTATCGGAAAGAGAAGTCTTGCAAGACAATTCTTTAGATTACACTTTGCAATTCAAATATATTGACAGCTGAATATTAAGTTTTGAGACTGATGCCGTTTCTTTCAAACAAATCTGTGTTTAATTAATTAATCACTAAATAACTCTTTAACCTTAATTTAAACTGAAAGAAATTACGAAAACTTTCTTACCTTTTAAAAGAAACGTTTCCAAGTAGCACAAAACTTGACAATAAATAATGGCAACTTAGTCTCTTTCTTTTCATTTATTAAATTTTTCTTCGATGCTTAAATAAAAATATTTACATTTTTATGTAAATAATTATAAATTTCTTTTATTCCTTAGTACAGTTTGACGCTTGATAAAATTTTTAGCCTCGGAGAGAAATTATTAGAAATTATCTTTACTAGCGATTATAGATGCTCGTCGGTCAAGAGGGTTTTTTTTTTTCCTATTAATTTTCAACTCTGAAAAAAAAAAAAAAAAAAAAAATGCTGTTCACGTATAAATGTATTCCTGAACAAAGATATTCTTCTTAGTGCAAAAATTTTTGACTGTTCTTATGACTTGAATTTGACTGTTTTTATAGATGCATCATCACGAGCTGTGATTGATATTGTCAGCTCAAGTAAGTGCGTGCGTTTATGTTCTCAAATCTGTTAAAATAAAAATTCTATTTAAAACCTTCTGACGCCTTTTTAGTTACTCCAGGCACAGCGATAATTCGCTTTATGTCTAATTAGGATTTTTGAACTAATTTTCAAACCAAATAAAACTCCACAAAATAATAATTTGTACCCGAGTAGTAGTGTTGAAATCCTTCTCATGATCTTTCGATTATTAAAATTAATAACATGATAGTAATGCTTTTGATTCAAATGAGTAATTTAGAAAGAATTCTTATAATATCTCAGTTATTAAAATAATAGCATAATTAGCAAAACAAAATTTTGTGCAAAGTAACATAATGATTTGGGACTGAATTTAGCAGTTTAAAAATCAATCTTATGCTCATTCGATTATTAAAAAAATGGCGCAAGTAGCAAAATAACATATTACTCAAAGATGATATGTACTAAAGTTAGTAATTTAAAAATCATTCTAATGATCTGTGGATTCTTAAAATAAATAGACATAAAGTAAAAAATGATTTTTACTTAAATTAGTAATTTTAAAATCATTCTCATGACCTTTCGATTATTAAAATAAATAATAGCATAAGAATTAAAATAAAAAATACTGTAATTAAATAAATAATATTATGTAAAATAAATAGCCTAATTATCAAAAAATATTATGCTAAGTAAAGTAATGATTAGGCACTCAGTTTAGTAACTTAAAAATTATTCTTATGATCTTTCGATTATTAAAATAAGTAGCAATACAAAAGATAAAGCAAAGGAAGGTAATGATTTTGACTCATGTTAGTAATTTAAAAATCAGTCGTATGATCATTCGAATTTTAAAACAATTGCACAAGTAACAAAATAACATACTATTCAAAGGTGATATCTACTGAAGTTAGTAATTTAAAAATCATTCTAATGATCTTACATAAAGTTAAGCAACGGTTTTTACTTAAATTAATAATTTAAAAATTATTATGATCTTTCGATTATTAAAATAAATAGCAGTACAAAATGTAAACCAAAGCAAGATAATTATTTTCACTTAAGTTAGTAATTCAAAAATCATTCTGATGATCTTTGGATTACTACAATAAAAAGATACAATGTAAAGTAATGAATTGGTACTAAATTTATTAATTTAGAAATTATCCTTAAGATGTATCAATTATTAAAATAAATAGCAATACAAAATATAACACAAAGCAATCTAATGATTTTCACTTAAGTTAGTAATCTAAAAATCATTCTTACTATCTTTGAATTATTAAAATAAATAGATGCAATGTAAAGTAATGAATTGATACTGATTTGAGCAATCTAAAAATCATTCTTATGATCTTTGGGTTATTAAAATAAATAGATGAAATTTAAAGTAATGAATTGATACTGATTTGAGCAATCTAAAAATCATTCTTATGATCTTTGGGTTATTAAAATAAATAGATGAAATTTAAAGTAATGAATTGATACTGATTTGAGCAATCTAAAAACCATTCTTATGATCTTTGGGTTATTAAAATAAATAGATGCAATTTAAAGTAATGAATTGATACTCAATTTAGGAATTTTAAAATCATTTTTATGATTTTTGGGTTATTATAAGAGATACAAAGTAATGAATTGATATTCAGATTAGCAATTTAAAAACCATTATGATCTTTCGATTATTAAAATAAACAGACACAATATAAAATAATGTTTTGGTGCTTAATTTAATAATTCTAAAATCATTCTTATGATGTTTTGCTTATTAAAATAAATAGTAAAGCACTATGTTACATTATATAATGGCCGGGGGCTATACAAGGCTTTTTCTCTTAAATGTCTTCCATGAAGACATCCCTTCCCTTAGGCTGATAGTTCTCGATTGCTTTGTTAGAATTGATTAGCAAATATTGTAATAAGTACATTTTAAAAATATCCCCTCAAAGGTTAAACAACCATTTATGGGAAAATAGCGTAGTACATACGATCGTGCCAGATGCGTTCTAGCGAAATATCGTTGCAAAGGTGGTCAGAGTGATATGACGACGAGTTTCTTTAAGAAGCTGGAAGAGATCCGAAGGAAAGGTGTTTTTTCGGTCAAGATGATCCTGAGATTAATCCGTAACGTAACTGGCCGAACCCATCTGGGACAAAATTCGAGTCGAACGCAAATGGGAGACCGTGAATAAGGAAATAGTTCACTCAGTTAAAGCTGAAATAAAAAAAAATTAAAAAAAAATAAATAAATAAAATAAATAAAAAAGGGAGAGAGAGATAAAACAAATAAATTAAGACTAAAAATAAGTATTAAGGGGGGGGAGTAATGATTCAGCCTTCTCAGCTGCCATTTACTAATCGTTAAAGAAATTTTCTTTACTCCGCTTTTGGTGCGTGACGAATATACATATATATATATATATATATATTTATATGCACTTGCTCAAAAATCAACATACATATCGCGATAAAACAGCTTTTTGCCTAACGGTTGCGAATAGCTTCGATTTAAGAAAGGGGGATCCATAAGGCATTCCAAGTAACTTCCAAGTGTGTAACGATCTCTCCTTCATAACTTAACCCCTCCTCCTGATCTGGAAAAAGGGGGGGGGGAGAATTTTCGCGCCATAAAATTCAGTGGCGTTCTCGAGCGAAACAGAAGCGTTTGTTGCAGAATTTCAGGTAGGGGGAACACAGGTACAGGGAGGGGGGAGATGACACTGGCCACACCCCCTTGCCTTCCGTCAAGGTCACGCGAGCGATTTTACGGTATCCTGGGTAGATTTCTCGCGATGATTTGCCTAACGATCATTGTTACGGTGTGCTGCCTGGAATGATATATCTGCCTCCCACTGTAATACATTTAGACACGAGCAAAGGTGCTTGTTTTTTTGGCAACACCAGTAAAGAGAAAGATTCTTTTCTTCTTCAGCTGATGCATGGAGGTAGGAAGTAAGAAGGAGTCGCCCTAAACAAGTTTCTCCGTACCCTGCTCTGAAGCACCGGCTATCCCTACGTGGTGACCAAAACATTGGGTCATTTACCATTGAGTTCTATGGGATTTGACGCGTTCGGGTGTAAATATTTTGTAATTACGTCGCAAATATACATATAAATGTATATATTTTCTTTTTCTACAACACTTCAGAGTCCTAAGTATGTGAAAACAACATATTTTTAAACAACATTTCATTCTGAACGGAATTCAATGCTATACTTTTCTCAGAATGGTTTAATTTGAATGAAATATTTTCACAAGTTTTCGTTAATTACATTAGAAAAAAAAAATTAAGGTAGTTCGATTTTATTCGGTTAAGGTACAAAAATTAAGATCAAAGTTTATTGTATTATTAATATTAAAATTATGCATTATTTCTTTTCTATTTATAGAGCTTCTTCCTAAAATACTTTCTTAAATATGACATGATTTTTTGGCTTCTTTTAAATCGAAAAATGTAAGTCAATTTATAATTAATGCTCTATTCGGTTCATTTTAAATTAGAGAATTATTAGGAAAATAGTATTTGACTTTCTCTGAACATTTCTGAAAGGGAATAAAATAAGTTTTTTTTTTTTTTTTTTTTTTTTTTTTTTTTTTAAAGTATTGTTTAAAACTTGTAACTGAGTTATTATAAAATGTAAAGGGAATAATTCTTTTAATTATACTTATCAGGTTTTTTTCTTTTTACCCTTCATTTCAACAATACATATTCCAAAACTCTTTATTACGTTCTTAAGTGCGCATCTCATAGCATTTGCTTTACAATACCTTTTAACAGATTGCTTTCCAATAGGAACAATTTTTGCTTAAATAGTTTTATAACTTATTTGTCAACAGGATTTCAATTTATGTTTACAATTCAATATTAAGGTTATTCTATATTTAGATAAAATTTATAATCATTATAAATTAGATACATTTAATCATTAGATTTCTTCACAGTACTATCACAGTTGTTTATAAGTGAATAAATTCTTCATTTCAAATACATTTATAAATAATTTAATGAATATTTAAGTATTTTGTCAAAGGCAGATACATGCTTTTTGCAAGCACATGCATAAATACCGATACATATTTCCTATTTATCATTTCCGGCATGTGCAAATCTTTAATTTCTGTGCATTCACTATATTTTTCGTGTAAAGTAATTTACACTAATTTAGCATACACCCGAAAGTTTTACATAAAAAATATATATGAATATAATTTGAATGAAAATTATAAGTACTATTTTTAATACCCACTCAAAGGTCAGTTTTTCTTCAAAATTCCCCCACGATGGCATCTCTCTCTTTAGGCAGATAGCCCTTGCATGCGTTACTCTATTTAATAAAAACTTAATCTGACCTATGTGCCTAATTACAAATATTTTAACATACATAATTTTATATTTACATTTAGCCATCAAGTTTCAAACTTTTCAAATCTTCTAGAAAATAAATTTTGGCAGATCTCTTTTAGCAATTTTCTTAAAATCCATATTTTTGTAGTGCAACAGCTTAGAATTTTATAAAACAAATTCATAATCAAAATCGCTGTTGTTAGTTATCGAAAAATAACCAAGATGTGATTTTTGCGTAAATGTCAGTAAACTATACAAATTGCTATTATCCTTTACACTATGAATGTTTCTTTCATGCGAGAGTGTCCTTTTTTCGATTTCTATGGAACTGTCGTGTGTCGAAATACTATCAGAATTTTGTCAAGCGAGCTTCTGAATGTAAACATAAAACACCCCGTCTGTTGACCCAAACTTCAAAGCAGTGCTTCACTTCTAGCGCGGAATGGCCCCTCCTCCCTTTCCTACCTCCATGATTCTGATAGTATTTCGACACACGACAGTTCCATAGAAATCGAAAAAAATCTTTCGGGTGTATGCTAAATTAGTGTAAATTACTTTACACGAAAAATATAGTGAATGCACAGAAATTAAAGATTTGCACATGCCGGAAATGATAAATAGGAAATATGTATCGGTATTTATGCATGTGCTTGCAAAAAGCATGTATCTGCCTTTGACAAAATACTTAAATATTCATTAAATTATTTATAAATGTATTTGAAATGAAGAATTTATTCACTTATAAACAACTGTGATAGTACTGTGAAGAAATCTAATGATTAAATGTATCTAATTTATAATGATTATAAATTTTATCTAAATATAGAATAACCTTAATATTGAATTGTAAACATAAATTGAAATCCTGTTGACAAATAAGTTATAAAACTATTTAAGCAAAAATTGTTCCTATTGGAAAGCAATCTGTTAAAAGGTATTGTAAAGCAAATGCTATGAGATGCGCACTTAAGAACGTAATAAAGAGTTTTGGAATATGTATTGTTGAAATGAAGGGTAAAAAGAAAAAAACCTGATAAGTATAATTAAAAGAATTATTCCCTTTACATTTTATAATAACTCAGTTACAAGTTTTAAATAATACTTTAAAAAAAAAAAAAAAAAAAAAAAACTTATTTTATTCCCTTTCAGAAATGTTCAGAGAAAGTCAAATACTATTTTCCTAATAATTCTCTAATTTAAAATGAACCGAATAGAGCATTAATTATAAATTGACTTACATTTTTCGATTTAAAAGAAGCCAAAAAATCATGTCATATTTAAGAAAGTATTTTAGGAAGAAGCTCTATAAATAGAAAAGAAATAATGCATAATTTTAATATTAATAATACAATAAACTTTGATCTTAATTTTTGTACCTTAACCGAATAAAATCGAACTACCTTAATTTTTTTTTTCTAATGTAATTAACGAAAACTTGTGAAAATATTTCATTCAAATTAAACCATTCTGAGAAAAGTATAGCATTGAATTCCGTTCAGAATGAAATGTTGTTTAAACATATGTTGTTTTCACATACTTAGGACTCTGAAGTGTTGTAGAAAAAGAAAATATATACATTTATATGTATATTTGCGACGTAATTACAAAATATTTACACCCGAACGCGTCAAATCCCATAGAACTCAATGGTAAATGACCCAATGTTTTGGTCACCACGTAGGGATCGCCGGTGCTTCAGAGCAGGGTACGGAGAAACTTGTTTAGGGCGACTCCTTCTTACTTCCTACCTCCATGAGCTGATGAGGGGGGAGGGCGAAAAGCCGTAAGGAAGGGTAAAAGAAGCAAACTAACAAGTGAAAAAAAATTGGCTACATATGAAGAAAGACCTTACTTGGTAATAGTATTCTAAATGCAGTGGAGCTCCGTTTATACCTCGGTGGAGAGACCATTGACAAACGACGTATAAATGAGAAAGAAGTATGAACGAAGTTTTAATTTACGACGTGAAACATATATACTAAACACGCCAGGTGCACAATTTTGATACTACTAACCTACTGCTGGATTTGCTGCTGTAACCATGAGGCCGATTGCTATCGGCCAGGAGGGTTGCTTTGCACACTCGTATAGTATTACATTAATTACTACTAACCTGCTACCGATATTACAAAATTTTATTATCGTATTTTCAATTTAAGTAAAATTGTTTAATAATTTAAATGAAATTAAGTACGTTTAAAATATTAACTATTTTCAAACAAATTTAAAATTAATATTTTAATTAAATATTTAATTAATATAATATTCTAAACAATTGAACATTTTTTATAATTAATATTTTAAAAATGATAGTAATACAAGTTTAATATTTTTAACTTCTAAAGAATGTATATTTCTGGACGTACTTACGTAAAAAAAAAGGGGGCATTCCTTAATTTATCATCTTGAGTAAGTAAATTTTTTTCCCAAGTATATTTTAAAGGAATTAAAAAAAAAAAAAAGAAAAAAAGTCTTTAATTTTCTTCTGGTGTGTCTTTTGATGAATTAGTAACCGACGCGCCATTAGAAATCCCACATTAATTTAGTTCACTCGTAGTTATGGTCAAAAGTTTGTCGTAGACTTTTAAACTATTTCCTGATAAGCTCCCGAATTCAAATTTTGCACAGATGCTGTTTGTGGATGACAATTCAATGTGGTGAAATGATTTTAAAAAATTCGATTTAATTGTTTTTTAAATTAACGTTAAAACGATTTTTCTGTTATATCTTCGTTTAATAAATAAACTAAACATAAGAGAATTTTACTACTATTACTTACTTAAAAGACTTCCCCCTACTAGGGGGGAGTTAATAATAATTTTAGAGCTTTATTAACTATCCAGTCAAAATGATATAGAAATCGAAACTAACCCACTCTTGAATTCAGATTTTATCCTGAGTATATCACGTTTCCCTTCTGCTTCTCCGTCTAACAAAGTATGTTTCGGCTCCCCAAATTTATTTTCATTATGGATCAAGATCTACGCTTTATACATATATAATAATTTATTTACTAAAGGAATATTGATTGTGTTATCTCCTAATATAAATTTAGTAGAAGTATCTAAAAAGAGGGAACCCATGTGTAGGAAGTTTAATTCCGAAAATTGTGTTTTAAAGTAACTTGGATGTAAATTATGAAAAAACGTTTTACGGGGACTTGAATTTAAATCATACATATGGGTTCCCTCTTTTTTGATACTTCTACTAAATTTATATTAGGAGATAATATAATCAATATTTCTTTAGTAAATAAATTATTATTATCTTACTTTGCAGCTATTGCGCAAGTATTAGAAAAACTTGTTTTCGAGCTAAGTGCATTTTAGATAATTCAACATATATATATATATATATATATATATATATAATACAGGAAAGGAATTTTTTTCACTTACCGTATTTTATTTCAACAAAGATAATGCAATTAAGTATCTTTTCTTCATTAAAAAAACACACAGTACTTTATTTTTGCTTCCTTGTGCGAAGTAAGGGAAGTATTGCAATCACGAAAAATTTCGGGTGTCATATTTCAACGAAAATATCCATTTTGACCGCTTTCGAATATATTTAAACAATGTTTTTGTGCGACATCTTTGCATGCGGACAGAATAAAGGACCCACTTTTCTCAAATGGATTGTAAAATGTATTTAAAAGAGATTTTTTTCATGACGTCTGTACATGCCTACTTATGTATGTATCTCGCATAACTCAAAAACGAGTAGCCTCAGAACTTAGAAATTTTGTAATTTTCGGTTCCACCAAAAGCGTATTACATATAGCCAATCTGTTACCCGGTTAAGATTTTTACGTGTTTAGTTAATCTGCAAGCGATAGGTGTAGAATTTTCAATAATTTAAAAGTGGAGCTAAGCCTAACGAAGCCGCCATTTGTTTACATTCGTATGTCAGTTGGTGGATCAACTTCAGCGTCTTTTTGCCCGGTGGGACCACAAGTTAACTTTCAATTTTGTGCATCGAAAATGATTTTATTTTCTCGCCCGCTGGCCGAATTCTTCGTTTTTGCGTAAAAACTTTAATTTTAATTGTAAATATTATTTTTTTAACTGATTTTAACTGTATCTGGTATTTTAGGTTTCTCTGTATTCTATTTTTATGTATTTTTAACCCTGCCGCGAAGTGAGGACTGAATGGATTGAATGAGAAACATATCTGTAATGAAATTCTAGGAAATAAGTTTAAATGAAGTGAAGCAAAAGATGTGTATAATTTAACAGGCCGTACAAGGGGGTCATGTGGTAGCCGCATCAGATATGATATGATATGAGGGACGCAGCCCGACCCTCCTGGCAGACTTTACGTCGCCCTGTGGCCTTTTTGCGGGCTGCGCCAGAGCAAGCTAGAAACAAAACCTTCAACAGACATAAAGAACAGCCGCATCAGATTTTTTTCGTAAATTAAGCAATAAAATTATCCTTTATTTACCTAAATCCATCTCTATTTCAGCTAAAATGGCGAGAAATATTTTTATTAAAGTTTGCAGTTATTAGAGTTGTAAAAGCAGAAAAATGCTGTGTGGTTAGGTTAGGTCACCGAAAATGGTTAGGTTAGATCAGCGTTTCTTAAATTTCGGGCCGTGACAAATGGAGTCGATGCAGGGATCGAAGAATTTAATTCTGGTACATGAATTTAAAGAAATTACATTAACTGACATTAATGAGATAAATCACTTGCCATATAAAAACAAAAGGAATTACTTGAGATATCGAGTGATTCAGAACTTGAAATTTGAGTTTGCACGAAAATCCTTCACTGAATTTTGAATAGGAGCTAAAGCTGAATTTTCCACAATTCCTGAAATGGCATTTAATGTTCTTCCGCTATTCAACACCACATACACCCCAAAACACGTAAAACGACGTTTTCAGCTCCAACATTTATTAAATCCAAATATCATTTAACGGTGAAATGTTTTAAGTCCAGCAGCGTCAAATATTGCCCCAAGATTTAACTTGTTACGCAGCAGAAAATTAGCACATTCTTATCTTTAAAACGAGATTTCCTTTCATCATTTTTGTACACTTGAAACAAGTATTAAAACTACACTGACTACCAATAAGTATTTGGACACCTATGCAAATGACGATATCTGCGGTCCTAAGGTACGTCACGGACTCCGCCGGTATATATCGTGTAGGAAACAGCATCGGCTTTAGTCGCATGCAAGATGGCTCGCAGTTCGGAGCTCTCTGATTGCGAGAAAGGTATAATTATCGGGTATCACAAATATGGCCGATCCTTAAGGGACATATCTAGCGATCTGAAGTACCCAAAATCGACAGTGGCCTATGTGATTAAGAAGTGGAAGGTGAGTGGTGATTGTCGGAATATGCCCCGAGTTGGCAGATCAACGAAACTGGGAGATAGAGACCGACGAGTGCTGTCCAGGGAAATTCGGAAGAACCGCACCCAACCAAAAGCCCTCATCCGCGAGGAGTTTCGACAGGCATCCGGGAGTATTGTTTCAATGAATACCATCCGTAAGGAAGCATGTCTGCTTGGTTTTCATGGTCGTGCTGCCGCCCATAAGCCTTTGATCACAAAGTCCAACCGTGCTGCTCGGTTAATGTGGTGCAAAGCACATCGAAATTGGACCGTATATCAGTGGAAACGGGTTCTTTGGAGTGAGGAATCAAGGTTCACCCTTTACCGTTCGGATGGCAGGGTCTGGCGTCTACCTGGAGAACGTCTCCTGCCAGAATGCATTGTGCCAACAGTCAAGTTCGGCGGAGGTGGAATTATGGTCTGGGGGTGTTTCTCCTGGTATGGGCTGGGACCCATGGTCGCCATTCATGGTAAGCTCAACTCCGATGCCTACTGCAGTATTTTGGATGACAATGTGCTTCCTACGTTGTGGCAGTTTTACGGGTTGGACCCCTGTTACTTTCAGGATGACAATGCCAGTTGTCATGTTTCGACGTTAACCAAGGCTTGGTATGGTGCCAATGGAGTTAGTTCATCGAATGGACTGGCCTGCCCAGAGTCCAGACCTGAACCCTGTCGAGAACCTCTGGGACGAGTGTCATCCCCGAATTCAGGGGTGCACTACCCGTGCAAAATCGGTGAAGGAAATTCTATGTCTTCTCCAAGCCAAGTGGAAGAAAATACCACTAGCTGTCATACAAAGACTTGTGGAAAGTATGCCGCGAAGGGTCCACGCTGTAATTACCTCTCGTGGAGGCTCTACCAACTATTGATTTTGAATAAAGTTAGTTTTTCTTTTCTATCACAGGTGTCCAAATACTTATTGGTAGTCAGTGTACTTTTCATATGTATATTTTTACCAAAGAAATAAATTATTTATGGGAAAATATTCATGTTTAAATCTCTATTCTATATTTAATAGATGAAACAGCGAAAAAAATATCGGTGATAAATAGAGCTCATGAATGAAAAATGTTTAAGAAGCGCTAGGTTAGTTTATTTGAATACAGACAAGCACATGAGAACTATCTGTCGTATTCGCAGAGAACTTTCTATCTGAGCAGGAGCAGATAGGTGTGATCTGTCAGGCGCGGCCAATTTGCATAAATGTGCCAGCATGTTCCTGCAAGTTTGCAAGTTGATTATTGTCCGCCAAGGTACAAGATTGCCCCAGCATTAGGAATGCGAAAAATGTGTCACCTCATCCAGAGAATGTGTCGTATTTATGTTACAAATGGGAGAAACTACGAAAACCAACCAGGCAGGCAACCCGTTTGCTTAGGCTGGAGCCCGAATCAAACTACCCGCATTCAGCAGTTTTAACCACTCGACCACTAGCGGAGCTACGTATTTCAAGAGTTGTTCGAAGAGCGTTAAAATAATTTATAACATGTCAAGTTTCACATGAATACTGCTCATGTGAAACTTAATTTATGATTAAGTTTCACATGACTTAATCATAAATTATTAACTATTCTTTATACATATATATGCATATTTTAAAAGCATTTCAAAAAATTAACTTTAAACAAAATTATAACTGAAACCAAAATAGAGAGAAAAAATTTCTTTGGAGGGTAAATACCGAGAAATATTTTATATAGATTGTGTACTTTTGTAGGTAAGTAATAGACTGTATAAGGTATTTCCCCCGCCTTCTTAGCATGCCTTCGTAGTGTAGTGGTCAGCACGCTCGGCACGTATTCGAGAGGTCCGGGATTCGAATCCCGGCGAAGGCCTTGCTCATTTTTCATCTCTCCTTCTTCCAAAATAGCCTAATGTCTCTACAGTGCCGTCCGACCTAAAAAAAGGTGGTGGATGTTGATTCTCCACCACCAGAATTTGGCGATTGGGTCCCCTAAAACCCCAGTCGGTCTTTAAAAGGAGGAGTACATAAGGTATTTCTCCCGCCGTCTTGGCATGCCTTCGTGGTGTAGTGGTCAGCACGCTCGACGCATAATCGAGAGGTCCGTGTTCGAGTTCCGGCGAGGGCATTGCTCATTTTTCATCTGTCCTGCTTCGAAAAAGCCTCTACAACTGTTTTAGATACAGTTCATGATAATTGAATATTCATAGTAAATTACGATGAACTGTTTCTAACGCCTTATATTGTGTAACTAAAATTAATGATTAGTAATGTTTATTTTAGTTACTTAATGTAGGGATTTTATACTCTAAGTAATTAACCAGAGACATGTAATTAGTAACATTAATTACATGCAGTTAATTATATTAATTACAATAATGCTGCAAATATTCGTAACAATTATTAAGTGGATATAACCCCGCGTATGGTAATAAATAATGAGAAATATTTTATCTTTAACGCCATCGCAAAACTTACTATGTCGCGTAATTGATAAATGTTGGATACAGTAGCATAACTTAAAAGTAATTGTACGAGAATATTTTCCTTAATGCTAGAATTCCATTTGTACGCGGTCATTAAAGTTTGCTAACCAGAGAATGAATGTTGCACTTCCATCGCCTTTGCGCAGACGACAACAACAGCGATACTCAGATATTGCCTCGTTCGCTTTCTAATCTCATCGATTACGTCTTCTGCAAAGCGAACGACCCATGAACAGCCCTCTGGAACTGAAGATAAGGGAGGGGGATGGGGTCTTTCCATTTAGTAGCTGATGGCCCATGCCTCCAGGGATGGAATCCGAAGAAGATGCCTAGGTAGCCGATCGGTGGGACCCCGAAGGGCAAGGGGCCCCATTTTAATTGGAGGGTTAATAGAACACTCCATCATAGCCAGGACTCCCTTCTCGGCGTCATTAAAAGCTCGTTGAGTTGCGCGGTCACGGATGTTGTCCCACAAAGTCGGAAATTTTTACTTCAGAATGAGAGAGCTCAGGATGATGAATAAGGACGGAAAGAGAGAGCTGCGGCATTCCAAGAAGTCTTAAAAGAGTTCGGCCTAGGAGCCTTCGGTGATGCATCAGACCGGGGGGGGAGGCAGAGCCAATTTCTTAAATGACAAACAAACTCATGCATAAAAATGAGCCCCACCTTTTGCCAATCCTGTAAAGTTACTTGCCGTTTGGTGAGCGCTCGGAGACCACTTCGGTTTTAATAGATTTCATAAACTATAACAAGTGCCGTAGAGATAAATTTATTTTTATATATTAATTTACTAGGCTGTACGATCGGTTACTCTCTGAAGTGCGTCTTCAGCCTCTAAAAACTTGAATTCTTGCCAACAAATCGCTTTATGCAATCAGGCGAAAACTCACATTTTTCACGAATTAATAATTAAAAATATTTTTTTAAAAAATCTGAAAGGTTTCAGATTTTAAATTACGTCCAAAGGGGCGTTTTTTTTTTTAACATTTTGTGTGTTACCTTTATTTATTATATATCATGTTCTTCTCACTTAAACCATAAAATTCAGTTCAACAGCAATATCGCAAAATAATTTTAAATTGACCATAGCTTTAGAATTTCCGATACACAGTCAGTCTCGTACACTGGAGATAAAAAGGTCTTTCCCCCCGCTCACTTTTAAATCGTTGAGTTTGTTAATAAAAAAAAAAATCGTTCATGTTTTACAAAATATGAAATCGATCATAAAACAAATTCAAAATTTCAAATTTGGGCTTTCAGATGACCATATTCGCAGTAGGATCACGTTATTGAAAATTGGATGGCTTTAGGTACCGTTGTTTTATCATGAGAAACATACACATATATTTATGCAGAATCTTCATTATTTAATTTCTTCTAATATAATGCAGGACTCTTTACATTCGGAGACAAGAATTTGAAAAGTGAAACGGACATTTATAGTGGTTCGACGCAAAGTCGCAAAACGAAAACAATAGTCGTTCAGGGACAAAGCCCCTTTGGACTAATAAATAAATAAGCTTTCACATTATATATAGTGCCCAAACGGGAGTTTTTTTTTTTTTTTTTTTTTTTTTTTTTTGTCCTTTAGATACCCATGCACGTTTGGAGAGCATTTGGACTAACGCCACTTTGGACTAAAAATCTTTAAAAACAGCACACCTTTAGAATTTTCGATAGACAGTCTCGCGCACTCTAGATAAAAGTGTTTTATTCCCTTCAGTGTTGCCACTGCTGATTTGAAATTGCTAAGTATTTTAAATGAAAAATTCGTTAAAGTTTTCCAACATATGAAACAGACGATAAAAAAAATTCCAAATTCGGGCTTCCAGGTGCTCATGTTGCGGTGGAGGAATACGTTGTTCAAAATGTGATGACTCTAGGTACCGTGGTTTTCTCACACTGCCCAGAAGCATGCATACATTCATGCAGATACTTCATTATTTAATTTCTTTAAGTATAATACAGGGCGATAATGTTTGGTGTTAGTAACCTGAAAAATGATACCAGCTCTTCCGGGCCAACGCTCCCTTGGGTTAGCGAGAGATTTGAAGAAAATCTCCAAAGGCAGCTTTTGCATGTTCGTATCAGTGTTTTTTTTTTTTTTTTTTTTTTTTTTTTTTTTTGAGGAAAGAACTGACGTCACTCATTTTCATTCAGAAATGCGAACGCCATTCATTGATTCGGAGCTTTTAACGAGGTTACCTCGGAAACAGGAAAGGTAAATAATTTAAATCAAAATGCATTAAGATGTTTCAAATTAAATCTAAAGATTACAAATTTGTTTACGATTACACATTTATTTTATTTGTTTGAAATATACTTAAGCGTGCTCTGAACGTTCTGTTTAAATATAAAGTAATATAACAGAACTCGTTCTGTAAACAATGTAAAATCGAAATTATTTTTTGAAAGTGAATGAAATTCTAGAATTTGTTGATGTATGCTCACAGCAATACTTTCCCGCTCTTTGTAGTAATGCTACTTATTATAGTATATTCTTTTGGATTTCCGCTCTGAAACAGTTTTTTGCATTGAATAAAATATAATTAAATGACGATATTAAGAGAGAGAGCTTTCTTCCATTTGTTGCTAAACTCGTGTTTTTATCGTTCCGTTTTAGACGAAATCTGAGTAGTATAAACTTTCGTATTTCTAATCGATGCGCGAAATCTGTATAAACGGGAATATTACCAAGAAATGGTTCAGCGGCCCATGCGCACAAGTTGAAAAGCGGGGACGCTTGCGCGCAAGAAACATTCATTGCCGGATGTGTAATAGTAGCTTGTATACTTTACTGGTCGTTGCACACAAAACCAAAGCTTCTACATTACCTTCCCGTAACTTGGAACGGAGTCTTGGAGTTGTAAGGTATTTTCTCTCTCCTTTACGCGGTGTGTACAAGCCAATTTCCGTTAGAAAGTCCTCCACGAAGACATCCCTCTCCCTAGGCAGATAACCCTCTGCATTCCCATAGTCAAACAAGCCAAACTAAATCCTCCTCAACACATTTTGAAGCTTCGTATTTTTATAACAGGTTTAGGAGAGTGAAATTTGTATGCTTCTTTTGACATCCTTAATGTATTTGATACTTTTATAATATTCTAAACATTGAAACATGTTAAATGAAATAAATACCCCTTTTTTCATTTGCATAATATTGTAATAAGTTCTGCGCGCAGTATGGCATAAAAACAAATCTGATGTGGATATCACGCGACTTCTTTGTACGGATCGAATGAAAAAGGGAGGTGCACAACTAGATGTTATAGCAAATATATAGAATTTCAATATTCCGCGGCTAATCATTTTTGAGTTATGCGAGATGAATGCGTAGGTACGTACAGTCGTCACACAAAATTCCATTTTGAATCTATTTTAAATGTTTTACAATCTATTTTGGGGAAAAAAACAATCCTTTATTCCGTCCATACGTACAGACATCACGTAAAAAATATAGTCAAGATTCTGGTACGGATAAAATGGACATTTTCGTTAAAATAGGATTCATAAAATTTTTCTCCGTACGAGGAAGAAAAATTAGCATTTTTAACTGTTATTTCCCCCATTTTTGTTTAAATCGAAAAATAATGCATAGTAAAAATAACTTCTATTACTTATGAATTTCAATTTTGGGCCTTTGTGCAAAATTGGTTCTAAATTTCTTATTATGTCTTTGCTGATATAAATATATAAAATGTACCCATTTTCTTACCCGGTTCATGTTCTTACCTAACGTTTATTTTCGTAGTCGTTGGTCGCAGTCATACACTTAAAAAAGTGTTTTAAATGACGAATTTTCATGTTTTGGTAATGCGAAATTTAAAAAAATAATAATAATAATTTTTTCATGTTTTGGTAATGCGAAATTTAAAAAAATAATAACAATAATTTTTTCATGTTTTGGTAATGCGAAATTTAAAAAAATAATAACAATAATTTTTTCATGTTTTGGTAATGCGAAATTTAAAAAAATAATAATAATATTTTTTTCATGTTTTGGTAATGCGAAATTTAAAAAAATAATAACAATAATTTTTTCATGTTTTGGTAATGCGAAATTTAAAAAAATAATAACAATAATTTTTTCATGTTTTGGTAATGCGAAATTTAAAAAAATAATAACAATAATTTTTTCATGTTTTGGTAATGCGAAATTTAAAATAATAATAATAATAATTTTTTCATGTTTTGGTAATGCGAAATTTAAAATAATAATAATAATAATTTTTTCATGTTTTGGTAATGCGAAATTTAAAAAAATAATAATAATAATTTTTTCATGTTTTGGTAATGCGAAATTTAAAAAAATAATAATAATAATTTTTTCATGTTTTGGTAATGCGAAATTTAAAAAAATAATAATAATAATTTTTTCATGTTTTGGTAATGCGAAATTTAAAAAAATAATAATAATAATTTTTTCATGTTTTGGTAATGCGAAATTTAAAATAATAATAATAATAATTTTTTCATGTTTTGGTAATGCGAAATTTAAAAAAAAATAATAATAATTTTTTCATGTTTTGGTAATGCGAAATTTAAAAAAATAATAATAATAATTTTTTCATGTTTTGGTAATGCGAAATTTAAAAAAATAATAATAATAATTTTTTCATGTTTTGGTAATGCGAAATTTAAAAAAATAATAATAATAATTTTTTCATGTTTTGGTAATGCGAAATTTAAAAAAATAATAATAATAATTTTCTATAAATAACTAAATCTAACTTTTAAGGCTGTCTCCCTGCTCCTATACTCATATTTGACAAAGTCTAATTTAAAATAAAATTATAAGAAATTCGGTCCTCGTACGACAAAAACTGACTGGGATATTGAATTTAAAAAATTTGCAATTTTTGATGTCATTTTCAACTTGCCTCGAAGGATCCATTATTCACATTAGAATAATTCGAGAAAATAAGTTTAAATGAAATGTGAAAAATGTGCATAATTTAACAGGTCGAACAAGTCGTATGGTACCCACATAAGATTTTTTTAAATTTAAACTTTATTAAGAAATTCTGTGTATATACCGTTCTAAAGTACCTAAACCGCCGTGTATTGAAATAGTAATCTTCATCTAAATCAACGTATTGAATAACATTTTCCACAATTTGACTGCTTTGTTGTTAATTTCGATTAAAAATTGCATAATATAATGGTTGCTTAGTTACATGCTAGTTGTTTGTGTTATCGCTTTGATTCTCGTATACACCCCTCCAGAAATAATAACGTTTATTCTCGGCCACGCAATTTTCGGTGTAAATCTAAATTTTCGGTGCCGGGAAAATTTGCGAATTTTCATGACGTATCCTGTAGCCTCTGGCGAATTTTGCTTTCCCCTCCTGAAAAAACGTTTCAACAAAAAAACAATTTGTTGAAACGCTTCTGTTTTTTCCGGGCTAAGGAAATGCTGTGGATAAAAGTGTCTGTGAATGGGTGTTTTACTAGGAATGTTCCTCGGATTCTTTCCCAGACATAAGAGTAGTGTACGGGAATTACGGAAAAGCAGACGTTCAAATTTGGGAAATTCTAACTCATCTCGGAAGCTTTATTTTCGTTATCGGGCCTCCTGAAATCCGAAACTTCCTTCCTGTCGGCCCTGACTTACCCTTGGTCACTCCCACCGCCCACGCCGGAAACGGAACATCCGAAGGTGGTCACTTCGGGTCACAAATTGCAAGATGAATGGGAGGGGTAGATCACTTCTGCGAAACTGGGGCGATCAGTATCAGACGATTTTCCAGCCATTCATTAGAAGAAGGTACTTGCGGAAGTAATTCCAGCACCAAAAAACATTTCCCGCTGAATCATATAGCCTTCATTCCTCATAAGAAATAGCTCTGTTGCCAGATACGTTTATAAAAGGCATTAACTGTAAAATATAATAATAATTTATAATTTATGCATTTGTAAATATGTAAATGATAAATATTTAGTAAGTAACATAAAATTTAAATTTATAAACACATTTAGTATACAGGGGGATCCAGATGTCGCGTACATTAAACTTTGAAAAGGGTGGAAATTCCAAAATGGATATTAATGGCAAATTGTTTCAATGGATAATACTTCTATTCTATTGCTATACTACTAGAGGTCGAGCAGAGAGGCGTTTTCGTGGTTTTCCCCCATGTGTAACGTGTATACGAGCAAGTTTCCCTTAGAAAATGCTCCACGAAGGCATTCCTCCCCTTAGGTAGATAACCCCAGTGTACTTTGCCATAATCAACTAAAATAAATCAACCAACCTATTCTGTTACGAATAATTATGTCGCTTGAAATTTCCATTGCTCTTGATGCTGTTAAAACTTTTTGTTGCTTTATAAATGACAACAAATGCTTTATAATATCTAACAAAGGTAATAATAATTATTAACGGAGGTTAACAATACCCCAACAAAAAGTTTATAATGCTTTCTAAACCTTATGCTTCAATGCTTTATGGTGCTTTATAAGCGTTTTGTTGGGTACAAGATGGAAATGAGTTTTAGCCGAGCACGACGGATTTTTATGATTGAGCAGGACTTCGCAATGCATTTACTTTAGTTGCGATGTTATCTTTCTCACACTGTTTATTGAGGATTGCAGTATTTTAAAATTAACTTCCGTTTATTTCGTCCGAACTGGAAAGAGAGCTGTTTTCGGCCGCTTCGTTTCTTATGGTGAACGTTTCCAGTTTCTCAGAATCACGTTTCCGAGCGGAAAATCGGTGATTTGTTTGGTTCACGAACATTTAAAAAGATCTCTTTAAACGCTTCGACAATTTTCCCGCAAGAATGCTTCGAATTTCAGAAAGGCAAATAACATTTCGCCAAGATTTGAATCCATGTCGAACGACCGGTTTTTGGCGATTTTAACGCTGGACCGCTGTTGGGCCGAAATTTTTAAGAACTGTGATTACGAGTATTTTTTGCCAGCGTTTCACGAACACGACTGGAAAAAATCTGATGTGGACACCTTGACTTTCTTGTACTCCACATCCTCCGTTACTACTCCTACTACTTTCTTGTACGGCTATTAAATTATACACATTTTTGCTGCCCTGCATTTAAACTTATTTCCTCGAATTTTTCTAATATGAATAATCGATCCCTCGAGGCAAGTCAAAAATGACCTCAAAAATTGCAAATTTTGAAATTAAATATCCAGGTCAATTTCTGTCGTACGGGAGTCAAATTTCTTGTCATTTTATTTCTTCATAATAAGTATAAAACTTTCCCAAATGGGAGACAGTATTAAAAGTTAGATTTCAGTATTTATCAAAAATTATTATCGTTACTTTTAAATTTGGCATTGCCAAAACATAAATAATTTCGTCATTTAAAACACTTATTTAACCGGAAGTGTATGACTACGATCAAAGATTGCGAAAATAACGATTACGCTGCACGTTATGCAGTGGATTTTTTGCCAAGCTGGATCCCGAGGAGAACCGCAGTATGTGCTATGATGGATGTTGTTTCCAGAACAGTATTGCGACAGAACGCAATCTATAGGCGAAATTCTGGTGCTCCGTCCACTTTTCCTGTCCCTGAGAGAGAGATACTTCAGAAAACATTTATTAACAGGAATGTATTTGATGTACATTCTGGAAGAAATTGCTCGAAAGATCTTCGGCCAGCTGTAATGCAGGCTTCACATCTGCAAGTTAGTGACTGACGCACATTTGCGAAGACATCAGGCATTTCCTGAGTATCGCCGGCAACAACGGCGATCCTGGCGTCTAGATCCATAGTGGTTTCAACGGGGCATTCGTATATTAGGCTTTTCAAATGGCCCCACATGGAAAAGTCCGAACACGAGAGATCCGGTGATCTCGGTGGCCAATATCTAGCAATCTGTCGCCCTGAAAATTTCGAGGCTCTTAATGCCAGCCATCCTCTCGGCAATCCACGGTAGAAAATGCCGTTGGGTCCCTTTTGTACCTTTTTATCAGGAGCGACCCTTTTTGTACCATTTACAATGCCAGCTAGCGGCGGCTCGCCGTTTGCGTTGCGCCCAAACATTCTATGACGAATATTGCTAGTATAGTTGTGTTCTATCACCCCGTAAAGTGTTGTCCACTTTTTCAGATTCACTCTGTATATTATAGGTGAGGGGTGTCCATGTATGTAATATAGTAAAGTAAAACTGCTCTATGCCCTAGATAAAGGAATTAATATATTTCATTTCCTTTTATAGAGTTATTAGTAAACTTAAATTGATCAATGCCCAAACGTAATTATTTTATTTCATTTCATGTCAGTGAAGAAACTTAACAAAGTTATTCAAAAACATAATAAAAAATATTGTACTGATTTTATCAAACAATTTCGTAAAGAAAATCTTCGAGTGAATGGATGGATGCACATTTGTGGATGCTTTACGAGAAAAGTCTGCTGGATTTCTGAGTCGTTAGTAGCGGTAGAAACTAAATTGGAGTAATCTGTAGTCGGAACAGAAAACGCACGTAAAGGAGTACTGGAAGCCAAAAATCTTCAAAAAATGGTGATTTGGAATTTTTGCACTATCAAATTCTCTACACTTTTAGCTTTCTAAAAATACCATACTATAATCTGTATGGAAATTAGAACTGTAAAAAATCTAGTTTTAATTTATCATCGAATGCTTTGATAAATGACGGTTTTTACATAAAGACGTGTTTTCCTCCAAGCGTGATTTTTTTTATACTCGATGTACCTTTTCTCAGGAACTACTGCTCACAGGTATGTAAAATTTTTATGGCTTATTTATTATGTTTCCTAATATTTACTAAAATTAGCTTTTTGTGATAAACCAAGGGAAAAAAAAAATCATACATTTTTCTTTGTGAGAAAATTGCTAAATTTTACTATGCCTAACACAATATTCTATAAATTACTCTAAAATTCAAAATGTTCCAAAATCTCATTTTAGTATAATGATATAGGTGTACTTTAATTAGGCGAAAAATTTCAAGCTTGTATTTACAGTAGATTTTGAGAACAGGTACATCGAAAATGGGCAATTTAACATTGTCGGTATAGGGGTTTTCCGACTCCCCGTAATGCGTCAGAAACACGCAGTAATTTTTTTTTTTTTTTGGATAAATTTGATGCAATTTCAAAATAATAAAAAAAAAAATTGCTAGAAGTTTAAAATAATTGTTGATTCGACTAATAAGAAATTTATTTAAGTTGAATTGATAAGAAATTTATGGCAGCTGCAAATTTGAGAATTTTTAGTAAATCTGATGACATCTGTCGCAGCTTAGAAGACGACGTTACCTTTAGAAAATTCCGAGGATCGTAAAACTTCAGCTAAACGGCTTACTTGCTGTAGAACGAGCATGCAAAATTACGGTGTGGTTTTGGGATAGCAGAAAGAAAAGATGAGAGAGTTGCTGGAGCATTACCAAGCCGTGACAGATCACCATTTAAAAGACGGTACTGCGGAAGAATCGCGTTATTTAAAAACTGAAAAAGAATACTTTTTACAGCATCAGCATGAAGCTGTCAATCCAGAAACAAAGATGCCGCAAGACTTCGCGTTGTCTTCGACGCACCATCGCATGCTGAAGGCTACTGTCATTGAATGAAATGATTGTTTAGAATCAGATGTTTCTTTTCATCTGAAGCCTGCTTCACAAATTTCAAAATGATATGCATATGGATTTGTGTGTTTTGGAAAATTCTCGAACTTTCCTGAATTCCACTTTGCTGCACTTACTGATAGGAAGTTTGGCCACTTTGTAAGGGGCCTTCACAGAACATCAACTAAAATGCCAGAAAGTGGCTCTAGCAAAGAGGGTGGTAACACGAATATGTGCAAGCCTAAATCATAACATATGTTTAAAAAAGGGAAGTTAATGAAAAAAATAAAGAAAGAAGTTAATAAAAAGTTACATTAAGGCTAAGAGGGGCGCCAGATTATCTGCTAAGTTTTAGGTTTGGTTTGGTTTTACATGATTAGGCAAAGCCTCGAGAGCTAACAGCCTAAGGGGAGAGATGCCTTCGTGGAGGACTTCCTAAGGGAAACTGTCTCGTATACACGTTATTCATGGAAAAAAACCACAAAAAAATGCCCATGCAGTCAACCCGTTCGCGGTATTCAAACCTCGGACCGAAATGCCAGTGTTCAACGATTTTACCATTCGGCCCCTGGCGGACAGATAAGTTTTAGAAATGCGTTTAAAAATAAATTATGATTAGTTACTTTCAGTTTTGAAGCGTACCGGGAAACACCATTTTGAAGTAACAGACTTAAAGCAATAAAAATGTAATTATATTCTTCAGTACTTGCGCACAAAAATTCCACGCATAATAGAGGGGTTGACCTAATATCGAATCCCAACAAATGGGTTGGCTGCATGAAACAATTCGTGGTTTCTCCCACGTGTAATGTAAATACGAGCCAGTTTCCGCTGTCAAGTCGTCCACGAAGGAATCCCTCTCCTTAGACAAATAGTCCTTGTATGTTTTGCATATTTAGTTTAACAAAGAAACAGTATAGAAGGAATATCTCTTTCTTTACGAAAAAAAATGAAAGAATATATTCGTGTGAAATAGGAAAATTCAACATTAAAGGTATATATGTCGACAGAATATGAAAAGAAGTGAAAACAAAATGTTTATAAGACAGATTGTCATTAATCAATCGATAAAAGAACTAATTTTATCACAAATATATTTTTTTTTTGCATTAAAAATGAAGGAAATGAGAGATATTTTAATTTTACATCTAACATAGAGATATCAAAAAATAAATGAGACAACTTTCGATGGGCAGTTTCTGACCAAAGAAAAACTAATGTCATTGAAATCTGAGTATTTTAAAAATGAGCAGAAATGAATGAAAATGAGAATTTAAATATCCATATAATCCTTCGGATATGACATCAGAAATATACTGTTATTTGCTATTTATGATAAAAGTAATTTTTAATGTTTTAATTTCAAAATTCTAAATTATTATAGATACTGATTTTTTAAATACATAAAGTTATTATTAAAAATACTTTAAGACTTATGGTATGATTTTTACAGTTCCGGTCTATAATTCGTACATCTAACACACACACACACACACACAAAATAAGATCAAAATTTACGGTTGCGCTTAATACGCTGGATATAAAAATGATAGCTTAAAAAATAAGGAAAAAATCAGCATTCTAAAGTTAGATTTTTTACGTGCACCTAAAAGCTGTTTATAAGAAATGGCATACCTTACGAACTTAAGAATATTCATTTCCGGATAACATGAAAAATTCATCCTATTCGTCTTCCGTTATATTTTCAGGCACATCATCGAATTCTGTTTCATTTCACCATCATTGTTACTCCGATCCATAAATAAATAATCATCATCTGGTCACCATCACCAAACATCCTTGCAGCGGCACAATTTCCATCCCCCCCCGCAAACTGAATGACTTTGCATTTGAAACCAGATCTGTGTTGTTTCTTATAAACCCATATTTATCCCAGGACTCATATTTAGGACTGAAAGGAACACTAAATCAATTGCAATTTATTGAAGCCTTCGATATTCACTTCAAAATCATGGGTTTAAGTGGTTTACAGAAAGAGAAAACACCTGACTCCTAATTCCAAGAATTCATTCAGGTTGGGAGTGCTCTACAACAGCATTCTTTTGGACATCTGCGTTGAATACAATCCACCCTCTTTGCCGACACACGTATCTTTAGGGTTACTTCGTAAAGGAAAGGATGCGTGTTACACGACGAATGTACCTAAAAATTAATAAATGTAATTTGAAATTATAGGTGCGCGTTATATGCCGGAATCGGAATATACGGTATCATTATTGAATATAGACGTGTTGTATATAATTAATAGTTCATTTGATTGCATATAGGGCGCTTCTTTGCCTCAGGCGAAAAAACTTAGCTCTGATGTCGATAAGCGTAAACCAGAAGTATCGGCAAACGAGTGAACAAGAAATGCCAATATGAATGACAGCTGACACTTTTATTGCTTTTCATTACACTCTGTTTAATTTACACGTTTTCGTGCAGTGATTGAGTATTATGTACTATCTATTGACGAGAGTTATAAATTGCACTTTTAAGTACTGCGGCTAAAAATAAAACCATTCGTTTTCTCTTCCTTTCACTTCAACCAAACATTGTTTTGTTTCGCGCCCGGTCTTCGCTGCTTTCGAAATAAATCTTCTACAAATTCGGACAGGAACAAAAAGAATAACGGGGAAAAAAAAAAAAAAAAAAAAACAGTTTCATGATACTAAGCACGCTCTGGCAATCTTGCGCAATGTTATTGTTCTGCATACTTTTTACACCTGTTTAGCATTTTCGGTAGGTACAAGAGGAATGAATTTAAAGGTTAAACGCATATCGTAAATTGTCTGAATCGTTGATTTGTGCGCAAAACTGCGGGCTTGTATGTGTTTTTTGCTTCCTTCCACTCGAGCTTGTTCTTTCAACGCCTCATTAGCAACACCTCCTCGAATGGCCATAAATATACGGGAATGATAAAGGAGGAGGATGACCTAGCTTACGCTTCATCAGTTCTTTTCTTAAGACATAAGGCTATTTAAAAATTCTTTCCCCCTTCCCATTCTTCTCTTTGTTGGAATAATCTGAAAACAAATGAGAGGGTTCAAGCTACATTTGGGCAATGAGCGGTTTCGAAATGTTTTCTCTTTGAGCCGTGGTAGTTTCGTCCTGTTCTTGCTGTAGGCATTTAGTGTCCTTGAAAGAACAAGTTCATAAACATCCATGAGTGAAACAAGGTTATATCTGCATAGTGTTTCTTGGGACGCTATCAGACATCCTTCTTTTTCAGACGAACAACTGTTTCAAACAATTTTTCTACAAGCTTTATCATTGAAAGAAGGACATGCAACTTTTTCCTCCTTTCCACAAAAAGTTGTATAATTTCACCTAATCAGCGTCGAACTAAAGAACCTGACGGAGAGTTCTTTGTTGGCAATCTTATGCAGAATCAGTCAAAGAATATGTATGTTAAGAAAGAAAGCTTCGCCAAAGCAGGGATGGCTCCATCATACCGCAGAAGGAAACAGGGCTAGCCATCCAGTTATAGTTTAATATCATTGTGCACATGCGAGAAATAGCTGTCGATCAGGTGTCGAAGCAAATCCAGCCTTAATACCTTTTTGCGCATGCACGAAATAGTTGTTGAGCCGATGTCGCAGGTCGAAGGTCGTGTTCGTCAAGAGATAAGTCCCACCATTTTTTTCCCCGCCGTATCGATGTAAACTGAAACAGTGACCCGCGCAAGTTGATTAATTCACCCTTTGCGGCACAGTGTGTCCAGTCTGGACACACCTAAAAATTTCCTTTTGTACACACAGAAAAATTGAATGAAAAAGGATTTATAGGTTACTATAGGTTACACTGAACCTTCTTTATTTATAGTAGATAGCAGCTCAACACAAACCAGTCCATATATTTTAGCCATGTTTAGTTTTTTAAGACCCTCATTTTTCAAAGAAATCTTCCAGATTTTTTTAGGGTATAAAAGGAATTGTTTGAAAAGAAATTTCTGTTATTTTTTTGGCTGTATGTTAATCTCCTTATTTTATATTAATATAAAATTTTTACCTTGAAATCTAGCCTAAAATCAAACGGCGAACCCTAGGTGTGCCCAGACCGGGCTCACCGATAATCTAGGGCAACTGAGAATTTGTAGTCTTTGTTTCTCCGCATCTCATCGGTCAGTTAATTGACAATAATGCTCGCTTCAGCACTCTTTTCGAAGTTCTATTCGATCAGTGTGCCACTTTGGGCACACCCACAGAATTAAAACGATAAGTGCTATCTTCACAAAATTTTACTTGCGTACTCCTCTAGGCCTAATTAGACTGCCTACCTTTTTTTTTTTTTTTTTTTTTTTTTTTTTTTTTTTTTTTTTTAAATCAAAACTCCGACTTTAAAAGGTAGCTGCCGGAAAGGGTTAATGGATTATTTATTTTCACTAACAAAATCTACGAAAATCCGACTTTAAATTATCGCAAAAAGGTTTGTCAAAGAACGAATGTTTTAAGTTCCCTGAATTTGTACCGCATTCCTCAATTTTCTGCATACCTGGAGCTTTGGCGACGAGAATGTCTGCTTCAGCGAGACAGGCATATTCACAAAGCCTACAAACAGTTTCTTCTACTGTTTGCTCCGATTGGTTAAAACAGGAAACGTAGGGTTACAGAATCTTGTACTTGGCGACTTTTGCTTCATCATCTATACTATTTGTATATCAGCCTCCTGTATCGAAAAGTGTGCGAAGTCCAACGGCGAAACCGCAGCTCAACGGCAACGAGAATAGAAAAATTTCTCTGACTTCTATATCGTCGGTTCTATCCCCGGTCGTGAACTTTTACGAACTCTGCTCTGGACGGATTTGTGTTTATCCTCACTTTATTGAATGACTTTGTCATTATTAGTCTTTTTGCCTTCGGGTGTGGTGTTAAAAATTCAACACCTTCATTTTCTCTATTTTTGTTTTAACGCTAATTTTTCTTATTTTTATCTACTGGTTTGTACTCTTTGTAGTAGGTACCAGTAGCAAGGTTATGATCCAAGATCCCGAAAAGCGTTTCACTAGCAACAGCGCATAATAGAATAAAATATAATTTTAATTTTACTTACTCATAATTTAGGTTAAAAGAATAAGTATCCGACGCGCTTAAATGTTTATTGAATTGATTGTAAACACTTTTTCTTGCAAAACGATTATCGTACTTTCAACAGGTTAAGTTTAAATGCAAATAAACTATTAATAAGATCAGTAGATTTTTTTGAAATATATTCTGCACAATTCTCCTTAGCTTTCATTCATAAAATAAAAAATTATCGAATGAAATAACAGCTGTTTCTCCTCGCTGTACTGAAAGGCTACAAGGTTTGTTTGACATTAATTACCACGCCTACAAGACGATAACTCGCCATTCCAAATATGACCGACAAGCAGATGTTTCATCCAATGAGAGCACATTGTAGAGAAATGGTCTGCAGGCTTTGTGAATATGCGCGAGACAGCGGCGCAGTAGTAACTGGTTTATATTGCGTCTGTGGGAGCTTTCCTTCTTTATGTACATTTTCTTTAAACCAGGTTTTCCTTTCTGTGGTAACCCCAAAGTGACCTGTGGTGACTGGCTGTTTTGTATCACGTGACGAACAGAAAAATTGAACTAAACACTTGTTTCATAATTACCATAATATCAATCGGTTTCGATGGAGACTGGATTCTGTCTGAGAACTTCGCTGGTGCACTATCCTACTACTAGTACCTATCTATATCGCAGATCTTTCGATACCTTCCTAAAGATTTGTGAACGACAGCCTAGCTTTGCCGTTTGAAGACCTAGTCTAACGAGCTAGGGGGGCTAAAGCGCGTATCCCACTCTAGCCTGCTACGGGTAAAAACTAGTATAACTTTGTCCATAGTTAGAATTGACTTGAGCTCTTACCTAATTCTTTAATTTCTATCTCTGTTCTTGCCAAAACCTGACGAGAGAATTCCCGTAATGATGGATTTAAATTCATCTGCTACACAAGATAATATATTAACAAATGTCCCGGCCTTACTTAGCATTCAAAGCCCTGTTTTTTGCATGGAAAAATCCTCCATTAACTACCATATGAACTGAGTTGCTGAACACTTTCTTCAGTAAGGGTGTTCAGATTTATTTAACTGTAGCCTTCGCTCCCCCCTCCAATATAATCATCTTTAGCAGGTGGTGTTATAGTGGATGATAGGTATATCTGATGCGCAGTAAGGAATTCCAATTTACCCGAAACGGACTTACAAAATATTTAGAGAAAGAGAAGCAATGTTTAATTTAATTAATTCATAAATATGTAGAGTAAGAGAAGCAATGCTGAATTTATTTGATGCATAAATATATAGAATAAGAAAACAATGTTAAATATAATTTATTCATAAATATATAGAGTAAATGAAGCAATGTCTAATTTAATTAATTCATAAATATGTAGAGTAAGGGAAGCAATGCTTAATTTAAGCATTTCATAAATATGTAAAGTAAGAGAAGCAATGAATAATGAATGAAGCAGGATAAGGGAAGCAATGTTAAATTTAATTAATTCATATTAAGCATACTGCTTCCCAGAGTAAGGGAAGCAATATTTAAATTAATTAATTCATAAATATATAGAGTACAGGGGGCAATGTTTAATTTAATTAATTTATAAATATAGGGAGAAGGGGAAGCAATGTTTAATTTAATTAATTCAGCAGTATATAGAATAAGAGAAGCAATGTTTAATTTTATTAATTCATAAATACATAGAGTAAAAGAAGTATTGTTCAATTTAATTAATTCATAAATATATCAGTGCGTAAGGATCAAGGAAATTTTCTAAATCGTAGTCTTTTATCTGAGTTCTTTCAATAAAATTTACAGAAATGGAACTTGTTGAATGCTGCCTTCCTTATAGTCAGAATCGGAATTATTTTTAACTTGCCTTCCAAGTATTCGATTTAGCATTATTTTTTAATCTATCTCTTTTATGTAAACCTCCTTTCCCTTTATTTTATTTATTTGATTTTTAAGGAGTTTAAAAAGTATGTTCTTTCTTGATAATTTGGACTTTCAGAATGTCATGAAGTGATAAGATATTGTTTCTTCTTTTATTTATTTTCATGCTAATTTTAATAAGATATTCTTGACTGAAAACAATATTTTCTTAAGTTTGCAAAGAAATAGTTCAGCATTCCTTCCGCCATTATCATGTCGAATATTTTCTTCTTAAACATTCAACATTTATCTTGATAACTTTTTAATATAAACAGTTATAACATAGTTCGGCAGTTTTCAGCGAAACATCTTTCCATACATTATCTGTACGTGTCACGTATTTTTGCCGTGGATATTTTTTTATAGAACGGACTTTTTTTTTATCATTGCCAGACCTTTTTCTTCTTCCTTTGTGTACGCTTTCGTGGTGTAACGGTAGCACACTTAGCGCATATTCGAGAGGACCAGGTTCGAGTTCCGGCGAGGGCATTGCTCATTTTTCGTAATGACTCTACATTGGCGCCCGAACTAAAGGGTGGTGGATGATGATTCTTCACCACCAGGACTTGGTGATTAGGTCGCCTGATCCCAGGGATAAATAGAAGGGCTAGGTCATTTCTTTGTTCGACTCCTCGCCGACGCGAGCCTCATGGAGGGGATGAATTGGAAGTAATCTGACGTGTCTGTGTTGCACCTGCTCTGATTTCGCGCGTTTAAAACTGTACTTTCATTCACTTGCGAAACTATTTTCTGGAGGTCGCATATCCCAAATTAATTTTAATCATACATATTTGTTTTCTAATAATGCAAATATTTAATAATTTGTATATATATAGATATAGTTTTAGTCAGCTTTCCTTTTAAATTCTATATTTAAAGTATCCTTTATGTAATATGGCTTCTTGTGCTGTAGCAACGTGCCGTAACGCTTATAGAAATACGAAAGAAAGAGATATTGTATTTCATGCTTTCCCAAAGGACAAATTGCTTTTGACGAAAGAATGGATACATGAATGTCGAAGACAGGATTCTATTAATGTGAAAAACGCAAGAATTTATGGCGAACATTTTCTGTGCAGTGATTATGTAGATGACATAAGAAATCGCTTGCTTGGATTGCAGCAAAAGAAACTGTTGAAATGCAATACTGTGCCGAAAGTAAATTTATCGTATGCAATAAACGAAACAACACCAAGAAATCGGAGAAATTTGAAAAGAAAAGTAATGCAGAGTGGTTTTGAAAAACTACATGAATTAATACCAAAGAAAATTTATTTTGAAGCTGAGAACGAAATTGAAGCTGACAATAATAAATCAAATGTCAATGATTTTAAAATAAAATTCACAAGTGACAACGCCCTAAGTGACAATATCCCTGAATGCCCTAAGTGTAAAGATAAACAAGAATGTATTGATAATTTGAAGAACAAAATAATATCCTTAGAAAATTGTAATAAAATATTGAAAAATAGAGAAAAGAAAAATTTTAGAATGTTTGCTCAGCGACAAAGAAGGTGGACGACATCTAGAAAGAAATTTGTATCGGAAATTTAGAAATTAAAATCCCAAACAGCGAAATTTAGGAAAAAATAGCACGGATCGGAGAATTAGGAAAAACGGTCTAAAGCATATTTTTACAAAGACGCAGATTAACGCATTGCTAGAAAAGAAGGAAAAAATCAGGTGGACTAGTGAAGATATTTCACGTTGCATTGTCATAAGAGCTCTGTCATCTATAAGGAACGTTTTTGGTAAGAAAAAATAGGAGTTCCTTTACCTAGCACTAACATATTAAGGAGATGGTGCGCTAAATTTTCATGTAGTTCAAGAATTCAGAGTGATGTTCTTCCTGTAATGAAGGAACGATGCGAATATTTAAACTCTGTAGAAAAAATATGCGTTCTCGGTTTCGACGAAATGCATATAGATTCTAAACTTAGCTATGACTCTAAACTGGACCAAATTCTCGTTCCTTTTCAAAAAGTGCAGTTTGGTTTAATCAGAGGTCTCATTTCGCAGTGGAAACAACCAATATTTTTTGATTTTAACACTCGAATGAAAAAGACATATTCAATCATCTGGGCCCACCAGCGGCCGGGCGGAAAAGTCGCTGAACACTGGTAGTTCGGTCCGAGGTTCAAATCCCGCGAACGGGCTGGCTGCATGGGCGTTTTCGTGGTTTTCCCCATGTGTAACGTGTATACGAGCCAGTTTCCCTTAGAAAGTCCTCCACGAGGGCATCCCTCCCCTTAGGCAGATAGCCCTCGAGGCTTTGCCATAATCACACACGCAAACACAATCATCTGGAGTAGAAGGGAAAGCAATAGTGTCTGATTTAGGATGATCTAGTACTTTGTGGAAAGAGTTACAGATTTCGATTAATAGTTTTCAGTTTCCAAATACAGTATTGCAAACGAAAAAAAATATGGGTTTTTGCAGATTTAGCGCACTGCTTCAAATTATTGAGAAACCGCTTTTTCTTATGGCTTCCACTTTTTCCTATGGAACCTTCTCCTATATATCTTGGGAATTAGAATTGAATTCCGCCAGACAATTTTCGACCGCCGAAAAAGAAGGATTAACATATGTTGCAGGTTATATTGCCTAGCGTGTGCGAAACAAAGACCCATCATTGGGAACAATATCTAAAAATATTTTAATTCAGAATGGATTAAATTATTCATTCTTAATTAAAATATTGGACTTATTAATAGATTAGAGGTTTGACTACACCTTCCCATTCATAGATGAATACAGTTTACGAGTTCGAAAATATATTTTGTGCAGTTCATGGTACAGGTTACTATAAAGGGAAGCATGTAATTGGCTCTTTAATTAATAAACTGGAGAAACATTATCCTGAAGTTAACAGAGAAGCAATTCGTTTATTTTGCAGAGGTAGTTGCATTGTGACTGTACAAGAAAGCATATATAATATGTTTTGATTTGAAGTATTTGTAGATGACATTTTAGAAGTTAATAGCGTAAAGCATATTTCAAATGAGAACTAATTTTGTTAAGTTATTGTTAAAGTTATTTTTATTGTATCCTGTGTTATTATTGATTCGATGTTGTGCTAGCTTAGCATTCTAGATAAAATATAATAATATAAAATTAAAGTAATTGACATAAGAAGACCTGCCTCCTTAACCCCCACTTTTGAAAAATTAAATAATTTTTATTGGGTACTGTGAGTAAAGTTGTTTTGTCTAAATTAAAATAACAATCTTACATGTATTTATTTAAATGTAATATTGATGTAAGCCTAAGTTACAAAATTATTAAAAAATATATATTTTATTATATTGAATCGGGAAATATACCAATGTAAAATTTACAATTAGGCTGAAACTCAGATTAGCAGAAATTTTGAAAACTATGCCAATTTAAGGTTGCTTTTTGATTAATTTTAAATAGCTGTTATTATAGTTATCTTAGAAGCAGTAGTAGAGTTCTTTTAATTAAATCTCAGATAAAGAAATGATTAAAAATAAACAGGCATTAAAAAAAAAACAATCCCTGCAAATTAAAAAAAAAAAGGAACTTTATGTTAAGAGTAGCGTATTTTATTTGTTATTTTAAAATTTGTTAAATTAAATTTTTTAATGTTCAGTGTAAAACGCATACTACAGTAACATTGTCTCTTCTAAATGATAACTGTCTTTCACACACAGCTCATTTTAAACGCTGATTCTTCAAATTTAAAACACTAATTTCTATGTTGTCAATTGCATCTCCGCGTTCAGTGTCATTATGGCTACGTCATCACTCCCCGCTGCCTGTTTCAGGGAAAAAAGCTCTATGAGCTAGCCCTTCTCTTTTAAGTCCAGGCCTGATCCCTAGTCGCCCTTTAAAGGGAGGAGTGTATAAAGTATTTTCTTCTTCCTTTCTGCATGCTTTCGTGGTGTAAAGGTAGCACACTCGGCGCGTATTGAAAATGTTCAGATTCGAGTCCCGGTGAGGGCATTGCTCATTATTCACGTCTCCCGCATCCGAAAACCTAATGTCTTTACAATTTTTTAATGAAAATAATGAAACGAAGTTTTATAAGTTTTATATGCAATCAACTTCTCACAATCTGTTTAATCTGTCCCCAATTAACCAAGGACGGATTAAACGGATTGCGCATTATGCGGACCTTATGTACAAGAAGGTTAAATTTGTCTGTTGGGAAAGGAAAATTTATAATCACAAACCACTGATATAAAACGTAATTTCTGCGGAACATGAAAAATTGAATTTGACACGGTATTCACTGGAGATTTATAAAATCTTTCTTTTGTATTGTTTACAAAAGAAAGAAACAATATGGCCCCACAGGAAATGCCCAAATAAGAGAGAACCGGTGATCTTGGTGGCCAAGCTACGGAACCACTTCGACCAATCCACCCCCCTGGAAATTTCGTGGTTCATATAACCAGCAATATTGTCGGCAATAGACGGTAGAAAATGCCATTGTGTGCTAGAACCGACCGTTTTATACAATTTATTGACAATGCCACCTAGCGGCTCAGACCATACATTCTATGACGAATATTGCTCGCATATTGCTTCTTCAGATTCACCCTGTATACGAAAAGTTGTTTTATAGCCACTGCTTCAAGCATACAAAAACTGATGGAAGAAAATCGCGTTTTAATGACGAGAAGGTGCTTGTTTTTTTTTTTTTTTTTTTTTTTTTTTTTTTTTTTTTGATGCATAACAAATTAAATCTTGGTGCAATATTCGACACTGCTGGAAGTAAAGCATTTTCAGCGTTAAATAATATTTGGATTTAATAGACATTAAAGCTGAAAATATCGTTTCAGGTGAGCACGTGATGCTGAACGGCAAAAGAATATTAAATGTCTTTTCAGAAACTGTGGGAAATTCAGGTCTAGCCCCATTTGGCTTCGCGACCCGCAGGGTTCCGGGGAAGTCCGACAGTTGAACGTTGCTGAATGAATCCTAAAATGAGAGCTGCTAATATTCCGAAAAATGCACAAATGTTATTAGAAAACATCAACTTCTCTAGAGCTGGTTCTCGCAGAGCAGCCCTGTGGAATCGTCAAAAGGACGAGCATGTCGACATGTTTATCGACAACCCCGAACCCGAAAGTGTGTGTGGAAGAGGGAGGAGAATCAAAATCGTTTGTCAAACAGTATTAGCTGTAATCTCGCTTTTAAGAACGTCGTTCGTAACACTGGCGAGGAGGGAAGGAAGATACCGAAGAAATGAAAATATAAATTAAGTTCCTGCCAAACTGTCTACCACGTAAAGGGGGGAAACTTGTTCGTCGACTTTTTCCGAGAATAGGCGGGTTTTGTTAAAGGAGAAATAAAAACGGAGAATAAGAGGGGGAAGGAAAAAAAAAAAAAAAAAAAGACGTCTAAGCAATACAGACCTTCGAAATATGTTCTTTCACACTAAGGTACTGTTAAGAGAGGAAAGTTGAAAACTAAGGGAAGAAAAAAAAGATTTTGCTTTAAAGGGATAAAAAAAAAAGAAAGTCAAGAAAGGAAACGGATTTAGTTTAATGCTACGTTTGTTTGTTTTTGAACGCAAAATGATGACTTCCAAAAGGAGGGAGAAGAGGGGGGATTGACCAAGAGAAGTCAAGGGACTTTTCTAACTCGCTCAGAGTTACCTGTGGGCCAACCACATCCGGGTATCAGATGCGTTTCCCACGCCCTCTCAACTGGACTCTCAACTTAGCTGCAACCGTTGCTTGCAGGAGTGTCTGGCACTGCCGAAAAGAACACGAATGGACATCTGAAGTCGTTCTTCTCTCCCCTTCCTTCTATTTAAGTGCTTGGGACGATGCTAAAAGGAAGTACAGTTGTGTCTGGAATTTGCACAGGTTCATACGCTCTTCGAATCAAATATATGCGGTAGATCTGTAACTATCTGATGTAAATGGGACCACAGTTCTTCCGGATATTCGAAAATTACAGAAAATTTTATTTTATTAGCCCAAAGGAGGATTTTGCCCAGAAGGGCTATTAATTTCGTTTTGCCATTTTGCGTTGGGTAACTATAAAAGTCTGAATTACTTTTCAAATTGCTGTCGCCAAATATTAGTGCTCTGCATTATATTTAAAGAAATAAAATAATGAAGAATCTGCATGATTGCATGTATGTTTCTCGCACTGTGAAAATAACAACGGTACCTAGAGCCATCAAATTCTGAATAACATAGTCCTCCACTCTGGAAGCCCAAATTAGGAATTTGTTTTATTATTTATTTCATATTTTGTAACACTTCAACGAATTTTTTATTAACAAACTCAACGATTTCAAAGCGAGCAAAGGCAAAACCGGACGAAAAAAAAAATATATATCTCTAGCACGCGAGACTGTGTATCGGAAATTCTAAGAATATGCTCATTTTAAAATTATTTTGCGATATTGCTGTTGAATTGAATTTTATGGTTTAAGTATGAAGAACATGATAGTTAATAAAGAAAGGTAACGCACAAAACGTTAAAATACGCCCCTTTAGGCGTAACATAAAATCTGAAAGGTTTCAGATTTTTTTTTTTTAATTTAATTTATTTATTTTCTGGTCAGCTTTCCATTTACTGTAAAGTAAGTGAAAGTTGTTCTTTAAGCACCTAGACGAGAGGTGTAATATTTTTTTAACTACGCGCGTTTCGTGTCTTGACAGCATAGAAATTGTTTCTACTTCACCTGCCTGAAGTATTTGTTGCAAACCTGATTCTTATGAAGATCAATTAAAAAAAAAATTAAAAGAAAAATAATTGCGTTTTGAATGATAATAATGTAAATTATTGAATCCTTTCTTTATTGGATAATGTGGATTGGATTGTTTATTGGATAAATGTCTGGACTTAACTTCAGAATACGACAAAATGTGTAGAATCCCCCGTTCTGATTCGAAGCAGAAAAAAGAAAAAATCGGCAGTGTCGTCGACGGGATTCGAACTGCAGTTTTTCTGATTGCTAATCAACTGTGCTTTCCAGGTGCACCATGAAGGTCCATCACATTTTTAGAAAATTTTAGAGAATTTTTCGGAGCCGGGAAGCATGAAAAATCAGTAGTGCCCTTGCCAGGATTGGAATTCCGGACCTTCCGACTGCTAACCAATTACACCACGAACGCACCGCATAAAGAAGAATATTCGTTACAAATGATATAGAACGAGATTCTCCCTCTCCTTCATCTGGCATTGCTATTGAACATTTCAATTTCAATATATTCGCTTATATATTTTATATCTAGAGCTTTTCTGGATTCATTTTCGACTACTGGGCCTATTACAACGATCTCTTTAAATTTCGACAACGGAGAAAACAAATTAAGTTTGTTTTTATTGACGTTATCTTTAAGTTTATTTCTTGTTGGATAGTCAGTTATTTTTGATATCGTGGCTACAAAAGACTGAAAATAATTTTTTGATTAGAAATGCGTAGATTCCCACGCAAACAGTCAATAGATTCTTCTCTGCGGCCCGCGCTGCGGCATTTGTGTTTGATTGGGGTTGATAGCGACAGATCATACGAATACATGTAGGCCTAGCTCATTTAGATAAAAATAAAATTTATTTATTGATTATTTTATATGTTTTCATACTCCGTGAGCATTCAGAAATTCTTTCGAATTTTGGTTTTGACTCGCGGAATTTCTAATGAAATTTCAAGAACGTCTGGGTTCCAGCAGAAAATACAGTTTGAAGAATAGAGGCCTATCATAATTATATAAATAAAAACTGTTTAAATTTTTAATCTCTTTAAGAAATTTTTTGTAGTAAACGTCAAGCGACGACTAGGATATTCAGACAGAGAAACCATCTATTCCATTCTCCGTGCGAGAAACAGGGCTGTCGCCGATAATTGAAATCTGCACCTTCGACCACCAGCTGCATGCGTACCATGACACCAAACACAGATGAATGCGACAATTCGCTAAACTCTTCTTTAAGACGTTAAAGTAAAAATTCACAGACTTCATTTCTGTTCGCACGTTATTTCTATAAAGAACATATTTTTAAAAGTAATAAAGCATTTTTATTTAATGCAAACTGTAAAACACACAAATACAAATACATAGATACAAATTTTAGAAATAAAAATAAAATTTTGTTTATTTTTTTATTTGCTAACATCCAAACATCAAGAAAAAATAACTAACAGCACTTACGATTATTAGTTTTCTGAGATAAAAATTTTTTGCGTAGAAAGCAATACTATCACGTTTATTTTGTCTGTTTTAAAAATCATTATTTTGAATAGTGTAACATGTTGCATAATAAACTTCTTATGCCTGTAATACAACTTATGGTTTATATCACTCTTCTTGTTTAATGTGCTTTTTTATTGCAGTCTGTTGTTAAAAGAGAAGCTCTTTCTTGTTATGTCCTAAGCAATGATTCGCGGATTAAAAAGAACAATAAGCCTATACACAGTGTGTAGAGCAGGATTAAGACCTTTAGATGCCGTAAGCCAGTGGTGCCCAACTTTTGGCCTCTCGCGAGCACATTTCCAAGACATCAACATTTTTGTTAAACATATTTCCAATCTTATGCGATACATCTTAAATATTAATTTCGGCAAATGTTTTTGAGATGAATAATATTACTGCTTGAACTTTATGGAAATCAGAGGAGCGGAGTTCAAAATTATCTTTCAATGCATTTAGGTTTTCCCAGTATTTCTCTCTTTCAATTGCCTTGCGATTAATATGGTTTGATAAATTCTGAAAATTGGTGAAATTTTTTTCTTTCATCTGATTTATCCACAAATTTTACTTTATCTGAAAAGTAGTTACAGTCCCAGTCAATTGAAAAAGGTTTTTTTTCTTTTCCCTGGAGATCTTCATTCAGTTTGTTCAGTTTAGCTGTTACATCCGTGATAAAATACAGATCGGGTAACCAATTATTATCCTTCAATTCTTCATAACTTTCGTTTCCGGATTCCAAAAACTGCTTTACAGGCGAAAGAAGTTCTACAAATCGTTGAAGTCCTTTTCCCCTGCTGAGCCATCTAAACATCGGAATGAAGCAATAAGATTCCATGTTCGCTATCAAGCTCAGCAGTCAGCAATCAATTATTTTATAACGTCTTACAATATATCTGTCTAATGACTATAAATGCTTACTATATTTTAACAATTAAGAAATATAAAAGAATGGTTATTTTAAAAATATTTTTGTTCAAAGTTCCTAATCGGGCTGGCGAGCACATACAAAACTATCAGCGAGCACATACAAAACTATCAGCGAGCGCTCTCGAGCCCAAGGTTGGTCATCGCTGCCGTAAGCACTTAAAAGTTTTTGGTGTCCCCACTTATGTTTACTCCAGTTTTCCCTTCAGTTCTCTTCTCTGTCGGATTGGTTCAGCTGCAATATGCATTCCATGGTAAAACCGCCAATTTTTTTATGTCCCCCTTTCCTGAATACCTAAAGAACTTTGTTGCGGTCTCCCCCTGTCTTTGATGCCCTAAGCACGTGCTTATATAGCTTAATGGTTAATCCACCCGTGACAGTGTATAATTATTTTTTAATTAATGTTTATACGTTTTATATTGGCGAACAATGTAAGCCTGTGTGCATGTCGCAACCATTCCTCAAAATAAATTAATTCTTAAAAATATGTACTGTATTTCCTTAACCTTTCTTAGGTTTCTTAAGTAAAAGTTTTTTTTTTTTTTTTTTTTTTTCCCTAGCTACGTAAACAAATTTTAAATACAAATTTATAACCAACTTAATCTCTTAATCTTGGAGTGGGTTTTTAAAGCAAAAACGATACAGTTTGAGGCACATCAGCTGCCGAGCGGTACAAGCCCTGAATACTGGTCGTTCAGTCTGCGGTTCGAATCCGGATGAACAGGCTGTCCTGTACGGGCGCTTTCGGGATTTTTCTCGCGTGGTTGCTATAATTAAATTAAAAAAATAAATAAATAAATAAACAAACAGTTTGAATTCGCATATTAAAATGGATGAAAATTAGTACTTCAATAAGTTTGAATGTTTCTTCCGTATTTAAGCTTCCGTATTTATTAAGCTAAGTGACAGACAATCGTGCCTACTACCAGAATATTTACATATATAAGTTATATGAGCAAAGGAAAAGGAAATAACGGAACACTGTAGATGCGTAGTTATCCTATATTGAAGAGGAAGTAATCTGATTGCGTCGTAAGCTAATGTGTTGACTTCGTAAATTAAACTTGGCAGTAGAAGCGATTTTAATTCCATTTTTATTTCCAATTGATATTTGTGGCCACAATCACTTGGCACTCTAGTCCACAGAAGATTTACATTTTTGATATTGTTGGGATAGAAAGCAAGCCAGCGAAATCACATCTTAGCACAGTAGCGAGCAAAAGCTGAAGTGCGTAGTTATGAAAGATGGAAGCACGCGAAGAGAAAAGTTTTGGTTTACAAGGACAGTTTCAGTTCTTAATTATTACGTCATCAGAGTTGCGCCGATCATAGAGTGATCTAGAAATGACGCAATGCAGAGAAGTTATTACGATTTTAGAATAGAGAGGAAGAATTAATGTTTTATAGTTTAATCTATAATTTTGATTCATACATTGTTATCTTACATATATATATATATAAGTAGTTTTTCTGATTGCTAATCTTTCTGATTTCTAATGAATCTAAAGTAGGGTAGAGTTCGGAAAGCTTTAAAATGATCTTAGAAATTTTCACATTGACTTGTTTCATCCAGAAAAAGAAATATTTTATTCGCTAACATACCATTTTTATTTTCTTTTAAAAATATCTATCGATTTGGTTTCTATTACAAGTCGAATTAGAAAACTGTTGCCATTCTACTCGCCAGTGTATAACAATGCATTATAAGTTTGGTTTGGTTTATTTGATTATGACAGAGCACGCTACGACTATAGGAGGGAGGGATGCCTTTGTGCAAGACTTTCCACGGGAAAATGGCTCGTATGTAGGTTATGCGTGGGAGAAAACTGCGAAAAATGCTAGCAGCCAGCGTATTCATTCATGGCTGGCTCCAGCGAACAGGCTAACGCCTAGTTTCGAACAGAAGTCGAATTATCAGAGTTCGGCGGTTTTACCGCTCGGTCGCATAACAGTGCACTGTAATCCTTATATATTGTTTGAGTAATAAATGGATTATCAACAACAACATATAAAGAATTATATACAGCATGAAATACCACCCTTTTCCCCAAAAATATATGTCAATTTAGTTACATTCATAAATAACATGAAACATAATGAAAGAAGAAATTATCAATACTATTTTTAAATTTTTTTTCAATATTAAATTAATAATCTACGGAAGAAGATCACCAGAAATTCTTCTTAACCTGTTCAGAACCGGCAAAATGAAAAAAAAAGCGGCCCCGCACTCCGAAAGACGCACGGGAAGAACGAGTTTCCCCATTAAACCTAATTTCATCCAAAAATTTATTTAAAATCATTACTGCAATTAACTATGATGATAGTTACAGTTTATTACAGTAGTTATTCATAGTATTTGTAAAACACTTATATTGCAGTCAATGATAATAACTACTTTTTCAGTTCTTAAAATGTTTACTTTTGATTTTGGTATTTTTGTGATTCAGAATTTTTCTTTTTACTTTTTTACGGATTTTACTGCGATAGAAATCTAAAAATACTAATTTAAAATATCAATTAAAATACTGTATAAAAAATCTGGTTATTATAATTATTTATGGTTTTAATTGAATTTCTGTTCCTTGGAGACGGTATTAAAAAGGTTTCTAATGATAAATTATATTGTATATAGTAAGAAATTTAGAACTAATATTTCACAAGGACCAGAAATAGAAATTCATAATTAATAAATTTCAAATAATCATATAAATGCAACAAAGAATTTAAAAATCTTAAAATCAAAACATTTCAAAGAAGCAAAACCTCATTTAAAAAAATTAATGAAATTTAAAGAAAAAAAAAAAGAAGAGGAATTGAATCAACTTCAATGTCACTTCATCGGGGGGAGGAACTTTGAAATTAATTGAAATCTCTCTTCTGCAAAAATCCTTGCTTTTCTGTATCCAGAATTATCCGATGTACCATTTCAATGTATTTTAATTATAATTATAATAATTCACCCGAAAATTCTGGCCTTTTCCCAAAGCAAGGAAAAAACAAAGTAAATTCTAATTAGAATAATTAGAATAATCTTAAATAAAGAGAATTCTACTTTTTTAAAGAATTTAAAACGAAAGTGAAAAAACAAAATACTTTAGTGAATAATTTTAAATTAAAATTTTTATCTTTAAACAGATAATCCAATGAATTAAGATGTGAGTGAATTCATAAAACAAAGTTGAAAAACTTAAAAACATTTGTAAAGTCCAAGTAACGTCCAGTTGTCTACCTTGTGTTAGTTTAGCAGTTTTTTAGCCAATATATAACCTGATAACCTGGAGGCTGTGTCGCTGATCGTGTCAGCGTGTTTATAACAGTTCGACGACTGTAAAAGTGATTTTACAGAGCTATCTGAATAATATTGGTAAATAAAGTATGTTTCGATACTTCATCAAGTAGTGTCATCATTATTCACTCCAAATCCATACAAACCCCGTACGAACGTGAAGGAAGAAAATAACGCAACAACTGGTGTCAGAAAAGAAAAAGCGCAACAATATTTTCCCTTTTTTTAATACTTTCAGGGGCAGTATATGAAATATTTAAAATGGTAGTAAAATTTTACAGGGATTGTAACATATGAACCCTAAGAACACAAAATTGAGACTAAAAAAGTATCTAGAATGAAATCCTGAATTTTGAGAACCGGTATATATATATTTTATACCGGTGCTCCTGTAAGACATTTTTTTTTCAGATAGCTGCCAATTATTAATTTTTGTTTTTTAATCTAGTTTTGCGTACTTTTGATGTGCATCTATAGAGATGGGTGCTCGAATATAGTTATGCAAGTCTGAAGTCAAAAATTTTTAAATGTTCGTTAGAAATTTAAAATTTTGAAAATAAAATTTATGTTTTTGTGCACTTTGATGATTCTACCCGCTGAACATACTGGCGTAAAATATGGGTAAAAAGCTTTTGCACTTGATTTAAATTCAATATTGTTATTTTATGAAAAAAATTAACAAATATAACACTGCATGCGTAAACCGTATCATGCTGTAATTGAATTATTAATATTGTTATAAGGAGATGTAAGTCAGGCGAAAAATAAAAAATTGAAAAATGAAACAATACGACTCAACTGAAAAAGAAAATGATGCTGCGTTTTTGAAGTTATTATATTTTATGCTTTAGGTAATATATAAAAAGAGCATGCTTTATCAAAACTAAGAAAGTAAGAAATAAACCCTCAAATATATATATATATATATATATATATATATATTTTCCCCTTTCAAATAACCTAAAACTGGCCTCAGAAATATTTTCCTACCTTTCACCAACTGTGAACACTTATTTCGAAAACCACGTACTGGTATCGTAAAGCCAGGGAAAATTTTTCTCTCGTCTTCCCTAGTTTTTCACCTGAAATTAACAAAGACGACACCCTAAAGCACAAAAGCATGCTTTTAAATCAGCAGTTTTCCCATTCCACTAAGAGACGGACATCATTTTGTGTGTTCTTATTCACAGCCTCTTTGTGAAGATCGTGTGACCTACGCAAGACAACTTCGATCGCCTCTTATTATTTTCGCTGCATTCTCGAATGTCAGAAAACATGCCACTTTTAACCACTACAATTGTATGACGTTTTGACGCTGGAGATTTTGAAATCGACGAGTCTTTTTGTGGGGAAAGAGTGAAGTGGTGAAAAACAGAGACGAATGAGAAACTCGATGGGAGTAGGCAAAGAATGAAAAGAAACTAAAATACTTTTATTCATTCTTTTAGCACAGGGTCAGTAAACTCCCCATCTTCCATAAACATAATACTGAATTTGAAACAACTTGTAAATTAAAAGTAAACAAATTATTACATCATAAACAATTATAATATTAAGAAATTCTGCTGTCTCACAGAGTAAGGACGCCGGTATATTTTAAGTATGGGTCTTAAAATTGTATAACTAATCTTCTTTGAATTATCAGTCTCGACTGAAATGCAGTAAATGTACAAGATTCAGTATGTGCACGTCATATATTTGCAGATTTTGATTCATAGGGTATTACTGCCATTTAGAATTAAAAAGAAACACTAGAAAATTAAAGGGTTTATCATATCTAGCGACGGTCCACGCTAGACGGGACTTTTCTGAGAAACGAGATTCTGGTAGCATTCGTTTAAACGGGAGGATTCCTAGAAGAAACAGCTCCTCTGCTAACCTAGCTATGTAGGTTTCCTGGAAATGTGCGGGTTCAGAGAAATGTCCCTTTCGACGTCCAGCCCCGCGAAGCCTATGTAATAGGGACTTAACGGTTACAGCTTTTGAGGTAGGAAAATTAGCATTTTTTTAGCAGTTTAAAAAGCTGACAAAAATCCGATATATTTTAGATACCGGTGCCCTTTAAAGGGTTAAGGAACTTTTTTTTAATCATAGTACACACTGTCATCTTGACCTTGTGCAACTGCACATTTGTGCAGTTGCACAAGTTCAAATATCCCTGATCCGCTCCCCCCCGCCCGAAAAAAAAAAAAAAAAAAACTGGAACCGAAAAAGCATATTGAAGGTCAAAACTCTGTAGCACCTTATTCGAAAATATATAATTGATTTCAAACGCCATCTACCGTCGTTAAAAACTTTGTTGTGACTAATAGTTCTGATATCAGATAAAGTCCACAAAATCTATCGTAAGTAGGAGGCAAGATTGCATCTGTCGTTGGCAACAGCCTTGGGAACCATAGAGGTGACAGTACGACTTTGCTCACTTTCGCCCCCAATTTTGAAGGAGAGAACCCCGGGGGAGACACGTCCAATGGTCTGCCACTTTTCTTCCACCGCTAATCTTTCGAGAGGACTTCTGGCACGCCGCATAATTTTCAGTGCCCCCATGCCGGACAGGCACTATATGTTTACAAATAACCATGCCTTCTCTGGAAATCGAGCCCGTGTCGTCCGGTGCGGTAGTCAGAGTCGCTAACAACTATCCCGTTTGGGTGGCAGGTAAAACGTTCTGCTTTTCACAATCTCGCCGTTGAGATCTCAGGCCTCAGGATTCGGACAGGCTGGTCACGTGTATGATGCCGTGGGCCGTGAAGGGAGAATCGCGTGAGCGCGTATATTGATCACAGTCCTGAACGGGTTAGACCATTATCGATTTTAAATAACTGACCTGGTTACTAAAAATTTAATTAAAAAGCCAGAATCTGAATATCCAGTATTTAGAAATTCCAAGAAAATGCAACATTTCCATTTTAAAATTCTGTCCTGTTTCACACTTTTGGTCAGATGTCAGTAACCAGCACTGACTACAGAAATCGAACCGATGTTCCCAGTAGTAGTTTCCTGTCGCAGAGTTTTGTGCCGCTTAACATGATGTTTGTTTCGTCAGCGGTGACGCAGAACTTAACTTATTTTTCTGCCCTCTAGTACTGCTCATGCTCCCAACAATAAGCATTATCATTCATTCCTTTGTTTTGAATTTGTGATGTTACCATTTTCTGTTTTCCCGTGCCTCTGCTTACAGCCCTTGGTAGAAATGATAAGATTTTTCATCCGCCCCAAAATTATCGTTTTAGAAACAGATATTACTTATGGCCTTATCAGACTACGGACAAGCAGTAAGAACTTTTTCCGAGAAAGTCTTTCTCCCAGAACTATAATATGTTTCTTTAGGCACCTCAAGTCCATTTTCCTACTCGCTTGCCTCATAACCATGGTAACGACTGCTGCGAAAGATGGTCAACTACGCTAGTTTCCTAAAATCCTATAATTCATTGTGTGCGGGGATAACGACACGCATTACGATCGTAAATGAAGAGAGGGTCGTTATGACTTGAAGCGCTGGTTTATGAATACAGTTTGGTAAATTTCTACCCATAGCTTTGGGGGGGGATGTTACATTTAGAGATGTGTTTTGTGTACATATACGATATATTTTTAAAAGCTAAGGATAAAAATGCGCTGGGAACTCTGTCTGCATAGGTAATTGTAAAAATGGCATGGTTATGCGCTAACATATTATATAACCACAAAGTGGCTTAAAAATATTTTAATAATAACAATAATAATTTCCTCAAGAAAAATTTAATAGCTATTTATGTTAGCAAGGAGTTTTTATATATAGAATAGAACCAAATTATTTACAACTCCAGTTATATTGCTTGCTTTTTCTTCTTTCCAGATCAAGTAAAATAAAACAAGTTGTTAATTTGTTATAGCATTTGTAATTTTTTTATTTAAATGATATAAAAATTTAAACTATCATATTTCCTTGCGTATTTTCTTCACTAGCTTTTTAACGCTAGGTTCCGAAAATTTTTTAAATATTCGCATAACTTCCCCCTTCCTCTGTTGTACATAGTTTTCCCCTCTGTGGGCTATTTATTAGTAAATTGTATTCCGTTGTTTACTTTTATTTTTATTCAGAGTATTCAATTTTTTACTTGCTCTTTATTTGATGCATTTTACTTTCCCTTGCGTTTATCATTTCAAGCATATTTTCTGCAGATTCTTCGTTAAGCGAACCGGACTTGTTAGGTCTTCTTATACTTAAGAAAACTTTCCCACCATGTGATTTCACCTTACTTATATTATTTACGTTCCAGCTCATTGTGGCCTTGCCTACTGCTAATGTGTTTGATCTTTGGAAAGTCGGGTCTTTTGTTCGCCGCCTTCTTCTCCATTTCTTTGCTGTACTTCTCTATTCCTTCGCTCGTCTCCGTGCCTTCGATATGTCTCAAGACTCATTCATATGAAGTGCCCCCGAAGCTTTGCAAGGTAACTAAGCTGACCGGCTCAGTCCCCCGTCAGATATTATGTTAATGTTACTATGTATTCATATTGGAATGTAGGTTCCTTTCAAAGAAATTCTACTATCGTAGTTACGAGTAGTTTATCCTCGTTTCTTATGACTCATTTCCATTTGTTATATTCTTATTGTAACCCTCTTCTTCGGAAATTAAATGACTTGCATGATTTTACCTTCTCTGTTTTTAGACGGTGCGATTAGCTAAAAAGGGGGGGATTGCAGGATTGTTAATGAATTTTCTTTTCCTCCATCAACAGACGCAAGATGGTAACAACCCATTGATAAACACATATTGGAAATAAGTACACATCATACGCTGCCTTATCAGTAAACGCTAGAGTTGGAAGTGCCATCCGCTCTGGAATTGATTCAAAGAACCGATTCACTTTACTGAGCGAATTCACTCCGATTCCAGGAAACAAAGTCGCATGTGTTTTACAGCTCCCATACAGCTCTTGTTGGAAGAGTGCCAGAAATACAGATCTGCAGACAGATTCACGAAAAAAAGAGCGGAGATCTTGTGCGAAGCGTGCCAGGAAAGTTGGAATCTCATTTTATGGAGAAAAGCATGATTATCCTCCCATTTTAAAAGTGAATTTAATTTTTATCACTTTAAAGCTTTTTGACTATTTTTGTTATTCTAGAATTTTAGTGCCAGTTCTATGTAGAAAGGAGGTTTTAGAGAATCTAAATACTTCAGTTGAAAGAAATCAGTTCAGGGAGTTAGTGTTTGATTGAGTTGATTTTACCAATCCCACCGCCCGTTCGATTCTTGAGCCGCTTTGCTCCATCTCTTGATTCGCCTGTCGTTGCGGATTTTTTTTTTTTTTAAATCAAGGTTAGTATTAGTGAACGGCGAGTCATAAAAGAGAGCCAATTTATTTCAATGAGCGAATGGTTCCAATTGAATCTTATAAAACAATCGTTTTCCCCATCCCCCGTAGCTTTTGGGGGGAAAGGTACATTCAGAGATGTGTTTTACGTACATATACGATATAGCTTATGGAGCTTGCCATATTTGTTGAATTTGTTGCCCCCAAAAATTCAGAAATCGCAGAAATATTTGAGCTAGGGCATTATCTTGGTTTAAATTCCACGTATTATCTCGCCACAGGGTCGCTTTTGCGAACTGATCTTTGCAAACACAACAAAACATTTAAGTAATATTCTTTATTAAAATAGTTTGACCAGTTAGTTAAACTTCCGACGGACCTTTCATTTGATTGTTGATCGAAAATCAGATTGTATATTCTGTTATAAGGTAATAAGGTCTTTTGAGAAAGCAACTGATGAACCAGCTTGATATGTTGCTGAATCTAAAATTTGACGTTTTTGGAACCACTCGAGAAGCGATGCGCCATAGGCTCAATGATTTTTCAAAAGTGCTTGTTAAAAATCCAAGTACTGCAGAAACTTACTGTATAGTATCCCTAATTGTTCAATGAAGAAGGTCTCTCACTTCATCTACATCTTCCTGAATAAATGAAGTGGAATGTTTAGCTGCTTCGACGCGTCATCTCTATTTCTTACATGTCTTACACTATTCAGAACCTCTACGTTTAAATTAAAGAGTTGTCTTGAAAGTTTTTGCAAACCTTTCAAATGGTTTTGTAGCAGAAATTTATTGCCAAAATAAAATTTTTTGTATATACTTCTCTCAACGGTATTCGCTTTGCCATTTTCGGAAATCACCAAAGTAAAGATTCTTTATTGATTTATTTGCAATGGTAAAAGGAAATGAAGTATAGATTGTCGCAGATATTGACGAAAGTTGTAACAGCGCTTGAAAAATTTCTGCAAGCGATTTCTTACACGTGCTTTAATCGTTCACGAATCGTTTCGCTCATTAATATTAATGGTTAAGCTTCTGTTTAAAGATATGAAAAGCTTACGAGCTATTAAATTAGTGACAGAAAAGGCTATGAAACTAACTCGAACGTAAAACAGAATTTTGCGCACTTTTGACTGATTATGATCTATTTAAATTACCATCCTTAAATTCTAAATTATGATACGAATGTCAGTTAGGAATTCTTAAGAGGCTAAAAGTCGTAAGAGTATCAATTTACGAGAGTCATGTAGAGCAAGTTTACGTTAGAACTGGAAGAAGTTCTAGTTACATTGCATCCTTTTATATCATTAATCTTTGCTGGTTTATGATAGGTATTCGAATAACTAACGGATCGTGATCATATTATGATTTCTTGGAACTCAAACATCATCAATCCAGCAAGAATCGGCTTTTAGGCGACGAAAGGCGCATGCGCCGTTTTAACCACAGACAAACATAATAATAGCTTTCAACGTATGACGTAGGCGAATTGATCATGTCTGTAATATAAAAAATTACACTCCTCTTAAAATTGCTATCGAATGGATTGAATTGTTATTGAATGGATACTGCTAGTTGAGCTGGAGTTCAAAAAATGACTGTCTTAAAATCAATATCTACTATACAATAATATTAATTATTATTGCAGTTCTACTGAGTGAGCAACCACTGCATGTTAATAAATCTGTTTTATTTGAAATATATTTTTAATGGGGCATTTACTTCTAATTTATTTTTATTAATTGAGAAAACTGATTTACTAAATTGATAAATATTTAAAGTAATCAATCGTTGACATGGATCCTTTGATACCCATTGATAAATACATATTGGAAATAAGTACACATCATACGCTGCCTTATCAGTAAACACTAGAGTTGGAAGTGCCATCCGCTCTGGAATTGATTCAAAGAACCGATTCACTTTACTGAGCGAATTCACTCCGATTCCAGGAAACAAAGTCGCATGTGTTTTACAGCTCCCATACAGCTCTTGTTGGAAGAGTGCCAGAAATACAGATCTGCAGACAGATTCACGAAAAAAAGAGCGGAGATCTTGTGCGAAGCGTGCCAGGAAAGTTGGAATCTCATTTTATGGAGAAAAGCATGATTATCCTCCCATTTTAAAAGTGAATTTAATTTTTATCACTTTAAAGCTTTTTGACTATTTTTGTTATTCTAGAATTTTAGTGCCAGTTCTATGTAGAAAGGAGGTTTTAGAGAATCTCAATACTTCAGTTGAAAGAAATCAGTTCATGGAGTTAGTGTTTGATTGAGTTGATTTTACCAATCCCACCGCCCGTTCGATTCTTGAGCCGCTTTGCTCCATCTCTTGATTCGCCTGTCGTTGCGGATTTTTTTTTTTTTTTTTTTTTTTTTTTTTTTTTAAATCAAGGTTAGTATTAGTGAACGGCGAGTCATAAAAGAGAGCCAATTTATTTCAGTGAGCGAATGGTTCCAATTGAATCTTATAAAACAATCGTTTTCCCCATCCCCCGTAGCTTTTGGGGGGAAAGGTACATTCAGAGATGTGTTTTACGTACATATACGATATAGCTTATGGAGCTTGCCATATTTGTTGAATTTGTTGCCCCCAAAAATTCAGAAATCGCAGAAATATTTGAGCTAGGGCATTATCTTGGTTTAAATTCCACGTATTATCTCGCCACAGGGTCGCTTTTGCGAACTGATCTTTGCAAACACAACAAAACATTTAAGTAATATTCTTTATTAAAATAGTTTGACCAGTTAGTTAAACTTCCGACGGACCTTTCATTTGATTGTTGATCGAAAATCAGATTGTATATTCTGTTATAAGGTAATAAGGTCTTTTGAGAAAGCAACTGATGAACCAGCTTGATATGTTGCTGAATCTAAAATTTGACGTTTTTGGAACCACTCGAGAAGCGATGCGCCATAGGCTCAATGATTTTTCAAAAGTGCTTGTTAAAAATCCAAGTACTGCAGAAACTTACTGTATAGTATCCCTAATTGTTCAATGAAGAAGGTCTCTCACTTCATCTACATCTTCCTGAATAAATGAAGTGGAATGTTTAGCTGCTTCGACGCGTCATCTCTATTTCTTACATGTCTTACACTATTCAGAACCTCTACGTTTAAATTAAAGAGTTGTCTTGAAAGTTTTTGCAAACCTTTCAAATGGTTTTGTAGCAGAAATTTATTGCCAAAATAAAATTTTTTGTATATACTTCTCTCAACGGTATTCGCTTTGCCATTTTCGGAAATCACCAAAGTAAAGATTCTTTATTGATTTATTTGCAATGGTAAAAGGAAATGAAGTATAGATTGTCGCAGATATTGACGAAAGTTGTAACAGCGCTTGAAAAATTTCTGCAAGCGATTTCTTGCACGTGCTTTAATCGTTCACGAATCGTTTCGCTCATTAATATTAATGGTTAAGCTTCTGTTTAAAGATATGAAAAGCTTACGAGCTATTAAATTAGTGACAGAAAAGGCTATGAAACTAACTCGAACGTAAAACAGAATTTTGCGCACTTTTGACTGATTATGATCTATTTAAATTACCATCCTTAAATTCTAAATTATGATACGAATGTCAGTTAGGAATTCTTAAGAGGCTAAAAGTCGTAAGAGTATCAATTTACGAGAGTCATGTAGAGCAAGTTTACGTTAGAACTGGAAGAAGTTCTAGTTACATTGCATCCTTTTATATCATTAATCTTTGCTGGTTTATGATAGGTATTCGAATAACTAACGGATCGTGATCATATTATGATTTCTTGGAACTCAAACATCATCAATCCAGCAAGAATCGGCTTTTAGGCGACGAAAGGCGCATGCGCCGTTTTAACCACAGACAAACATAATAATAGCTTTCAACGTATGACGTAGGCGAATTGATCATGTCTGTAATATAAAAAATTACACTCCTCTTAAAATTGCTATCGAATGGATTGAATTGTTATTGAATGGATACTGCTAGTTGAGCTGGAGTTCAAAAAATGACTGTCTTAAAATCAATATCTACTATACAATAATATTAATTATTATTGCAGTTCTACTGAGTGAGCAACCACTGCATGTTAATAAATCTGTTTTATTTGAAATATATTTTTAATGGGGCATTTACTTCTAATTTATTTTTATTAATTGAGAAAACTGATTTACTAAATTGATAAATATTTAAAGTAATCAATCGTTGACATGGATCCTTTGATACCCATTGATAAATACATATTGGAAATAAGTACACATCATACGCTGCCTTATCAGTAAACACTAGAGTTGGAAGTGCCATCCGCTCTGGAATTGATTCAAAGAACCGATTCACTTTACTGAGCGAATTCACTCCGATTCCAGGAAACAAAGTCGCATGTGTTTTACAGCTCCCATACAGCTCTTGTTGGAAGAGTGCCAGAAATACAGATCTGCAGACAGATTCACGAAAAAAAGAGCGGAGATCTTGTGCGAAGCGTGCCAGGAAAGTTGGAATCTCATTTTATGGAGAAAAGCATGATTATCCTCCCATTTTAAAAGTGAATTTAATTTTTATCACTTTAAAGCTTTTTGACTATTTTTGTTATTCTAGAATTTTAGTGCCAGTTCTATGTAGAAAGGAGGTTTTAGAGAATCTCAATACTTCAGTTGAAAGAAATCAGTTCATGGAGTTAGTGTTTGATTGAGTTGATTTTACCAATCCCACCGCCCGTTCGATTCTTGAGCCGCTTTGCTCCATCTCTTGATTCGCCTGTCGTTGCGGATTTTTTTTTTTTTTTTTTTTTTTAAATCAAGGTTAGTATTAGTGAACGGCGAGTCATAAAAGAGAGCCAATTTATTTCAGTGAGCGAATGGTTCCAATTGAATCTTATAAAACAATCGTTTTCCCCATCCCCCGTAGCTTTTGGGGGGAAAGGTACATTCAGAGATGTGTTTTACGTACATATACGATATAGCTTATGGAGCTTGCCATATTTGTTGAATTTGTTGCCCCCAAAAATTCAGAAATCGCAGAAATATTTGAGCTAGGGCATTATCTTGGTTTAAATTCCACGTATTATCTCGCCACAGGGTCGCTTTTGCGAACTGATCTTTGCAAACACAACAAAACATTTAAGTAATATTCTTTATTAAAATAGTTTGACCAGTTAGTTAAACTTCCGACGGACCTTTCATTTGATTGTTGATCGAAAATCAGATTGTATATTCTGTTATAAGGTAATAAGGTCTTTTGAGAAAGCAACTGATGAACCAGCTTGATATGTTGCTGAATCTAAAATTTGACGTTTTTGGAACCACTCGAGAAGCGATGCGCCATAGGCTCAATGATTTTTCAAAAGTGCTTGTTAAAAATCCAAGTACTGCAGAAACTTACTGTATAGTATCCCTAATTGTTCAATGAAGAAGGTCTCTCACTTCATCTACATCTTCCTGAATAGATGAAGTGGAATGTTTAGCTGCTTCGACGCGTCATCTCTATTTCTTACATGTCTTACACTATTCAGAACCTCTACGTTTAAATTAAAGAGTTGTCTTGAAAGTTTTTGCAAACCTTTCAAATGGTTTTGTAGCAGAAATTTATTGCCAAAATAAAATTTTTTGTATATACTTCTCTCAACGGTATTCGCTTTGCCATTTTCGGAAATCACCAAAGTAAAGATTCTTTATTGATTTATTTGCAATGGTAAAAGGAAATGAAGTATAGATTGTCGCAGATATTGACGAAAGTTGTAACAGCGCTTGAAAAATTTCTGCAAGCGATTTCTTGCACGTGCTTTAATCGTTCACGAATCGTTTCGCTCATTAATATTAATGGTTAAGCTTCTGTTTAAAGATATGAAAAGCTTACGAGCTATTAAATTAGTGACAGAAAAGGCTATGAAACTAACTCGAACGTAAAACAGAATTTTGCGCACTTTTGACTGATTATGATCTATTTAAATTACCATCCTTAAATTCTAAATTATGATACGAATGTCAGTTAGGAATTCTTAAGAGGCTAAAAGTCGTAAGAGTATCAATTTACGAGAGTCATGTAGAGCAAGTTTACGTTAGAACTGGAAGAAGTTCTAGTTACATTGCATCCTTTTATATCATTAATCTTTGCTGGTTTATGATAGGTATTCGAATAACTAACGGATCGTGATCATATTATGATTTCTTGGAACTCAAACATCATCAATCCAGCAAGAATCGGCTTTTAGGCGACGAAAGGCGCATGCGCCGTTTTAACCACAGACAAACATAATAATAGCTTTCAACGTATGACGTAGGCGAATTGATCATGTCTGTAATATAAAAAATTACACTCCTCTTAAAATTGCTATCGAATGGATTGAATTGTTATTGAATGGATACTGCTAGTTGAGCTGGAGTTCAAAAAATGACTGTCTTAAAATCAATATCTACTATACAATAATATTAATTATTATTGCAGTTCTACTGAGTGAGCAACCACTGCATGTTAATAAATCTGTTTTATTTGAAATATATTTTTAATGGGGCATTTACTTCTAATTTATTTTTATTAATTGAGAAAACTGATTTACTAAATTGATAAATATTTAAAGTAATCAATCGTTGACATGGATCCTTTGATACCCATTGATAAATACATATTGGAAATAAGTACACATCATACGCTGCCTTATCAGTAAACACTAGAGTTGGAAGTGCCATCCGCTCTGGAATTGATTCAAAGAACCGATTCACTTTACTGAGCGAATTCACTCCGATTCCAGGAAACAAAGTCGCATGTGTTTTACAGCTCCCATACAGCTCTTGTTGGAAGAGTGCCAGAAATACAGATCTGCAGACAGATTCACGAAAAAAAGAGCGGAGATCTTGTGCGAAGCGTGCCAGGAAAGTTGGAATCTCATTTTATGGAGAAAAGCATGATTATCCTCCCATTTTAAAAGTGAATTTAATTTTTATCACTTTAAAGCTTTTTGACTATTTTTGTTATTCTAGAATTTTAGTGCCAGTTCTATGTAGAAAGGAGGTTTTAGAGAATCTCAATACTTCAGTTGAAAGAAATCAGTTCATGGAGTTAGTGTTTGATTGAGTTGATTTTACCAATCCCACCGCCCGTTCGATTCTTGAGCCGCTTTGCTCCATCTCTTGATTCGCCTGTCGTTGCGGATTTTTTTTTTTTTTTTTTTTTTTAAATCAAGGTTAGTATTAGTGAACGGCGAGTCATAAAAGAGAGCCAATTTATTTCAGTGAGCGAATGGTTCCAATTGAATCTTATAAAACAATCGTTTTCCCCATCCACCGTAGCTTTTGGGGGGAAAGGTACATTCAGAGATGTGTTTTACGTACATATACGATATAGCTTATGGAGCTTGCCATATTTGTTGAATTTGTTGCCCCCAAAAATTCAGAAATCGCAGAAATATTTGAGCTAGGGCATTATCTTGGTTTAAATTCCACGTATTATCTCGCCACAGGGTCGCTTTTGCGAACTGATCTTTGCAAACACAACAAAACATTTAAGTAATATTCTTTATTAAAATAGTTTGACCAGTTAGTTAAACTTCCGACGGACCTTTCATTTGATTGTTGATCGAAAATCAGATTGTATATTCTGTTATAAGGTAATAAGGTCTTTTGAGAAAGCAACTGATGAACCAGCTTGATATGTTGCTGAATCTAAAATTTGACGTTTTTGGAACCACTCGAGAAGCGATGCGCCATAGGCTCAATGATTTTTCAAAAGTGCTTGTTAAAAATCCAAGTACTGCAGAAACTTACTGTATAGTATCCCTAATTGTTCAATGAAGAAGGTCTCTCACTTCATCTACATCTTCCTGAATAGATGAAGTGGAATGTTTAGCTGCTTCGACGCGTCATCTCTATTTCTTACATGTCTTACACTATTCAGAACCTCTACGTTTAAATTAAAGAGTTGTCTTGAAAGTTTTTGCAAACCTTTCAAATGGTTTTGTAGCAGAAATTTATTGCCAAAATAAAATTTTTTGTATATACTTCTCTCAACGGTATTCGCTTTGCCATTTTCGGAAATCACCAAAGTAAAGATTCTTTATTGATTTATTTGCAATGGTAAAAGGAAATGAAGTATAGATTGTCGCAGATATTGACGAAAGTTGTAACAGCGCTTGAAAAATTTCTGCAAGCGATTTCTTGCACGTGCTTTAATCGTTCACGAATCGTTTCGCTCATTAATATTAATGGTTAAGCTTCTGTTTAAAGATATGAAAAGCTTACGAGCTATTAAATTAGTGACAGAAAAGGCTATGAAACTAACTCGAACGTAAAACAGAATTTTGCGCACTTTTGACTGATTATGATCTATTTAAATTACCATCCTTAAATTCTAAATTATGATACGAATGTCAGTTAGGAATTCTTAAGAGGCTAAAAGTCGTAAGAGTATCAATTTACGAGAGTCATGTAGAGCAAGTTTACGTTAGAACTGGAAGAAGTTCTAGTTACATTGCATCCTTTTATATCATTAATCTTTGCTGGTTTATGATAGGTATTCGAATAACTAACGGATCGTGATCATATTATGATTTCTTGGAACTCAAACATCATCAATCCAGCAAGAATCGGCTTTTAGGCGACGAAAGGCGCATGCGCCGTTTTAACCACAGACAAACATAATAATAGCTTTCAACGTATGACGTAGGCGAATTGATCATGTCTGTAATATAAAAAATTACACTCCTCTTAAAATTGCTATCGAATGGATTGAATTGTTATTGAATGGATACTGCTAGTTGAGCTGGAGTTCAAAAAATGACTGTCTTAAAATCAATATCTACTATACAATAATATTAATTATTATTGCAGTTCTACTGAGTGAGCAACCACTGCATGTTAATAAATCTGTTTTATTTGAAATATATTTTTAATGGGGCATTTACTTCTAATTTATTTTTATTAATTGAGAAAACTGATTTACTAAATTGATAAATATTTAAAGTAATCAATCGTTGACATGGATCCTTTGATACCCATTGATAAATACATATTGGAAATAAGTACACATCATACGCTGCCTTATCAGTAAACACTAGAGTTGGAAGTGCCATCCGCTCTGGAATTGATTCAAAGAACCGATTCACTTTACTGAGCGAATTCACTCCGATTCCAGGAAACAAAGTCGCATGTGTTTTACAGCTCCCATACAGCTCTTGTTGGAAGAGTGCCAGAAATACAGATCTGCAGACAGATTCACGAAAAAAAGAGCGGAGATCTTGTGCGAAGCGTGCCAGGAAAGTTGGAATCTCATTTTATGGAGAAAAGCATGATTATCCTCCCATTTTAAAAGTGAATTTAATTTTTATCACTTTAAAGCTTTTTGACTATTTTTGTTATTCTAGAATTTTAGTGCCAGTTCTATGTAGAAAGGAGGTTTTAGAGAATCTCAATACTTCAGTTGAAAGAAATCAGTTCATGGAGTTAGTGTTTGATTGAGTTGATTTTACCAATCCCACCGCCCGTTCGATTCTTGAGCCGCTTTGCTCCATCTCTTGATTCGCCTGTCGTTGCGGATTTTTTTTTTTTTTTTTTTTTTTTTAAATCAAGGTTAGTATTAGTGAACGGCGAGTCATAAAAGAGAGCCAATTTATTTCAGTGAGCGAATGGTTCCAATTGAATCTTATAAAACAATCGTTTTCCCCATCCACCGTAGCTTTTGGGGGGAAAGGTACATTCAGAGATGTGTTTTACGTACATATACGATATAGCTTATGGAGCTTGCCATATTTGTTGAATTTGTTGCCCCCAAAAATTCAGAAATCGCAGAAATATTTGAGCTAGGGCATTATCTTGGTTTAAATTCCACGTATTATCTCGCCACAGGGTCGCTTTTGCGAACTGATCTTTGCAAACACAACAAAACATTTAAGTAATATTCTTTATTAAAATAGTTTGACCAGTTAGTTAAACTTCCGACGGACCTTTCATTTGATTGTTGATCGAAAATCAGATTGTATATTCTGTTATAAGGTAATAAGGTCTTTTGAGAAAGCAACTGATGAACCAGCTTGATATGTTGCTGAATCTAAAATTTGACGTTTTTGGAACCACTCGAGAAGCGATGCGCCATAGGCTCAATGATTTTTCAAAAGTGCTTGTTAAAAATCCAAGTACTGCAGAAACTTACTGTATAGTATCCCTAATTGTTCAATGAAGAAGGTCTCTCACTTCATCTACATCTTCCTGAATAGATGAAGTGGAATGTTTAGCTGCTTCGACGCGTCATCTCTATTTCTTACATGTCTTACACTATTCAGAACCTCTACGTTTAAATTAAAGAGTTGTCTTGAAAGTTTTTGCAAACCTTTCAAATGGTTTTGTAGCAGAAATTTATTGCCAAAATAAAATTTTTTGTATATACTTCTCTCAACGGTATTCGCTTTGCCATTTTCGGAAATCACCAAAGTAAAGATTCTTTATTGATTTATTTGCAATGGTAAAAGGAAATGAAGTATAGATTGTCGCAGATATTGACGAAAGTTGTAACAGCGCTTGAAAAATTTCTGCAAGCGATTTCTTGCACGTGCTTTAATCGTTCACGAATCGTTTCGCTCATTAATATTAATGGTTAAGCTTCTGTTTAAAGATATGAAAAGCTTACGAGCTATTAAATTAGTGACAGAAAAGGCTATGAAACTAACTCGAACGTAAAACAGAATTTTGCGCACTTTTGACTGATTATGATCTATTTAAATTACCATCCTTAAATTCTAAATTATGATACGAATGTCAGTTAGGAATTCTTAAGAGGCTAAAAGTCGTAAGAGTATCAATTTACGAGAGTCATGTAGAGCAAGTTTACGTTAGAACTGGAAGAAGTTCTAGTTACATTGCATCCTTTTATATCATTAATCTTTGCTGGTTTATGATAGGTATTCGAATAACTAACGGATCGTGATCATATTATGATTTCTTGGAACTCAAACATCATCAATCCAGCAAGAATCGGCTTTTAGGCGACGAAAGGCGCATGCGCCGTTTTAACCACAGACAAACATAATAATAGCTTTCAACGTATGACGTAGGCGAATTGATCATGTCTGTAATATAAAAAATTACACTCCTCTTAAAATTGCTATCGAATGGATTGAATTGTTATTGAATGGATACTGCTAGTTGAGCTGGAGTTCAAAAAATGACTGTCTTAAAATCAATATCTACTATACAATAATATTAATTATTATTGCAGTTCTACTGAGTGAGCAACCACTGCATGTTAATAAATCTGTTTTATTTGAAATATATTTTTAATGGGGCATTTACTTCTAATTTATTTTTATTAATTGAGAAAACTGATTTACTAAATTGATAAATATTTAAAGTAATCAATCGTTGACATGGATCCTTTGATACCCATTGATAAATACATATTGGAAATAAGTACACATCATACGCTGCCTTATCAGTAAACACTAGAGTTGGAAGTGCCATCCGCTCTGGAATTGATTCAAAGAACCGATTCACTTTACTGAGCGAATTCACTCCGATTCCAGGAAACAAAGTCGCATGTGTTTTACAGCTCCCATACAGCTCTTGTTGGAAGAGTGCCAGAAATACAGATCTGCAGACAGATTCACGAAAAAAAGAGCGGAGATCTTGTGCGAAGCGTGCCAGGAAAGTTGGAATCTCATTTTATGGAGAAAAGCATGATTATCCTCCCATTTTAAAAGTGAATTTAATTTTTATCACTTTAAAGCTTTTTGACTATTTTTGTTATTCTAGAATTTTAGTGCCAGTTCTATGTAGAAAGGAGGTTTTAGAGAATCTCAATACTTCAGTTGAAAGAAATCAGTTCATGGAGTTAGTGTTTGATTGAGTTGATTTTACCAATCCCACCGCCCGTTCGATTCTTGAGCCGCTTTGCTCCATCTCTTGATTCGCCTGTCGTTGCGGATTTTTTTTTTTTTTTTTTTTTTTTTTTTTTTTTAAATCAAGGTTAGTATTAGTGAACGGCGAGTCATAAAAGAGAGCCAATTTATTTCAGTGAGCGAATGGTTCCAATTGAATCTTATAAAACAATCGTTTTCCCCATCCCCCGTAGCTTTTGGGGGGAAAGGTACAAAGGTGTTTTACGTACATATACGATATAGCTTATGGAGCTTGCCATATTTGTTGAATTTGTTGCCCCCAAAAATTCAGAAATCGCAGAAATATTTGAGCTAGGGCATTATCTTGGTTTAAATTCCACGTATTATCTCGCCACAGGGTCGCTTTTGCGAACTGATCTTTGCAAACACAACAAAACATTTAAGTAATATTCTTTATTAAAATAGTTTGACCAGTTAGTTAAACTTCCGACGGACCTTTCATTTGATTGTTGATCGAAAATCAGATTGTATATTCTGTTATAAGGTAATAAGGTCTTTTGAGAAAGCAACTGATGAACCAGCTTGATATGTTGCTGAATCTAAAATTTGACGTTTTTGGAACCACTCGAGAAGCGATGCGCCATAGGCTCAATGATTTTTCAAAAGTGCTTGTTAAAAATCCAAGTACTGCAGAAACTTACTGTATAGTATCCCTAATTGTTCAATGAAGAAGGTCTCTCACTTCATCTACATCTTCCTGAATAAATGAAGTGGAATGTTTAGCTGCTTCGACGCGTCATCTCTATTTCTTACATGTCTTACACTATTCAGAACCTCTACGTTTAAATTAAAGAGTTGTCTTGAAAGTTTTTGCAAACCTTTCAAATGGTTTTGTAGCAGAAATTTATTGCCAAAATAAAATTTTTTGTATATACTTCTCTCAACGGTATTCGCTTTGCCATTTTCGGAAATCACCAAAGTAAAGATTCTTTATTGATTTATTTGCAATGGTAAAAGGAAATGAAGTATAGATTGTCGCAGATATTGACGAAAGTTGTAACAGCGCTTGAAAAATTTCTGCAAGCGATTTCTTGCACGTGCTTTAATCGTTCACGAATCGTTTCGCTCATTAATATTAATGGTTAAGCTTCTGTTTAAAGATATGAAAAGCTTACGAGCTATTAAATTAGTGACAGAAAAGGCTATGAAACTAACTCGAACGTAAAACAGAATTTTGCGCACTTTTGACTGATTATGATCTATTTAAATTACCATCCTTAAATTCTAAATTATGATACGAATGTCAGTTAGGAATTCTTAAGAGGCTAAAAGTCGTAAGAGTATCAATTTACGAGAGTCATGTAGAGCAAGTTTACGTTAGAACTGGAAGAAGTTCTAGTTACATTGCATCCTTTTATATCATTAATCTTTGCTGGTTTATGATAGGTATTCGAATAACTAACGGATCGTGATCATATTATGATTTCTTGGAACTCAAACATCATCAATCCAGCAAGAATCGGCTTTTAGGCGACGAAAGGCGCATGCGCCGTTTTAACCACAGACAAACATAATAATAGCTTTCAACGTATGACGTAGGCGAATTGATCATGTCTGTAATATAAAAAATTACACTCCTCTTAAAATTGCTATCGAATGGATTGAATTGTTATTGAATGGATACTGCTAGTTGAGCTGGAGTTCAAAAAATGACTGTCTTAAAATCAATATCTACTATACAATAATATTAATTATTATTGCAGTTCTACTGAGTGAGCAACCACTGCATGTTAATAAATCTGTTTTATTTGAAATATATTTTTAATGGGGCATTTACTTCTAATTTATTTTTATTAATTGAGAAAACTGATTTACTAAATTGATAAATATTTAAAGTAATCAATCGTTGACATGGATCCTTTGATACCCATTGATAAATACATATTGGAAATAAGTACACATCATACGCTGCCTTATCAGTAAACACTAGAGTTGGAAGTGCCATCCGCTCTGGAATTGATTCAAAGAACCGATTCACTTTACTGAGCGAATTCACTCCGATTCCAGGAAACAAAGTCGCATGTGTTTTACAGCTCCCATACAGCTCTTGTTGGAAGAGTGCCAGAAATACAGATCTGCAGACAGATTCACGAAAAAAAGAGCGGAGATCTTGTGCGAAGCGTGCCAGGAAAGTTGGAATCTCATTTTATGGAGAAAAGCATGATTATCCTCCCATTTTAAAAGTGAATTTAATTTTTATCACTTTAAAGCTTTTTGACTATTTTTGTTATTCTAGAATTTTAGTGCCAGTTCTATGTAGAAAGGAGGTTTTAGAGAATCTCAATACTTCAGTTGAAAGAAATCAGTTCATGGAGTTAGTGTTTGATTGAGTTGATTTTACCAATCCCACCGCCCGTTCGATTCTTGAGCCGCTTTGCTCCATCTCTTGATTCGCCTGTCGTTGCGGATTTTTTTTTTTTTTTTTTTTTTTAAATCAAGGTTAGTATTAGTGAACGGCGAGTCATAAAAGAGAGCCAATTTATTTCAGTGAGCGAATGGTTCCAATTGAATCTTATAAAACAATCGTTTTCCCCATCCACCGTAGCTTTTGGGGGGAAAGGTACATTCAGAGATGTGTTTTACGTACATATACGATATAGCTTATGGAGCTTGCCATATTTGTTGAATTTGTTGCCCCCAAAAATTCAGAAATCGCAGAAATATTTGAGCTAGGGCATTATCTTGGTTTAAATTCCACGTATTATCTCGCCACAGGGTCGCTTTTGCGAACTGATCTTTGCAAACACAACAAAACATTTAAGTAATATTCTTTATTAAAATAGTTTGACCAGTTAGTTAAACTTCCGACGGACCTTTCATTTGATTGTTGATCGAAAATCAGATTGTATATTCTGTTATAAGGTAATAAGGTCTTTTGAGAAAGCAACTGATGAACCAGCTTGATATGTTGCTGAATCTAAAATTTGACGTTTTTGGAACCACTCGAGAAGCGATGCGCCATAGGCTCAATGATTTTTCAAAAGTGCTTGTTAAAAATCCAAGTACTGCAGAAACTTACTGTATAGTATCCCTAATTGTTCAATGAAGAAGGTCTCTCACTTCATCTACATCTTCCTGAATAGATGAAGTGGAATGTTTAGCTGCTTCGACGCGTCATCTCTATTTCTTACATGTCTTACACTATTCAGAACCTCTACGTTTAAATTAAAGAGTTGTCTTGAAAGTTTTTGCAAACCTTTCAAATGGTTTTGTAGCAGAAATTTATTGCCAAAATAAAATTTTTTGTATATACTTCTCTCAACGGTATTCGCTTTGCCATTTTCGGAAATCACCAAAGTAAAGATTCTTTATTGATTTATTTGCAATGGTAAAAGGAAATGAAGTATAGATTGTCGCAGATATTGACGAAAGTTGTAACAGCGCTTGAAAAATTTCTGCAAGCGATTTCTTGCACGTGCTTTAATCGTTCACGAATCGTTTCGCTCATTAATATTAATGGTTAAGCTTCTGTTTAAAGATATGAAAAGCTTACGAGCTATTAAATTAGTGACAGAAAAGGCTATGAAACTAACTCGAACGTAAAACAGAATTTTGCGCACTTTTGACTGATTATGATCTATTTAAATTACCATCCTTAAATTCTAAATTATGATACGAATGTCAGTTAGGAATTCTTAAGAGGCTAAAAGTCGTAAGAGTATCAATTTACGAGAGTCATGTAGAGCAAGTTTACGTTAGAACTGGAAGAAGTTCTAGTTACATTGCATCCTTTTATATCATTAATCTTTGCTGGTTTATGATAGGTATTCGAATAACTAACGGATCGTGATCATATTATGATTTCTTGGAACTCAAACATCATCAATCCAGCAAGAATCGGCTTTTAGGCGACGAAAGGCGCATGCGCCGTTTTAACCACAGACAAACATAATAATAGCTTTCAACGTATGACGTAGGCGAATTGATCATGTCTGTAATATAAAAAATTACACTCCTCTTAAAATTGCTATCGAATGGATTGAATTGTTATTGAATGGATACTGCTAGTTGAGCTGGAGTTCAAAAAATGACTGTCTTAAAATCAATATCTACTATACAATAATATTAATTATTATTGCAGTTCTACTGAGTGAGCAACCACTGCATGTTAATAAATCTGTTTTATTTGAAATATATTTTTAATGGGGCATTTACTTCTAATTTATTTTTATTAATTGAGAAAACTGATTTACTAAATTGATAAATATTTAAAGTAATCAATCGTTGACATGGATCCTTTGATACCCATTGATAAATACATATTGGAAATAAGTACACATCATACGCTGCCTTATCAGTAAACACTAGAGTTGGAAGTGCCATCCGCTCTGGAATTGATTCAAAGAACCGATTCACTTTACTGAGCGAATTCACTCCGATTCCAGGAAACAAAGTCGCATGTGTTTTACAGCTCCCATACAGCTCTTGTTGGAAGAGTGCCAGAAATACAGATCTGCAGACAGATTCACGAAAAAAAGAGCGGAGATCTTGTGCGAAGCGTGCCAGGAAAGTTGGAATCTCATTTTATGGAGAAAAGCATGATTATCCTCCCATTTTAAAAGTGAATTTAATTTTTATCACTTTAAAGCTTTTTGACTATTTTTGTTATTCTAGAATTTTAGTGCCAGTTCTATGTAGAAAGGAGGTTTTAGAGAATCTCAATACTTCAGTTGAAAGAAATCAGTTCATGGAGTTAGTGTTTGATTGAGTTGATTTTACCAATCCCACCGCCCGTTCGATTCTTGAGCCGCTTTGCTCCATCTCTTGATTCGCCTGTCGTTGCGGATTTTTTTTTTTTTTTTTTTTTTTTTTTTTTAAATCAAGGTTAGTATTAGTGAACGGCGAGTCATAAAAGAGAGCCAATTTATTTCAGTGAGCGAATGGTTCCAATTGAATCTTATAAAACAATCGTTTTCCCCATCCCCCGTAGCTTTTGGGGGGAAAGGTACAAAGGTGTTTTACGTACATATACGATATAGCTTATGGAGCTTGCCATATTTGTTGAATTTGTTGCCCCCAAAAATTCAGAAATCGCAGAAATATTTGAGCTAGGGCATTATCTTGGTTTAAATTCCACGTATTATCTCGCCACAGGGTCGCTTTTGCGAACTGATCTTTGCAAACACAACAAAACATTTAAGTAATATTCTTTATTAAAATAGTTTGACCAGTTAGTTAAACTTCCGACGGACCTTTCATTTGATTGTTGATCGAAAATCAGATTGTATATTCTGTTATAAGGTAATAAGGTCTTTTGAGAAAGCAACTGATGAACCAGCTTGATATGTTGCTGAATCTAAAATTTGACGTTTTTGGAACCACTCGAGAAGCGATGCGCCATAGGCTCAATGATTTTTCAAAAGTGCTTGTTAAAAATCCAAGTACTGCAGAAACTTACTGTATAGTATCCCTAATTGTTCAATGAAGAAGGTCTCTCACTTCATCTACATCTTCCTGAATAGATGAAGTGGAATGTTTAGCTGCTTCGACGCGTCATCTCTATTTCTTACATGTCTTACACTATTCAGAACCTCTACGTTTAAATTAAAGAGTTGTCTTGAAAGTTTTTGCAAACCTTTCAAATGGTTTTGTAGCAGAAATTTATTGCCAAAATAAAATTTTTTGTATATACTTCTCTCAACGGTATTCGCTTTGCCATTTTCGGAAATCACCAAAGTAAAGATTCTTTATTGATTTATTTGCAATGGTAAAAGGAAATGAAGTATAGATTGTCGCAGATATTGACGAAAGTTGTAACAGCGCTTGAAAAATTTCTGCAAGCGATTTCTTGCACGTGCTTTAATCGTTCACGAATCGTTTCGCTCATTAATATTAATGGTTAAGCTTCTGTTTAAAGATATGAAAAGCTTACGAGCTATTAAATTAGTGACAGAAAAGGCTATGAAACTAACTCGAACGTAAAACAGAATTTTGCGCACTTTTGACTGATTATGATCTATTTAAATTACCATCCTTAAATTCTAAATTATGATACGAATGTCAGTTAGGAATTCTTAAGAGGCTAAAAGTCGTAAGAGTATCAATTTACGAGAGTCATGTAGAGCAAGTTTACGTTAGAACTGGAAGAAGTTCTAGTTACATTGCATCCTTTTATATCATTAATCTTTGCTGGTTTATGATAGGTATTCGAATAACTAACGGATCGTGATCATATTATGATTTCTTGGAACTCAAACATCATCAATCCAGCAAGAATCGGCTTTTAGGCGACGAAAGGCGCATGCGCCGTTTTAACCACAGACAAACATAATAATAGCTTTCAACGTATGACGTAGGCGAATTGATCATGTCTGTAATATAAAAAATTACACTCCTCTTAAAATTGCTATCGAATGGATTGAATTGTTATTGAATGGATACTGCTAGTTGAGCTGGAGTTCAAAAAATGACTGTCTTAAAATCAATATCTACTATACAATAATATTAATTATTATTGCAGTTCTACTGAGTGAGCAACCACTGCATGTTAATAAATCTGTTTTATTTGAAATATATTTTTAATGGGGCATTTACTTCTAATTTATTTTTATTAATTGAGAAAACTGATTTACTAAATTGATAAATATTTAAAGTAATCAATCGTTGACATGGATCCTTTGATACCCATTGATAAATACATATTGGAAATAAGTACACATCATACGCTGCCTTATCAGTAAACACTAGAGTTGGAAGTGCCATCCGCTCTGGAATTGATTCAAAGAACCGATTCACTTTACTGAGCGAATTCACTCCGATTCCAGGAAACAAAGTCGCATGTGTTTTACAGCTCCCATACAGCTCTTGTTGGAAGAGTGCCAGAAATACAGATCTGCAGACAGATTCACGAAAAAAAGAGCGGAGATCTTGTGCGAAGCGTGCCAGGAAAGTTGGAATCTCATTTTATGGAGAAAAGCATGATTATCCTCCCATTTTAAAAGTGAATTTAATTTTTATCACTTTAAAGCTTTTTGACTATTTTTGTTATTCTAGAATTTTAGTGCCAGTTCTATGTAGAAAGGAGGTTTTAGAGAATCTCAATACTTCAGTTGAAAGAAATCAGTTCATGGAGTTAGTGTTTGATTGAGTTGATTTTACCAATCCCACCGCCCGTTCGATTCTTGAGCCGCTTTGCTCCATCTCTTGATTCGCCTGTCGTTGCGGATTTTTTTTTTTTTTTTTTTTTTTTTTTAAATCAAGGTTAGTATTAGTGAACGGCGAGTCATAAAAGAGAGCCAATTTATTTCAGTGAGCGAATGGTTCCAATTGAATCTTATAAAACAATCGTTTTCCCCATCCACCGTAGCTTTTGGGGGGAAAGGTACATTCAGAGATGTGTTTTACGTACATATACGATATAGCTTATGGAGCTTGCCATATTTGTTGAATTTGTTGCCCCCAAAAATTCAGAAATCGCAGAAATATTTGAGCTAGGGCATTATCTTGGTTTAAATTCCACGTATTATCTCGCCACAGGGTCGCTTTTGCGAACTGATCTTTGCAAACACAACAAAACATTTAAGTAATATTCTTTATTAAAATAGTTTGACCAGTTAGTTAAACTTCCGACGGACCTTTCATTTGATTGTTGATCGAAAATCAGATTGTATATTCTGTTATAAGGTAATAAGGTCTTTTGAGAAAGCAACTGATGAACCAGCTTGATATGTTGCTGAATCTAAAATTTGACGTTTTTGGAACCACTCGAGAAGCGATGCGCCATAGGCTCAATGATTTTTCAAAAGTGCTTGTTAAAAATCCAAGTACTGCAGAAACTTACTGTATAGTATCCCTAATTGTTCAATGAAGAAGGTCTCTCACTTCATCTACATCTTCCTGAATAGATGAAGTGGAATGTTTAGCTGCTTCGACGCGTCATCTCTATTTCTTACATGTCTTACACTATTCAGAACCTCTACGTTTAAATTAAAGAGTTGTCTTGAAAGTTTTTGCAAACCTTTCAAATGGTTTTGTAGCAGAAATTTATTGCCAAAATAAAATTTTTTGTATATACTTCTCTCAACGGTATTCGCTTTGCCATTTTCGGAAATCACCAAAGTAAAGATTCTTTATTGATTTATTTGCAATGGTAAAAGGAAATGAAGTATAGATTGTCGCAGATATTGACGAAAGTTGTAACAGCGCTTGAAAAATTTCTGCAAGCGATTTCTTGCACGTGCTTTAATCGTTCACGAATCGTTTCGCTCATTAATATTAATGGTTAAGCTTCTGTTTAAAGATATGAAAAGCTTACGAGCTATTAAATTAGTGACAGAAAAGGCTATGAAACTAACTCGAACGTAAAACAGAATTTTGCGCACTTTTGACTGATTATGATCTATTTAAATTACCATCCTTAAATTCTAAATTATGATACGAATGTCAGTTAGGAATTCTTAAGAGGCTAAAAGTCGTAAGAGTATCAATTTACGAGAGTCATGTAGAGCAAGTTTACGTTAGAACTGGAAGAAGTTCTAGTTACATTGCATCCTTTTATATCATTAATCTTTGCTGGTTTATGATAGGTATTCGAATAACTAACGGATCGTGATCATATTATGATTTCTTGGAACTCAAACATCATCAATCCAGCAAGAATCGGCTTTTAGGCGACGAAAGGCGCATGCGCCGTTTTAACCACAGACAAACATAATAATAGCTTTCAACGTATGACGTAGGCGAATTGATCATGTCTGTAATATAAAAAATTACACTCCTCTTAAAATTGCTATCGAATGGATTGAATTGTTATTGAATGGATACTGCTAGTTGAGCTGGAGTTCAAAAAATGACTGTCTTAAAATCAATATCTACTATACAATAATATTAATTATTATTGCAGTTCTACTGAGTGAGCAACCACTGCATGTTAATAAATCTGTTTTATTTGAAATATATTTTTAATGGGGCATTTACTTCTAATTTATTTTTATTAATTGAGAAAACTGATATACTAAATTGATAAATATTTAAAGTAATCAATCGTTGACATGGATCCTTTTCGGATACCCTTCCCCCCCCCCGAGGTAAACCAATAAACCAAATCAAAGTCTTTATTTTTTTACACTTTTTAAAATTTCTGTTGTTTTTTTAAAAAGAGTTAAAACTGGTTCTTATTATACGTGCCGCTCTTGACAGCAACGTTATATTTTGAGGATATCTTAAACCAAATTAATTGAAAATTGCACGCTTTTAACTTTTCATTTAAACAACGTGAACTTAACAATATGCTTCATTTGTAAATTGGGGGGGGAAGTCAAAGTTTCATTTTATCGCAATGAACTGAAGTGTTATTAATTTCGTTTTGGCATTTTGCGTCAAAAACTTTAAATGTTGGTTCACTTTTCAAATTATTGCCATCAGATATTATCCCCCTGTGTTATATTTAAAGAAATTCCAAAGGGGCTTTGTCCCTGAAGGACTATTGCTTTCGTTTTGCGATTTTGCGTCGGATTCATAAACGTCGGTTCACTTTTCAAACTGTTGCCACAAAATGTTAGAGTCCTGCATTATATTTGAAGAAATTAAATAATGAAGAATCTACATAAATGTATGTATATTTCTCGCATTGTGATAAAATCAATGGTACCTAGAGCCATCCAATTTTGAATAACGTAATCTTTCGTAGAATATGGGCATCTGGAAGCCCAAATTTGGAATTTGTTTTATTATTTATTTCATATTTTGTAAAACTTTAACGAATTTTTGATTAACAAACTCGGCGATTTCAAAGCGAGCAATGGCAACACTGTAGGGGGGGGGAATTCAACATTTTTTTTCCAGCGCGGAAGACTGTGTTTCGGAAATTCTAAATAATTCTTTTTAAAATTATTTTGCGATATGGCTGTTGAATTGAATGTTGTGGTTTAAGTGAGAAGAACATTTAATAAATAAAGGTAACTCACAAAATGTTAAAAAAAAAGTTCCTTTGGGCGTAATATAAAATCTGAAAGCTTTTTAAGACGTTTAGTTCATATTTTGTAAAACATACATTTTTAAAAAAACTTTTAGTTTATTAAAGGAATGTCCAATAAATGATAGTGCAAAAACACGAGATGAATCGGAGGATTTGAAAGTCGAGAAACTCAAATTTTTAAAACTGTAGAAATTCCAATATATAAATATATATAATAAGAAATCTTTCCACGTACCATCTCCAAGGAACAGAAATTCAATTTAAAACCTTGAATGAAAAAAATTTTTAGTTAGAATTTAAGAAAAAAATATTTAGTCAGAATTAGTAATTTCAATCTCCTAGTTTAAAAAAATCTGCTGAGAAAAATCTTTCATCGCAAAAAAACCAAAATTAAAATAAAATAAAATATTATAAATTATTATGAATTATTAAGACACAATAACACGCCGAACAAACATTAATGCAAAAGTCAAACAACAAAAATCAGCGTTATATTTTCAAAATTTTCATTTTTTTCTTTTGAATATATATATAATATTTAACGGCAAATTGTTTCAAAGGATGGTAGCTCCTTCTTTCTTTTTTCCGTTATCTTCTTTCCCTCCTCCCCCCCCTTTTTTTTTTTAATAGTTACGCACTCAGGGCCCGGTTTCCCGAAACTTTTCTAAAATGCAAGGCTAATTTGGTTTTGGAGCATGGCTGGGCCCCTGGCCGTCCTCGATTGTGTTCGAAGCTGGCGCAGCCTATTGTTTCTAACTATAGGGAATTTAATTTGCTAGGCAAATCGGACTGCACCCTGAGAGTACCCCTCTTCTGTTACATGTAACGTATTGAATATATCACTTGAAATTTCAGTGGCAGGTTATTTACTACTGGCTTTAGAAACTGTGTGTTTGGTAGAAGATGGAGAGGAATTTTTTTACGACTGACTATGACTTCGCGACATTATCTTATGGATAATCTGTTGAAATGTTTAAAGGAGCCTTTCCAAATATTCCGGCAGCTAATAAGATAACGATTATTCTCACAGAAATTTGATTTCGAGAGACTGGAAGCGTTCGTATAGAACAAATGCATATTCGCGAGCTCCGTGTTCATGTAGCGATACAAAAATGCTGGAATCCGCTCGGGGAATGACGACTTATGAGAGCAGAACGCTTTTATCTTTCGCTCAACATTGCTGTGTATCTTCACAATGTGCCATTTCCTCAGACATATTCTACTCTAAAATTTGCTTATTTCGGTCCACTTTACCGAGGTATTTTTGAATCACAAGTGTTATATTTTCGCCGCCCTTCGAACCGAAGTATATATAAAATCGAGGTATAGTAATTAAATAATAAAATACAAAGTTATTTAAAAATGTGTAATGGCCTTAAATAATTTTTATAAATTTAATTTATTTGGCATTGCTTTACATTTATAATTACCTTGATGTAATTTAGAAACATGGCTCTGTTGAAAATTTTTTCTCTGCTCCTTGAAAAAGACCAAAGGATTTTCCCTATTTGTTTTATTGAATTATTATATATTATATTATATTTATTATTGAATTTATTGTTATTGCAGTCTTGTGTATTTCCTTCCTGTTAGACTACTGCTAAAATTTTTATTTAATTATTATATCTTGATTATTTAATTTATTTCGCCGCATACTGTACGACTTTAATAATTTATAACTTTAGTTTTCAAATTTTAAAACTCTAGTCTATACATTTTCTCCCTCCTTTCCGCATGCCTTCGTAGTGTAAGTGGAAGCACGCTCGACGCGTAGTCGGGAGGCCCAGAGTTCGAATCCCCGCAAGCGCAATGCACATTTTTTTTCACTTTCCTCCATCTATATAATCAAAGGATTCTGCAATTTAATAATTTAGAATTTAAATCCTGATTTTTGAATAGATAGATTTTTTACATAAATTCAAACTTCAGAATCCTTAGCTGGCCCACCAGCGGCCAAGCGGTAAAGTCCATGAACACTGGTAGTTCGGTTCGTGGCTCGAATTCCGAGAACGGGCTGGTTGCATGGGCGTTTTCGTGGTTTTCCTCATGTGTAACGTGCATACGAGCCCAGTTTCCCTTAGAAAGTCCTCCACGAAGGCATCCCTCCCCTTAGGCAGATAGCTCGAGGCTTTGCCGTAACAACATAAACAAAACAAAACAAAACCATCAAAATCCTTAGCTTAGAAAAATGGAATTTTAATATAGGAAATACATAAATATCGGCTATTCAGAGGAACTGTAGCTGATATATTTATTACAGTAGTGATCCGTACAGTCATCAGTTACGGTGTCAGTTAAAATCTGCCCGGGAATGTAGTGTAATTAAATTAAATTCTTCCTTTCCGTCGTGGACAATAAATCTAATGGCTGCGCGCGATGAAATGCATAAATAAGCACGAGGAACAGAGGAAACTCGTCTGTTATGTATCTCTGAGGCAGTGAAGTCTCTATTTTATTGTCTTTTTATGCAAATGGAGCTCAGCAAGACTCACCCTGTTATGTTAGGGCAAAAATAAAATTAATGTGGAAGAGATAATTAGATTTACTCAGCTCAAAATTACACTCGGGTTATTCGACCGCTCTTTTATTAAATTGTTTGAGAGTTTATTTAAAATTTTTTCAAGCAAAGCTATTATTTATGTGTGTACTCTTTGAAGAATGAACATAAAAACCTCGGCGATGGTTATTGTTATCCGTTGAGATTACCTTCCTGTTAGTTCGGATAAATGGATTTCCCAATAATTATCTAATTGATTAAGCTACAAATTATCTGTAAAGATTACATTCCTACTAGTTCGGATAAATGGATTTCGGTCTTAATACCTAATTTATTAAGCTACCATTATCCGTAGACTATATTCCTGTTATATATCCGAAGACTATATTCCTGTTAGTTCGAATAAATGGTATCCCTATCGAACTTGCTCAGCTGATATTATTCGCAAAGACTGCATTCCTATTACTTCATAAGTAAGCAATAAATAATAAAAATCAGTTCGGATAAATAGATTGCTCTAATAATTTGTAATATATTCCGATTATGTCACGTAAATGAGTTTCCCTTTTAATATTAAATTCGCTAAGCTACTGTTATCCGCAAAGACTGCATTCCTGTTAGTTCGGATAAAGGGGTTTCCCTATTAATATCTAATTTGCTGTGTTAATGTTATCCACAAATGCTATATTTCTGTTAATTTATGATAAATAAATAATAAATCATGGTAAATAAATAACAAATAATAATAATCTATTAAGATAAATGGATTTCTCTGTTAAAATGTAATATATTCAGATTATTTCGTACAAATGAGTTTCCCTTTTAATATCAAATTTGCTAAGCTACTGTTATCCGTAAAGACTGCATTCCTATTAGCTCAGATAAATGGGTCTTCTTATTAATACCTAATGCACTCTTATGACTTCGGAAAATGGGATTCATTAATAGTGAAACTCACTTATCCGACCTGTAGAAATGTAGTCTTTTTACACTCTTAATACTCTTTTTTTTATTTTCCCGAATAATTTTTGGTCAGACATTGTTTTTATTAAATATAGAAATGCCTTATATCTGCTTTCACAATCACTTCAATCACTTCCTGATGATCCGGTGAGAGATTAATATTAATTATTTATATTATTAATCGTAAAACAAAACTGTCTACGAGAAATACAAACGAAAAAGAAAAATGAGTTCGATAACAGCAGTGATAATAGACGATATCATAACATTTGAAAGTTGTTTTTATCCGTAATAGTACGTAATTTAAAAATAAGTTATTCGGAATATATAAATATTGTCTTAAAAGCAAATCACGTGAACAGCCATTAATTTTCTGCTTTAATGTGTCTAATCGAAAAACAGGAGTAATGTAAATAAATGCTGTTGACCAATGCTCACTTGATTGACCTATAGTCAGCTCAAGCCCACAAAATTCCTCATGGCAAGGAGCGCAAGTTTACGTCTGTCGTTGGCAGCAGCCTTACAGGTGGCAGTGCGATTTAGCTCAGTTCCGCCCCAATTTTGATAGAGAGCACTCTCGATCGAGAGCCCTACGAACCATGGAGGTAAGAAAGGGAGGAGAGGCCATTCCGCGTTAGAAGTGAAGCACTGCTTTGAAGCTTGGGTCACCAGACGGGGTGTTGTTTGTTTACATTCAGAAGCTCGCTTGACAAGATTCTGATAGTATTTCGACACACGACAGTTCCATAGAAATCGAAAAAAGGACACTCTCGCATGAAAGAAACATTCATAGTGTAATGGATAATAGCAATTTGTATAGTTTACTGACATTTACGCAAAAATCACATCTTGGTTATTTTTCGATAACTAACAACAGCGATTTTGATTATGAATTTGTTTTATAAAATTCTAAGCTGTTGCACTACAAAAATATAGATTTTAAGAAAATTGCTAAAAGAGATCTGCCAAAATTTATTTTCTAGAAGATTTGAAAAGTTTGAAACTTGATGGCTAAATGTAAATATAAAATTATGTATGTTAAAATATTTGTAATTAGGCACATAGGTCAGATTAAGTTTTTATTAAATAGAGTAACGCATGCAAGGGCTATCTGCCTAAAGAGAGAGATGCCATCGTGGGGGAATTTTGAAGAAAATCTGACCTTTGAGTGGGTATTAAAAATAATACTTATAATTTTCAATCAAATTATATTCATATATATTTTTTATGTAAAACTTTCGGGTGTATGCTAAATTAGTGTAAATTACTTTACACGAAAAATATAGTGAATGCACAGAAATTAAAGATTTGCACATGCCGGAAATGATAAATAGGAAATATGTATGTTTATTTATGCATGTGCTTGCAAAAAGCATGTATCTGCCTTTGCAAAATACTTAAATATTCATTGAATTATTTATAAATGTATTTGAAATGAAGAATTTATTCACTTATAAACAACTGTGAAAGTACTGTGAAGAAATCTAATGATTAAATGTATCTAATTTATAATGATTATAAATGTTATCTAAATATAGAATAACCTTAATATTGAATTGTGAACATAAATTGAAATCCTGTTGACAAATACGTTATAAAACTATTTAAGCAAGAATTGCTCGTATTGGAAAGCAATCTGTTAAAACGTATTGTAAAGCAAATGCTATGAGATGCGAACTTGAGAAAGTAATAAAGAGTTTTGGAATATGTATTGTTGAAATGAAGGGTAAAAAAAAAAAAAAAAAAAAAAAAATCTGATAAGTATAATTAAAAGAATTATTCCCTTTACATTTTATAATAACTCAGTTACAAGTTTTAAATAATACTTAAAAAAAAAAAAATAATAATAATTATTTTATTCCCTTTCAGAAATGTTCAGAGAAAGTCAAATACTATTTAATACCTAATAATTCTCTAATTTAAAATGAACCGAATAGAGCATTAATTATAAATTGACTTACATTTTTCGATTTAAAAGAAGCCAAAAAATCATGTCATATTTAAGAAAGTATTTTAGGACGAAGCTCTATAAATAGAAAAGAAATAATGCATAATTTTAATATTAATAATACAATAAACTTTGATCTTAATTTTTGTACCTTAACCGAATAAAACCGAATTACCTTAATTTTTTTTTCTAATGTCATTAACGAAAACTTGTGAAAATATTTCATTCAAATTAAACCATTCTGAGAAAACTGTCCTGTGAAAAGTATAGCATTTAATTCCGTTCAGAATGAAATGTTGTTTAAAAATATGTTGTTTTCACATACTTAGGACTCTGAAGTGTTGTAGAAAAAGAAAATATATACATTTATATGTACATTTGCGACGTAATTACAAAATATTTACACCCGAACGCGTCAAATCCCATAGAACTCAATGGTAAATGAACCAATGTTTTGGTCACCACGTAGGGATCGCCGGTGCTTCAGAGCAGGGTACGGAGAAACTTGTTTAGGGCGACTCCTTCTTACTTCCTACCTCCATGCTACGAACCCGGGGGGGGGGACGGGTTCGAAGGTCTGCCATCCTCCTTCTCCTACCAGTAACCTCTCGAGAGGACTTCCGACTTAGTGTGTTCTCATGTCGCACGGATACTATACATTTACAAACATCCATACCTTCTCCGAGATTCGAAACCGAGCCCATCGGCACGGCAGTCAGCGACGATAACTACTAGACCGGTTGGACGGCAATGTAAATAAATACTAATAGCATGTGCATTGTGAAATGAAGAAAAATCATAGACAGAAACAGTAAGAATTTTGAATACTGATTTAATATACGTACCCGAAAACACTTATTCTCCCGATTAAACTGCTTGAAAATACACGATATCCAAGTTACTGGTATATAATATCCAAGTTACTGGTACTTGGATATTAAAGCACCCACCGTAGTAGAAGTCGCCAAATTTTAAGAATATGCCAACTCTGGCAACCATGCGTGTAACCATACTTCCGGCAACCATATTGATTACAATCGTTTTAGTCAAGCAACCCGTTATTTTCGTTTGCGTTCTTTTTCGTTGAATCTCAATTTCAAACAGTCTTTATTAACAAATCGTGATAGTTTTTGGCTTAATTTTAATGCAATGGAAGAAACTGTGTTAAAATATTTGCAGGAATAAAGAATTTTGCTGAAAATATTCTAAAGGGAACAACGAGAAAATTCAGGAAGCCCACTGTCCGCAATTCTCTGACGTTTTTTAAACGAAAATAGATCGCTGTGTCCTACGAGAGAATAACAACACACACACACACACAAAACAAAACAACAACAACAACAAAAAAAAAAAAAAAAAAAAAAAAAAAGGAAATTTGCTAATGATGTAATAATGGGTAATACACATCATCAGGTGTGCATGGTCGACACTGCACAGGTCGATACCATAGGGAAATCCTTTTTAAAAACGACGCTAGTATAAGATCGGCACCTGCATAGGCTCAATACAATGTCTTATCCACAGAGACATAGTATTGACACAACATAATATCGACACGGCAAAGTAAGAGGATCGAAATAATATCAGATCGACATGGGCATAGGATTGATACAACATCAAATCGAAGTAGTTTATGTCTTTGTTGAAAATTTTAATGGAGTTAATTTTAATTAGGGTCTCTGTGAACTGTGCAAATGATTGAATCATCACTTTCAAAGAGTCTTTATAGAAAATTTTGACTTTTTGTGGTAATTAACCGACCAACTGTCTTATTGAATCAATGCTTTCAAATACTCTGTCTTTGCGGAAAATTTTGCCCGAGTTACTTTTAATTTGTGGTAAATGAACTGGGCAACTGTCTTATTTAATGATCACTTTCAAAAACTGTATGGAAAATTTTGACTGAGTTACTTTTGATGTGTGATAGTGAGCCGGACAACTGTCTTATTGAATCAATACTTTCAAATACTCTGTCCTTTGCGGAAAATTTTGACTGAGCAACTTTTAATCTGTGGTAGTGAGCTGTACCATCACTTTCAAATACTCTGTAAAGAATGTTCTCACTATTTTCACTCCGCTTTGCAATCAGCCATCTTAGCAAGAGGTCCAAGCAAATTTTTTTAATAACGGATGTTTGCCAGCTTCGCAAAGAGGGTACATTGAACTTTTCTGGAACATGTAGAAACTTAATAAATTTGTATCCGCAATAAAATTCGATATACACTCATGTCCATAAATTAAGGATAATTCGGAGTCACGCGGAAATCGAATTCTAAAATAAATATATCACCTGTAAAATCACTACACACATCTTCAAGAATCATATGCAAGTTTCAGGAAGTAACCAGATGACGCCGATGGTGCGTCACAATGACGAGAGTGTAAGAGAGTGATATATAAGGAATACAGGCAAAAAAGTAAAATTGTTCGCAGTCGCTTTATAAGCATTTCAGTGCAATAACCGAATAGTTACGACATTCGGATGATTTTTACGTGGTAGAATTATCGGCCGTCTGGAATGTGGGTTTACCCAACTGGAAGTATCAGATGAGTTTGGAATTGCCCAGAGTGTCATCTCCAGGCTTCGGCAACGATTCCAAGATGATGGTAATGTGAGTAGACGTTACAGCACAGGTCGCCCCAGAGTTACACCGCCGAATGAGGACTGGTATTTGGCAGTTACTGCCAAAAGAAACAGGCGAAGCACAGCCTCAGACCTGTCTCGTCGGCTCTCTTTAGCCACTGGTACGACAATTTCAAGGCAGACCCTGTACAGACGCTTAGGGCAGATTGGTCTATATGCTCGTAGACCTGTCAGATGCGTTCCACTTACTGCAACTCACTGTCGCCTGCGGTTAGCCTGGAGTAGAGAGATGCATTGTGGACACCACAACAGTGGGCTTGTGTGGTGTTTTCCGACGAGTCCAGGTTTAGCTTGCAGTCTGATTCTCGCCGGACTTTCATATGGAGAGCTCCAGGTACCCGTTACCACCAAGAAAACATCATTGAACGACACCGTTACGGTGGTGCAGGAGTGCTCGTTTGGAGTGGAATTATTCTGGGTTCCAGAACTGACCTGCATGTTCAAATTGAAACCATGACAAGCCAAATCTATCTGGACGTCATTCTGGAACAACATGTACGTTTGTTTCGGGGCTCCATGGGCGCACAATTTGTGTTTATGGATGACAACGCCCGTCCTCACCGTGAAAACATCGTAAGCGAATGCCTTCAATCGGAGGATATCACCCGTATGGATTGGCCAGCATTCTCACCGGACTTGAATCCAGTAGAGCACGTGTGGGACATGCTTGGCCGACGAGTTGCAGCCCGTCAACCTCCTCCTACATGTCTACCGGAACTTCAGAGAGCATTGCTTTTTGAGTGGTGTAATATCCCCCAAGATCAGATCGATAATTTGATACTCAGCATGCCTAGGCGTTGTACGGACTGTATTGCATCGTCTGGGAGACATACAATGCATTAACAATCATACCAACCATGTAATATTGTTTTTTTGTAAATAGGTTTTTTTTTTTTTTAATTTGCTCCAGGGAAAAAAAATTGCTAATTTTTTTAATAATATCAAACATACAGCATCTTTTTTTGCTCTTTACCTTTTGTTTAATAAATATGCTTTACGAATAAGTCAAATTTGTTTTGCTTCTAACTCTTCCTTTGCCTGATTTTACATTATCCTTAATTTATGGACATGAGTGTAGATCGCATGTTTTATTTATTAGAATACATGAAATGACACAGATGTGTGAGAACTCGTGCATATTCTGCGTATACTTAAAAATGCACGTAGAGTTTCAGGAATATAGGATAGATTGTGACATTAATAATAAATTATGTTGTTTCATGCAAGTTGCCATTGAAAAAAATGGTTGCAGCAGTTCACGTGAAATAAATATATTATTTAGAGACAGATGCATCCAAGTCTTCGTATGGAGGGGAACAGGCTACAGGAAACAAATCTAGAATGCAGCGAATTTTTTTTTTTTTTTAAAGTGAAGCCAATAATGTTCATTATAAAATTATTTTTACATATCTTCTATCATAATCTTATTTTTCTTTTTTCTTTTCCTCAGTAGATGGAGCTATGTATATTGCTTTATTTGAATCGGTGCGCTTGCACAAAATAATCTCTGTTCTTGAAGAATTAGCTTTAGATTTAAGTAATCAGACTGATTAAATATTTTACAGATTAAAAGTTAATTTTCTTCCAAAATGCGCGTAGAAATTAATGTCAAAACAAACTTGGTACTTCTGTTAACCCACTTTTTCACCGTTTTTATTAAATCTGAGAAAACAGATTTAGGAGTTGCCCAAAAGGGTTTGTGAAGGATTTTCTATGCTTTCGCTGAGTTCGCATAGAAATTCTCTAAAAGTCTACCAGTGTGCTGTTGCACTCACTCCTGCCAACCTATTTTCTTTTTGTCTTTTTAGCTTTTTAATTAAGCATAATTTTCTTCGCACTTACTCCATATACAATTCAACAGCAAAATTACGTGCTTACTTTATTTATTAAATATCACGTTCTTGGCGCTTACACCACATATAACTGGATGCAACGGCAAAATCTCCAAATATTTAAAATCGGCATACCTTTCATTTTTCCGATTAAAAGTCTCGTGCGCTGGAAACAAAAATGCATTTCTCCTTACAGTGTCGCTACTGCTCGCTTTGAAATCTTCGACTTTGTTAATGAAAATTCGTTAAAGTTTTACAAAATATGGAACAGATAATAAAACAAATTCGAAATTCAAAATTCGGGCTTCCGTGTGGCCATGTTCGGGTGGAGGGCTACGTTATTGAAAATTTGATGGCTCTGTGTACCGCTGCTTTATGACACTGCTAGAAAAATGCAAACATTTCATGCACATTTTGCTTTATTTAATTTCCTTAAATATAGTGCAGGGCGATAATATTTGATGGCAACAGTTTGAAAAGTTATACAGCGTTTATAGTGATTCAACGCAAAATGCCGTTTCGAAACTAATGTCGCTTTTGGGCTAAAAAAAAATAATAAATAAAATCATGTATTTCTGCTTCAGACAAAAAGATTTATATTAAATGCTCATCTTGTGCGATCTTTTCAAATAATTAATTTTTATTATGTTAAAAATTCTGTTCAGGAAATCTGCTAGATAACAAAGAAAAAATAAAAGACTTTTTTAAAAAACGTCTTTAAAAAAAATGATGCCACTCATAAAAGAGAAAACATTACCGGCGTTAGCTAATTATTATGCAGATCGCAGATCTCGAAGTGAAGGACCAACAGCAGTACGTGATCTTCAGCTAAATTGCGTTTAAACAGCGTTTGGGAGCTCGTTCATAAATTAGTTTCTTTATTTATACAAGGAGATATTACGTAGTATCTGTCGCACTGTGCATAATTCGTTTTGATATATTATAACATATATGAAATTCTTTCATATACTTTCTTGGTTACTTTTATCTAGAAATGTATTTATATTGAAGTTAAGAATTCAGTGCCTTGCCCATTATGTTTTATTACAGTTTTAAATCGTATTAAGGATTGTGCTGCTGAAATTTGTCATACTCGTATTTCTAGGTCGTCATAGCAAATGAAAGTAAAATTAGGTACTACTTAATACCGTCTTTTCCTCATCGCAGTGTTTAAGTAGAAAGATAAAGAAAACATTTGTAATGCATTCTCTGCATCCATATATAGAACTGTACTATTCAAAAAAGACACAAAGTTATTTTATTCATTACAGTCATTTAAGAAGACTGGTAATGTTTCCAACGATAAGCCTTTCCCAAAACAGCCATGATAATTTTATTTCCAGTTCGGTCCGAACCGAAAATGGCCCTTGACAAACATAAGTAAAGGAATTGTAATCAGGGCTGTGGAGTTGGTAGGGAAAATGACCGACTTCGACTCCTAAAATTTTAATGTCTCCGACTCCTTCATATATATATATATATACACATGGGTTACAGGTTATTTTTTAATATAAAAGAAGTAATAGATGCTACAGAAAAAAATGATGGCTTAGCAAATTATTTATATTAGTTAGCATTTACTATGAAATGGAAAAACTAGCATTAGTTATTTCTAAGAAACAGTATAGCTTCCGCAAGATTTTCTCTGTTGGAGGGCCATAGATCCGATTTGATAAACTTCAGAGCTGAGAAAGTCTTTCCACACTAACTTGAGTAGGAGGAAGAGCTGTTACTTTAGGCCTACCTCTTTTAACTTTTCAGAATAGATTTTTATAAGTTCTAAAAGAGGTGTCTTGCAAGCGCAATCATATTTCTCTATTTCTTCAAGGGCAGCGTAGAAATCTTGCTTGTATTTTTTCATTTTTATATCTAAAGACTCTTATTTTTTATTTTCATTCTCTTTGCCTTAGCCTTTTCAATATTACCCAAAAATATTTCTCAAAATCTAATTCATCAATGGAAAAGGAGGATAGAGACTCAATTGCAATGTCTACACTTTGACTGTCCTGATTCGAATTCTCCAATGAGAATAATTTCATTCTTAATGAAAGTTCATAGATGACTTTCTTTGCCTTTTTAATTTGTTCGTCATCCAAGAAAATTCAGTGTTTCGGATCTTCATATATTGAACCCAGCAAGATCTCATTGTCTAGCAAACTAGTTTCTCTTTTCTTCATTAAAGAAAAGATTCCTTCTGCAATAAACCCTCCATTTCAGAAAGAACAAACATCCCATTCTCGCCTTCTGTCAATTCTTCAGATTGCAGATTTTGTGTGGCTATATACGGTATAGAAAGAAGAGTTTCCAATTCTGGCAAGATCATTCCACAGTCTTTCTGTTAGTGAAACATTAGGGTTATCTACATCTTCTAAAAAAGTTCCTAATTCTAACAACCTCTTTATCATCACATATGTACTTCCTTATCGCATTGCTTGATCAATAATTGCTCCTTTTCCTGCTCGCTTCCTATGGCATCAATTTTAGGAGTTCTTGCTGCTACTGATGCTTACCTAAATTTACCAGTGAGATTTGTAACTAAATGAAGTAACTAAATGAATCACTTTAATCACTAATGGCAAATATCGCATCCATCCTCCTCCCTTATATTTATTTATTAATAGGTCAATAAAATAGAAAATAACTATTTATTAATATATATACAATCCATAAATAAAAATAATAACTCAGCTTGTCATTTATTTTTTTCAATTCATTTTAATTTCATTTCAAATTCAAACTGTCCAACGAAAACTGGTGTCGAAGTCGACCTGATTTTAACGACTCCAGCTCCGATTCCTTTTACCCCAAAATCTGCCCGACTCCATGACTCCGACTCCACAGCCCTGATTATAATCGCGAAAAATTTCGGGTGTCATATTTAAACGAAAATATCGATTTTGACCGCTCTGGAATCCCTTAAAACGATGTTTTTGCGTAACATCTGTACGTACGGGCAGGAAAAAGGACCTTTCTTTTCTCAAAACAGACTGCAAAAAGGATTTAAATTAGATTTAGAAGAGTTTTTTCCCCGCGACGTCCCTTTTTGGTTGCAATCGGCCGCAAAGACAAAAAATTCAAATCTACTCTGTTACCCCGATCTGTGAGCTCAGGATTTTTATTCTTATGCGTTGGTAAATTGTGCATGTTTTGCTTTAAAAGTGATTGACTTATATTGCTCTTATGTTCCGGTTAAAGGTTTTGTGCCTTTAGTTAATCTGCGTGCAATATTTCTAGAATTATCAACAATTTAAAAGTTTAAGTGGTGCTGCTAGAGCCTAAGGAATCCGCCATTACATTTGAAACTCTTAGTAGAGCAGTAAATTAAGTCACATTGTGCACCGACTTCAGTGTCTTTTTGCCGAGCGATAGCAAACGTAAACTTTCAGTTTTGCGCACCGAAAAATCTGTTTTCCTGCCTGCTGGTCGAATTGCTTGTTTTTGCATTCAAAGTCTAAATTTAATAGTATTTTTTTTTTTAATTGTTTTTAACTGTATCTGGTGTTTTAGGTTTTCCGGTGTTTTACAATTTGTAATGAAGATGTTTTGATTTTTTTTTTTTTTTTTTTCCTTTCCTTGCTACGAAGTGAGAGCTGAATTAATTGAAAGAGAAATATATCTCTAATGGAATTCGAGGAAATAAGTTTCAATGAAATGCAACAAAAAATTGCGTGTGATTTAATAGGCCGGACAAGGAAGTCACGGGGTCACCACATTAGATTTTTTTTCGTTTGTTAGCATGTCATACTGTCTTTCCTCGCTTTTTGTTTTTCCTCCCTAGCGTTTTCGGCTAGATTTTGAAAATTTTTTAAATATTCGCATAATTTCCCCTTCGTCTATGGCATATAGTTTTTCTCTGTGAGGGCTAGTTTATTGGTAAATTATATTTCCTTGATTATCTGATTGGCAGTTGTATTCTCTTGACCCCTATTACATTTTTATTCAGTGTATTCCATTCGTATTTGCATTTTTGTATTAGCACTTCATCCATTTTATTTTCCCTTGCATTTATTATTATAAACTTACTTTATCCATATTATCCGTTAAGCTACACGGATGTGGCAGCTGTTCTCATATTTAAGATACTTTTCAAGCATGTGATTTCAGCTTACTTCTGTTATTTATGTTCCAGCTCACTGTAACCGTATCTACTGCGGTACCAGCAGTCATGACTCATTCAAGTGAGTTGCCCCTAGGGCTTTAGAAGATGACTGAGCTGGACATGTCTTGCTTACCGTCAGATATCGGTTCAATATCTGTCAGATATTTTAATGTCAATATAAATATGCATTCTTACTGAAATGTAGGTTTATTTTAAAGAAATAATATTGTGATAATTGCCAGTAGTTTGTTCGTGACTGCATTTCGTTTCTTATGTCGCGTTCTGCAATCGTGTTCTTAGGACATTAAAGTATTTGCGTAATTTTAATGCAATTCATGCAAACAGTCGCACAAATCGCCACAGTTGTCAAATTTGAGGCTTTGGAAATTCGCGTGTGAGTTCGAGGTTATCCTAAAGTCAATGTTTATTGACAACTTAACGAATAACGGAAGTTTTGACCCTTTCCTTGTTTGTTGAAACTAGTATCAACTTTACAGTGCATTTGGAGGAGCTTCTAATACGTTTGTTTCCTGAAATCGAGCAAATGGAAACGGATGTCTTTTGAGTTTGCAGATCTTTCAATAAGAAAAGGCAACATTAAACAAGGTCCAGCCAAATAACTAACATTTTTGCAATAGCTAAATAAGTAACATTTTACGACTGCCAAACAGCTAACATTTTGCAACAGCCAAATAACCAACAATTTACAACAGCTAAACAGCTAACCAACTATCATTGTGAAACAGCCAAAAAACTTAACATGGTGCCGCCCAACTTGGATAGTAGTTAGCGACGCTGACTGCCGTACCAAAGGGCCGGGTTCGAATCACAGAGAAGAAATGGATTCTAATTCAGAAGTCAAACAACAAAAAGCAGCGTTATATTTTCAAATTTTCACAAGACTAGTTTCGATGGTTTTACTGAACCACCATCCTCAGCTGCAAAAGCGCAAATGAACGAGATAGGATATAGTGATATAAGATAAGAAAGCCTGGTTAGAAGATAAGCTAGTGGCGCCATCTGTTGATGAAATCAGAACTAAAACATAATTTCTTTAAAGGCCGAAGGCAAAGATGGGTTGGAATTAGGATCGTTAACTAGAACAGAAAGATTTTTTTGAATGTGAAATGCCTCTAGAAAATACAGTTTTCCAATGGAAGATGTTTTTTGAATACTTTTGGCAACAGAAAAATTGAAAGTGTGATTTTCGGACCAACAATGTTGGGCAACAGAAGACTTCTGTTTCCTTTTTTCTAACATATGCCTCATGTTCCTTGACGTGAAATTTTAAAGCTCACTTAGTTTAGCCAATGTAAATTAAACCACACTGGCAAGAATCCTATAAATACCCCAGGAATTCATATCCGGAATGGGGTCCTTGAGTATGGAACTCGGAATGGATGTTTATAAATGTATAGTGTTTATGCGTGATGGGGGCACTCTAAATATGCGACGAGTCGAAAGTCTCTCGAAAGGTTGGAGATAGGAGAAGAGAGGGGAGACGCTTGGACCCGTCCCCCAGGGGTGCTGTCAATGAAAATTGGGGGCGGAATTGAGCAAAGTCGTACTGTCATCTGTATGGTGCTCAAGGCTGTTGCCGATGACAGGGGCTTGCCCTCCTTACCACGATGTAATTCGTGGGCTTGTTCTGATGCTACTGTCAGACAAATGAGATAAGTCTCAACAACAGCTTAAAATTCATAACAGCCAAACAACCAATATTTGGATGTAAAATGCTTCTGAATTCTTGATGTACTTTAATCATCGCTAAGCTCAGTATTCTCTAAGAACCCGTTAATGGTCAATTACGGTAGTGTCTCAATGAATCTTTTCCAAAAAAGGTCTTTATTTTGTTCCCGATTCAGCTCAAACCGTAAATACCTCTTGACCATCATTCCCATCTAAGCCTTCATTTTCTATACACTTGTGTAACTGCAAAAGGGTTGAATTGGTGACGCTTTCTCCGTTCGTTATACTAAAACTAGTATATAATTCCTATTAGCCTGTCTTCCCATATGATAATTCTTAAGGATCAATTTCTAGTAACAGTTTTTCTCGCCTTCTTTTCTCTTGTATTAGCCTGAAGCATTATGCAGTTATGTTAAGAGCTCTTTTAAAAAATGTTTTGGAAAATGATGACGTACATTGAAAGCCAGAAGGACCAAAAAAGCCCTAGGCCAGGCGCTAGTTATCCCTAGTTAAGCTGTTTTCTTAGATTGAAACGTAGGTATAAAAGTGCTAATTAAGCTATGGATTGACAGGTCTTGTTGGAATTAGCCCAATTTCTTCTGCGCAAATCTTTTCGTAATATGCTTTTTCATTTTGATTTGGTTTGATTTTTAAAATAAAAATAAAAGAGGTATAAGGAACTCACTGTGAATAATTATTAAATTAAATTATGTATTTCAAAATTTTAAACCCAATTATGTCTCTTTTGAAACTTTCTAATTTTTGTGATTAGTAAGTAGTAGTAAATTTTTTAGCGTTTTTTTTTTTTATAGCGAATTTCACATAAACTTTTCTAACAACAAAATCTTCTCAAAACTTAACATTTTATTTTTTTTTATAGCGAATTTCATATAGACTTTTCTAACAACAAAATGTTCTCAAAACTTAACATTTTAATTTTGAAAAAGGTGAAATAAAACAGATGTATTCGCATTCAAAACAGAAATGCAAAAGCCAACGTTAGAATTTCCAAAACTGAAATTCTTTATTTTAGTTTCGGATTTATTCAATTTTGTAAGTTTGTGAGAACATGTGTTATTTTTATTTACTTAATTGTAAAAAAAAAATCCCCGCCTGAGGAGCTAATCCTACTTTGAAGCTTTCAAAATGATTCCGCTTTCGCAATCTTCTTTTTCTCGGCCTTCCCACAGCTAATGAATGCACGAATGCAACTCAAACATAGGATGAGCATAACTTAAACATTTAAAATCGTTCTAACATTTCACTAATTAGTAACCTTTAGCCTGACGTGCGTTCGCTTCCTTGTTTATTGTCAGATCGCATCATGCACGCAGCACTGCGCGCGTGCATAGAAATGCTGGTTAAAAAAAAATGTCTCTTGATGTGTGTAATCTCGAGTCCGATTTGGCCGTCGATGACCTGCCGTGCAACAAGCAGTCGGCAATGACTTCCTTTAGGGTTTGGGATTATTCTCTCTTAATGGGTGACAACTTCGAACGGGCGTGCCCAATCAGGTTTGGCAAGAAATCTCTTCACTGGCATACTTCCCTCCCAGGGGGCAGGTTCAGAACATCCAAAGCGAGCGGCTCGCACAAAATGACATCGCTTGAATAAAAAAACTTCCCGGTAAAGATTGGATTTCCTTTATTAGCTATGTTACCGACTGGTCATTTCGAATTCTCGAATCCTGGAAACGATTCGAGAACTTCGGGCATTTTTTTAAATTTCAAGTCTTAGCCTAAAAAACTGTTAAATATTTTACCCCTTAATAACTTTCCTCTGAGGAGAACTCCTCCTCTTATTAAAAATGTTCGAAAATTTTTGCGCCCCCGCAATGGGCGGGACACTTTACCATCCAGGAAAGGCCGAACCCTTTGGTCATTTAGTCATCTCATCATCGAGAACGGCACCACGTTGCGTCGGCAGGGTGCAACTGAATTCACACCTGCGAGAAAAGGGAAGTTCCCGTTCTAATTTTGATGAAGAACTTCCCACAGGACTGATCCGAGGGTCTACCATCTCCTTCCTCTATCAGGAACATTTCTAATAAGAGGGTTTTCAGTGTCGACATGCGCAAAGCCACTGCATCGTTAGGAAGCGTTTTCACCACAGCTTTATAACCCCAACTAGAATATTTATTTTATTTACAAATGCCTGGCTTTTGCCACTTTAGCCATTAACCGTCTTGCTTCCCACTACTTCTGAATGACAGTATTAAAACTACTAAATGCAAAGGGCGTGTTTAAATGTTTTTTGTTCATAGGTTGTCCAGAGTCGCTAAATGAGAACAAAGCACTGAAGAATTCCTAAATCTAATATTAAAGAGATAAGCATATTGAGGCACTCATATCCAATCGCAATACGTAAAGGAGCCACGGCTGTAGCAAAAGAAGAATCAGGGATAATGTATGCCTTGTTCAGCAGACAATACTAAGCTTTTTCCCCTAGTTTTTATGTACAAATTTCAAACATGAATCTTGCTAAATTCTATATTTACCAATCTAATAGCAGAATGAAAGCTCATAAAATTTCTGTTTATTTGGAAGACTCGTTTCTGTTTTTGTCAGGAAATCTGCACTCTTAATTCTCAGGGCTCCACAATGTGCTTTCACTCATTGTAGTGCTAATGAATCGGTAAGAATATTCGAAAGATGTAGTCACTCATAAATACGTTTTCAGACACACGTTCTATTGCTCGCAAGACCCTGAAAGACAGACATCGAGTCCGAGAGAATGACAACTTTGGACAGGGAAGTCCCATGACAGCAAAGTTGTTGCTAGGCCATTGGAATGGCATCTAGTTCGCCATCAAAATAATGGGCCATCTCATCATCACACCGCCTGCTTTATAAAAAAGTTTCTGTGTACACCAACATCAGCTCCTGTATCCGTTTCTTCCCTGCAGCATCAGTATATATGTGAGTACACGAATTCTCTGGAAAACTGTGATGGCCCGTCTGTCAACAATGGAAACAAATTTCTGGCCATGTTCAAAGACATCAGAACAGTGCAAGTGTGGATAAAAAATAGTAATGGTTATCAATGTTGTCTTATATCTGATTATAGCAGAATAATTATGAGTAGTTGCAGACGTGAAATAGGACTGCATCAGTTGACAGATAGATACCAAACAGGATCGCTTGAACTGCTTTTTTAATGTGTTTAAAGCGCAGCAACGACCATCGAGGAATTTGATACATCTTCTTCAGGACCACATCAGTGTATTCTTATGATAATGTATGATTTGGGCAATGCCTTTATACTGTTAAAAGTGCTGTATTACTTGAAACTTCACCTGTAGTTTATGTTCTTAGCTTTAAAGAAGACAGACCTATGGGATTGATCACTCACGTATGAATGTCAACTGACCATCACGTATTAGCTGATGGTCAAGCTGCAGACAGAAAAAGGACAAAAGTTTTGCCTAACCAGAATAAATCTTTTCATTGAACATTACTTCTTAATGCCCATCAAGGCATATGGTCAACGGTCACCTGTGGATTGACCGTCAGTAGGTAGGGCTGTGCTTTGCGGTAACGCAATAAATTTTGGTAGATTAAAATAAAATTAAACCAAGAGAAATCTACACATGGGGACCGTTGGTCACTAGTGATCCAGGATTCACAGGTCTGGTTGCTCACAGGTAATCATCATCTCATGTGCTCACTCACAGGAGATCTTCAACAGAGAGATCCGTAACTAATGGAATTGATCACTCACGTAGGAATGTCAACTGACTATCACGTGTTAGCTGATGGTCAAGTTGCAGGTCTATGCTTTGGGGTAATGAAATAAATTTTCGTATATAATTAAAGTAAAATTAAACCGTGGAAAAGTTGCCTATCAAGACCGTAGCTTGTCAGTGATGCATGGGGTAATGGTCATTAGCTGTTAACCTGTAAGGCACTGGTTTTAGCTGTTAACCTATAAGGCACTGGTAGTTGCAGTAATATTAGACTGACTGCCAAAATAAAATTAATCCAAAGTCATCAGTGGCCTATGGGTTGTTATCACCAATGTGAGGGAGCGTAAATGTTTTTTATACTAATGACACTCGGTCAGCTGAGCGCATGACAACGTAGTATAATGTGATGCTTTTCAAATTTTTGGAAGGATTGCCCTAAGGTCTTTTCTGCTGTCAATGACTAAGATTTCATTACTTTGTATAACAATATGATCGAAAGTTAAAAGAAAACCCAGTCTGGAAATCCATTTATTTCGGATATTTGGAGTTGTCCATTCTAGCCTTACGCCAACCGGGTGGAAGTATTTTCCACGTGGCAACCCTTCCCCGAACACACGATGCGATCTAATAATTCTCTCTTCCTTCAACCCAATTGACAGCAATAGCGGCGAATAATTTCGGCTTCTGCAGGTGGCACAACTTGTACCTTGGCGATCCCCCTTTCTCATTTATAACCCCCACCGTGGCTTTTTACTCGTCACGTTTTTGTTTCTTTACTTTCAACCCCCCCCCATACACACACACACACACACACACAACTTTTCGTTTAGTTGCCATTTCGACCACGCCGAAGCTCATCAGTCATACTTGAGGCCCGTTGCCACTGCAGAATTTTTTCACTTTGCTCTTCCTCCTCGTAAAACCCCTCCAACAAATTGCGAAAGAATGTAATAAAACGAGACTCCTTGAAGTGGAGCGGCGTCTTTGGGTTTAAATCATGTCTTACAATTGTTTGCAAATTTGAGTGTGGTCTGCTACAGGAGTTCATCGTAAATAGGTCAGCAGGATTAAGATTTTTTAGACCTTGGAAAAGCGATGCGTAAAGGCTGGGGTTTCGAACTGGTGTTAATGCAAGCCGCATAAAATTCATGCGGCCCACGAAGGCGTTTATTTCAATTATGTATTTGTTGCAAATATGGTGATTCAAAGATTTCGAGATTTTGGTTATTCGAAGTCGGAATTTACAAATACGATTTACAAAATGCGATATGAATCTTGTTTAAAGAATTCAAGATACAGATTTCATTGACTTTTATTCGTACTTGTCGAAAGATAAATAAGCTTAGTTACGAACTTTTGCTGTAAGAATAATCGTTTTGTTTAGGCATGCATTATGTATGTGGTTTGGTTTATTTCATTATGGCAAAGCCTCGAGGGCTAAGAAGAGCGATGCCTTCGTGGAAGACTTCTAGGGGAAATTGGCTTATATACACGTTACACATGGTGAAAGCCACGCATCCAGCCGATTCGCTGGATTCCACCGAAGTACCAGTGTTCCGAGATTTTACCGCTCGCCTGCTGGTGGGTTTGTGAACTAATACCATCTAGTGTGAAGCTTTATTAAGAAGTAAAGAGTTTAAAATTATTTACTTGTAAGCATATGTATTTTTATATATGCATGGGAGCAGAACTTAGTTAAAGAGAGAAAGAAAGTAGGATGTTATTATTTTATCCCAAGTTTTGTCCCACTCGAAAATGTTTCTCTGAAAACTTAAACTCTTCATAATTTGTTTATTTTTAGCTGAATTCTAAGTAAATTATTCAATGATTAATTAAACGTGTTAGAGTTATTTGAAAGAAATGTTAGTCTAAGAATTTAATATTTAGCTTCCAGTATGTTAGAATTACAAAGCGTAAGCAATAAATATCTCTTTAGAAATTTTTTATGATATTATTATTGGTAGTAGTAGTATTTATGTAACTTTTTCATTAATATTTAGAAATGTTATTTAAAATTTTTTTTAAATATTTTTTATTTTGTTAATAATTTTTTTTCATCAAAAAGAATTCGGGCTCCTCATTTTTTTCTAGTTCGTGTATGCCTTTCGCATGCAATGCGAGTTCGAATTTCTGAGAATTTTTGGCGATTTTCTATCATTTCGCGAATGTATTATTTCCCACGAGTTTCGTATAAACCCGCGAATATAGAAATTTTAAAATTATTATTATTATTATTATTATTTTTCTTACTACAGCTGATAGATTATTTTTATATTTAAGATTTTTTTTTTTTATGCTGTTTTTCATTAGATTTTCCGTAAAACATGTACCGTAAACTAATCCTGTTCCAGAATTCAAACTACGAGATTGAACTTTTATTTAAATAAGCTTTGCTTCAGGAAAACGAGAATCAGGGCTTAAAATTAAAATTCTAAAATTAAAAATGCCGGACCCCTATTGGAAGAGCGCCAGGAAAGATGAAGAAAAATAAATAACTAAAATAACAGATAATAATATAGTAAAATAATTAATTAATTAAAATTCAACAAATGGTATAAATCAAAACTAAAAAGAACTGAAAAGAAGCACGCTAAGCATAAATCAAAACTAAAAAGAAGCACGCTTGTGTAAAACTCAAAATTAGGCTTAACAGTAAACTTATTTTGATGTAGATTTTGAACAAAACTCTTCGTCGTCGTCGAATCTGTAAAACAGATTCCTTTTCTTCCTTCAAGATCAAAAAGAATTCTGAAGCCAAAATAAGTTTCCTGCTTTGCCCAATTTTTAGATAAATGAAAATTTATTAAATTGTTAAATAATAAAATAATAATATAATGGAACCAATTTTATTTGGGGCTCCGGCTGAAATTTCAGTTTCACTCAAAAAACTAAAATTAGCTGGATCAAAAAACTAAAATTAGCCAATTGAATTTAAGCCCCTAAATATACAGTATGGTTCGCGCGCATGCGTAGAATGCGTAGATGAGTATGCGTAGAATTGACTATGACGCATTTACTAAAACAATGCAATTTTGAACCTGTTGAAACTTGTCATCGTTTGACTAACATATTATTCAGTTCATCACCAACTTCCGTAAATACCGAGCGCATTATAGTACCCGTAGAAGATTGAATATAGACAATCAATACAAATGTGCTGTGCTACATTTTTTATTTTCGTGTGGTGAATCTGCAAGGTTCGCAGCGATGAAAATTAATAGTGTACATGGTGAACACACTATTAGTGTAAGGACTGCCCAGAAATGATTTAAAAATTTAAAGTTGGAAAAAGAAGCATTGATGATGAACCCCGTTCAGGACGTTTTGAACTGTTAGAACCAAATCAAACGATTCATTCAGAAGTTTATAGTGAACAACTTTGCCGTCTAAACTCAGAATGGATCAAAAAACGCCCACGATGAGTGAATATCAAGAAAGTGTTGTTTCATCGTGATAACGCTAGACCGCATAAAGGCTCGAACAACGCTGCAAAAAATGAGTGAATTGAATTGGGAGCTTTTGTCACATCCTGGTTACTCCCCAGATATTGCCCGAAGTGATTTTCACTTATTTCGTGCCTTAAAAAATTTTTTACTGGGAAAAAAATTAAATTCTAAACAGGATGCACACAATGAACTTTCAAGTTTTTTTTTGCATCAAAACCAGTCTTTCTACAGCAATGGCATAAAAAAGCAGCCTGTAAGATGGCGAGACATTGTTGATAATGGATGAAAATATATAATTGATTAAAATTTTTAAATAATACAAAAAAACACAATTATTCTAAATTGTGTTTTTTTTTTTATATTATTTAAAAATTTACCAAAAATTGCGCACGAATTTATGGACTGACCCAATACCATTTCAAGGATGACAGACGACAAGACCATTGTTTTTTGAGCACACCAATTAGAAAGGTTAAAAGGTATTTTCTGCCTCCTTTTTCGCATGCCTTCGTGTTGTAATTCAAAGCAGACTCGACGCGTATTCGAGAGTGATCCAGGGTTCGAGTCCCGGCGAGGGCATTGCACATTTTTCACGTCTACTGCTTCAAAGTAACCTAATGACTCTACTAGTGGCGCCCAAATTAAAAGGTGGTAGACAATAATTCGTCACCACCAGGATTTAGCGATTGGTCCCAGTCGCTTTTTTTCTTCCTCCTCCCATGCCTTCGTGGTGTAACGTGGACCTGGCGAGGGCATTGTACATTTTCCCCTTCGCCAGCATCCCCTCCAAAAAAAACCTAATGACTTTTCAAGGTTCAAACTCTTAAAGCGTCACTAATGAGAAAACACAGAATGCCATAAACACTAACAAAATGTGGAGGAAATTTTAATGGAGAATCAATGGGTATGAAAACATAGAGCGAAGACTTTCTGAGCTCAAAGACCAAGACATTCTGAGCAGGATCTCCTGCCGATATCATTCTAGTTATCAAGCATCATGTGGCAGGGAAAAACATTTTCCCTCAAATCCTAGAATTAGCTGAGAACAAACGTAACTCTCTGTAATTAGTCACAGTTTTCATACCCCGTATTTGGTTATATCATTCCAAAAAGTTTATCTTTTTGTTAGAAGCCGCTAGCATTGGACGTGTACGACTAGGGTGATCTATTCTAGTACTTTCAGAAACAAAAACTTTATTCGCGCTCATAAGACTGTTATCACATGCGATATTTGTTGCCGGAACAAAACGTTTGAAGGAACAGTTCTGAGAATCGCTTTTCCACAAAATCGGGTTACTATCTTCACTTGATAAACAGGCTGAAAGCCAAACAAGAATCAGTTATCGCTCAAATTGGCGAAAGCGACGTTCCCTTTCAAGTGACGTTTGCTTCTTCGTTTTGTTTTGTATCGCTCACACTCTTTTCGTTTTAAACTTTTATTGTTAGTTACGGAAGGTAATAGAAAGGTGATTGCTATCAAGTTAATCACTTTGATCTCCACTCTGGCACTTCAAGTAACAGATAAACACACTTCTGGTTATAGCAATCAATTACATGAGTAATAGCCAAATTCTGTATACACTAAGACTAGTTCGAAACGTGTGCTGGATAAGTCTGTTTATCAGACATTACTTATGTGTATTTTCTGATGTCTGCATTCCAATGAAAATTTAATGGCTCACTGGAAAATTTGTGACCTGGTGAAAGCATTTTCTTGACTAACTTTATGGCTCATAATTACTGTTCTGTCCATAAGTATAAACAAACAAACAGACCCCCCCCCAAATTAAGACCTTCTATGACAAAAATTTATATGGCTGATGTTTACATCCTCACAGCCAATAGATACTATTCAGCAAAATGAAGATTAAATAAAGCATATGAATACATGAGCAATCAAACATATGCGAGTTGTTTACTGTCCCATAGAACACTCGGTAATATAACTAAAACACATTAATTATACCAACTCTAGAAATTAGGAGGTGCACATCATGACTTTGTTTTATGTGATTACGGCAAAGCCTCGAGGAATATCTGCCTAACAGGAAGGATGCCTTTGTAGAAAATTTTTTAAAACTGGCTCGTATATTAGTTACAAATGGGGAAAACCAAGAAAACGCCCATGTGGCCAGCCCGATCGCGGCATTCTAACCTCAGACAGAACTACCAGTGTTCAACGACGCTTCGGCCACTAGTAGGCTTGTGCACATAATTGAAAAGTACAATTCATTATGTAAACACACTTGAAGGTGATAATCAGTTTTGCACTGTTTTAAGTAATCAAATGTTATAATACATTTCTTATTATTTATTAGTCATGTTTATACACTGACTACCAATAAGTATTTGGACACCTATGCAAATGACGATATCAGCGGTCCTAAGGTACGTCACGGACTCCGCCGGTATATATCGTGTAGGAAACAGCATCGGCTTTAGTCGCATGCAAGATACGTCGCAGTTAGGAGCTCTCTGATTTCGAGAATAATTATAATCGGGTATAATTATCGGGTATCACAAATGTGACTGATCCTTAAGGGACATATCTAGCGATCTGAAGTACCCAAAATCGACAGTGGCCTATGTGATTAAGAAGTGAAAGGTGAGCGGTGATTGTCAGAATGTGCCCCGAGTCGGCAGACCAACCTGGGAGATAGAGACCGACGAGTGCTGTCCAGAGAAATTCGGAAGAACCGCATTGGATGGCCCTCATCCGCGAGGAGTTTCAACAGGCATCCGGGAGTATTGTTTCAATGAATACCATCCGTAAGGAAGCATGTCTGCTTGGTTTTCATGGTCGTGCTGCTGCCCATAAGCCTTTGATCACAAAGTCCAACCGCCCTGCTCGGTTAATGTGGTGCAAAGCACATCGAAATTGGACCGTATATCAGTGGAAACGGGTTCTTTGGAGTGAGGAATCAAGGTTCACCCTTTACCGTTCGGATGGCAGGGTCTGGCGTCTACCTGGAGAACGTCTCCTTCCAGAATGCATTGTGCCAACAGTCAAGTTCGGCGGAGGTGGAATTATGGTCTGGGGGTGTTTCTCCTGGTGTGGGCTGGGACCCTTGGTCCCCATTCATGGTAAGCTCAACTCCGATGCCTACTGTACTATTTTGGATGACAATGTGCTTCCTACGTTGTGGCAGTTTTACGTATTGGACCCCTGTTACTTTCAGGACGACAATGCCAGTTGTCATGTTTCGACGTTAACCAAGATTTGGTATGGCGCCAATGGAGTTCATCGAATGGACTGGCCTGCCCAGACTCCAGACCTGAACTCTATCGAGGGACGAGTTGCATCGCCGAATTCAGGGGTGCACTACCCGTGCAAAATCGGTGAAGGAACTTCTACGTCTTCTCCAAGCCGAGTGGAAGAAAATACCACTAGCTGTTATACAAAGACTTGTGGAAAGTATGCCGCGAAGGGTCCACGCTGTAATTACCTCTTGTGGAGGCTCTACCAACTATTGATTTTGAATAAAGTTAGTTTTTCTTTTCTATCACAGGTGTCCAAATACTTATTGGTAGTCAGTGTATTACGTAGATCATACATATGATATAATTATGAATTAACCCAAAAACAAAATGTTTACCTTCTTTAGTACTCAAATGCTCATAAATTATTTTTCAACTGATTATTACATATCCATAATAATTTGCAAAGAACTGATGACTACAGTTGCTGCCAATTACATGATCGTTATATGAATTAGAAGTAACTTCAAATAAACTTTTTGGCAATGTTCATTTTTGTATTCATACATACATATATTCTAATATTCTATAATATCCCGTACATGTAATAAGTCATATATTTACATACAGATAGAGAGATGCGATGGTTTAGAAGTTATTGATTTGTTAGCTCTTACTGCGACCGCGTCCTTCGGAAATTAAATTATTCGCATCATTTTTCCCCTCTTGATTTTGGACGATAAAATTAGTAAAAAAAAAGGGAAAAAATACGCAAGAAAATACGGTATTACCTTGAGGGAATGCTAAATACATTTCTCAATCCCTATAAACTAGTTTGAAGATTGATTTCCCAAAATAAACGTAAGAGATTAAGAAATCGAAAAAAATATCTCCAAGACTGAAATACAGAGTATTATTCCACACTGCCTCTGAATACCGTCTTCAATCATGAATCGCAACCCCTAATTTCGAACAACTTTAAATGCCCATAAAGTCTCATTTATTTCGGGACAGAGAGAGAGAATCGTCTGCAAAAGGGAGGGGAGCAAAGAAAGGCGTATTCTTCACCCCTTCTTGAGTGGAACAAATGTTTTGCACCTGAGGGTTTGCAGCTATAATATAGCTGATTACTTCTTTTGACATGATTGGAGAGTTAAAAGTGGAAATTGTTATTACCCAGAAATGACCTCTAAATTCGCTGAAGGAGAATTTTTTTTTCCCTTTTGTGTCGAATTCTTCCGGAAATACCGGGGAAAGAATTCAATTATAATAAATAGTTTAATCGAATCTTAGAACTGTCTCGGATATTTTAATTTTTTTTCTTTTTATTAGCTTTTTTTTTTTTTTTTTTTAAATTATTTTCTGGAATATATTTTTTAACCTTGGGATTTTCTATCGGGCGGATCGTTCGAGAGTTTTAAATTAATTGTGCTTATTACGGTAATTTTGGTTATAAAACAATGAATATGCTTTAATTTTATTATTAATAGTACTGTTTCTGAAACTATTAAGTTGCTAAATGATGTTACTTGTAGCCATGTAAAATGTTATTGGTTTTATGATTATTGGCATTTCAAACTTTTTTTACTTGTCCCTGTTCGCGCAAAATTATGCCCGATGTTACGCTTCCACAGCATTAATCATCCAAGTGAACTCGCAGATTGCCATTGTCAGCACGCAAGATCTGTAATTTATCTCTCAAATTAGTAATAAGTTGTTGATCAGCATACAGCATAACAGAAACTAACAAACTAGTCGAGGCAGAGTAATTTTTGGATAACGCAACTTTTTACGTTTCAAAATGAGGCTTGTTTTAATTTTAAAAAAAAAAAAAAAAAAAGTAATATAAAAAAAATTTTAAGTCAATTCCTACTTAGGTCAACAAAGAAAAATTGTAAAAGTACAAAAAAATTTAACTAATTTAAAATTTAAAAAAATTAATATGTGAAAAAACTATATTAACATCAAGTGTTATCCACTACAAGTTTAAAAAATGTATTTGAACTTGAGTAGATGAATAAAAAGTATTTTATTAACAATTAAAAATTTGAACAAGATATAGGGAGAGAGTGAGTGAGAGTAGGAATTTAAAAAAAAAAAAAAAGAAAAGAAAAAGAAAGAAAAGAAAAAGGAAAAAAAGAATTCATAGATTCGTCAATTTTAATAGTAAATTAAGTCTAGAACATTGATTTTTAAACTGTGTTTCGCGGAACCCTTGGAATCCACTCAGCTGTCCTAAGGAAAAGTTAAAAAAGTTAGGGCTCCTAAAGGGGAAGTTTACAAAATGTTACCTGAAGTAATTAGTAAAATATTATTAACCCAAAGGGGCGTTAGACCTACAGGGCTCTTAGTCCCGAAACGGTATTTTGCGTCGTTTCACTTTCTGCGTTAATTATCTTTTCAAACTGCTGCCACCATATATTATCGTTATGTATTATATTTAACGAAACGGAATAATGGAAGAATCTGCATGAGTGCGTGAACGTTTCTCGCATTGTTAAGAAGCAACGGCATCTAGAGCCATCTAGTTTTGAATAACGTAGTCCTCCAACCGAACATGGGCACTTGGAAGCCCTATTTTGAATTTCGAATTTGTTTTATTATCTATTTCAGATTTTGTAAAACTTTAACGAAATTTTGATTAACCAACTCAATGATTTCAAAGCGATAGCATCTTAAAAAGGAAAATGGCGCAATGGCACTTGAACCAACTCTCATCAGACACCAACATCCGACAGGCGGATTTCGGCCTATCATATTTCCAGTTTCAGTTAACTCAGAATTATAAATAGCATGTTAAATGTACGATGCATCAATCCGTTTCTGAATCGCAAATGTTTAAAGTTTACCATAATACTTTTCACATTCATTTAAAACAACAACAACAAAAAAGAAGAAAAGCAGGGGGAATCTCAAACCTTTTCAGATTTTATATTACGTCCAAGGGGGCGCTTTTTTAGCGTTTTGTGAGTTACCTTTATTTATTAAATATCATGTCCTTCGTACTTAAACCACAAAATTCGATTCAACAGCAATATCGCAAAATAATTTAAAACGAGCGTATGTTTAGAATTTCCGATACACAGTCTCGCGTGCTGGAGATAATTCCCCCCCCCCGTACAGTGTTACCATTGCTCGCTTTGAAATCGTCGAGTTTGTTAATCAAAAACTCATAAATGCTTTACAAAATATGAAATAAATAATAGAAAAATTCCAAATTCCAAATCTGGGCTTTTAGATGCCCATACTCGAGTGGAGGATTAAGTTATTCAAAATTTGATGGCTTTAGGTACGTTGTTTTTTCACAGTGTGAGAAATATACATACATTCATGCAGATTCTTCATTATTTAATTTCTTTAAATATAATGCAGGGCTCTAATATTTCTTAACAACAATCTGAATAGTGAAACACCGTTTGATAGCGGACGATGCAAAATGCCAAACGAAATTAATAATCCTTCTGGGCAACTTTCCCCTTTGGGTTAAAAGGGGGGGGGAGAAAGGAAAATAATAGCAAAATCTAAGACTAAAAATAAATTAATAAGCCTAATATTGATAATAAAAGATAGATTTTTAAAAAGTAATTTAACTGAATCTAAGATAAGAAGTAAATAAATAAATACAATATTGATAAAATAGGTAAAAATAGATTAAAAAAGGAAATTATTAAATCTGAAACGAAAAATAAGAAAATAAATAAACACGATATTGTTAAAATAAATAAAAATAGATTAAAAAAAAGAAATCATTAAATCTAAGACTAATAATAAATAAATAAATAAACACAATAATGATAAAATAGATAAAAATGCAATGTAAATCGGTAGGAAAAAGAGTCGACGTCATGAAAGAAAGCGATGATGGGGAAAGGAGGAGATGTTATAGTTTGGATGAACCATAAAATATCAGGTAATTGTCTTTTGGGGGATCTTGTTTTACCTTTCTTTGTCTGCAAGCACTATTCGACTATTTGTTGTGTCTACGTTTTAAAACGCTTCTAAAGGTAAGGTATTGTTAAAGTAGCCAATGTATTGTTATAAAAAATGCTTTGCTGTAGCTTGCTATTTCTTCATCAGGGCGATACCTTGCATTCAGAGACAGATGGAGGTCTTACGGGCACGACATCAGTTTGCGTAAATGTACCGGCACTTTTAGGCAAGTTGACACTTGTTCGCCAAGGAACAAGGGTGCCGCAGCATGAAGGCACAGAGGAGCCCGGCAATCTTCACGAAGTTCAATCATGAAGATCGCCGGACGATTCTTCTACCATCAAGATGCGAGGATATGCGTTTGAAGATCTAAGTGAACAGTCGCCAAATTGATTAAAAGTAATGGCACCTTTATTTAAGATAGCCATTGTTAACTGAGACCTAAGAAGTGCATGGCACCGTTATGAAGTTTGGCTTATATGTGTAAAATGAAACTTTCAACTTAGTTCCGACCTAGTGCCGGGACACCCATATGAAGATTTAAGTCAATAGTCATTGACTTCAATAATGGTACCTCAACCCATAGGAGTTACAGTTTATACTATGAAGAATGCAGCCTTCGTCCAGATTCCGAGACGTTTCTTTAAAGGACTAAAGCGAGACTTGAGTAAAGGTCTCGTAAATTTTGCAAGATATCAATTGTTCATCAAGACATAAGAGGTGCCCGGCACCCTTTTGAAATTCATTTTACACCGAGACGAATACAACCTTCATTAAGATGCCATACATTTGTGACGGATTCTATCTTGGGGAAATCTCTACAATAAAGGTGCCGGCACTTTTAGGCCATTGTTTGTGAAGGATGCTGGGGCATAAAGGTGTCCGCATCTTTTAAAGCCAGCAGCATTTTTTAATTCAGTTTTGACTTAAAGAAAGCCACTTTCATCGAGGCGTTAGTACCTTTATATCAGTGCATCTTCAATGGATGTCTTAGCTATGTCCCCTCATAAAGGTACTGGCACCATTATGAAGTTCAATATAAATAAATAAATAAGCACAATGTTGATAATAAACTTAAGAATTTGCTAATGGATAATTTAAAACTTGGAGAAAGCCAGGTGCCGGTACTTCTATCAGAGCATCTTTATGATGGCTTCTGTCTTGGCGAACACTCGCATACTTGTATAATGGTTCCAGCATCGTTAGTGACTAGGCGGAACAATAGTTATCGGAGCCTCGGGAAATTTCTCGAGTTCCCGATATCTCCATCCATTTCTGGTTGCATGAAATTTTCTGCTAGCCCATTTTGCAAAAATTTTATAGATGAGAGAAGTAAGATTTTCGTCTCTTTCTCCGAAAATACTTCTTCCGTAATCGCCTTTTCTTTCTGTTTCTAAAGTTCTTTCTAAGCTCATTTTAATGGTCTTGTAGTGCCTCCTCCACGTCTTCATTATTAATTTCCAAACCCGTGGTTTTGCCTGCCACACAATATCAGATACAGCAAAATAACTTGGTGCTGGCCACAGATTCTCGACCTAGAGCGCAATTGGTCATAATTTAGAATGGGCGATTTATTGCCAAACATTATAAATATGCACGAAAAGGAAACTGACTACGGTAAACGGTAATTCTCTCAATATCTACTAATAAGTGGACGCAGTGAAGAGCTTAAATAATCGAACGATCCGTGGAATCGAATCTCTAGCTCCCTGGACTTCTTTCAACCGTTGTTTTGAGATTTTCTAAAACCGCCTGTCTATATAGATCTAACAATAAAATTTTACGTAGAATAAAAAATTGTTAAAAGTTGGATATGATAAAAATTAAACTCGGTTTTAGCATGGGATGATAAACATTCTTTTGCGTCCTAAAATGGGAATCGAAATTTTCCTTCAAGCTTCTAGCAAGAGGTGAGTAAACTATGAAGGAGGCACCACTCTTTTTTAGCGAATCAGCATTCCCTCGTTCAATAAAGTAAATCGGTTCTCTGAATCATTTCGCGAACGAAAGAAGTTATGTAATGTGGACTTCGAAGCCGAGCTTACGACTTCGCGGCATTTTATTCATTTATTTTGCGTTTTATGCGCACTAAAAATTTTGATTAACCTCGGAGATAAAATCAAATTGTTTTCCCACTGTCGAAGTAGGATATTTCTATTTGTGTAAATATTTCAAGCCTCTTGATCGTATTTTTGTTTTTCGTTATTGTTGTTGTATTTTGTATTGTTATGTTTATTTTTTAATGATTCTTTTTAGAATGGGGATTTTATGGTTTATTTTGTGTTTAATATAATTTGGGGCCATATGCCTTGTATTTGAGAGTTTATTTGTTGCACAGAATTAACTTGGCAATATTTGACGATCTCTTGCCAACTTGACGACTTTCTAGAAGATTCGCGAAAACACATTTTCCTAATCCTTTAGAAGTCTCCACAGCCCATATTGCAGGATACACTTACGGGTCGGACAACTAGAGAGTTCAGTTGCGTATCTGTTGCGAGACTTAGCGGCTAGCTAAACTGCGAGTTAGGGTGAGAGTGATTTGAGGAACTTTACGATTTATTTGGTGTGCTAATGACCGAATATCCGCGTTACTGAGTTTATTTTCTTCATAAATTGTTCCTTGCGTACTGTTTATCGCCGCACATTATTTAAAGAAACATCAACGATTCCGTAGCTCGCAACAGTAATTTCCAATGCGCCAGTGTACTACCATTCGGCAATATTTAATTTTTGTTTGAAATTTAATATGTCTGTTATTGATAACAAACTAAGCGATTTAAAACCAATAAACGCACCTCTTTATCTCTGTCATTATTAAATTTTAGCTGGACCCATGAAATTATGCTAACTGGGTTCATTGAAATGATTATGTAATTTTAGCCCAAATTGGACGTTAGTCCCGAACAGGATGTTAGTCTGAAAATCGCATTTTACGTCGAAACAATTGCATTGTATCACTTTTCAAGTTATTGCCACCAAATATTATCGCCCTGCATTATATTTAAAGAAATTAAATAATGAACAGTCTGCATGAATGTATGTATGTTTCTCGCATTGTAATAAAACAACGGTACCTAGAGCCATCCAATTTCGAATAACACAATCTTTCACCGAATATGGGCATCTGAAAGTCCAAATTTGAAATATGGAATTTGTTTTGTTACCGATTTCATATTTTGTAAAGCATTTATGAGTTTTTGGTGTTTTGTAACTAAACGATTTCAAAGCGAGCAATGACAGCTCTCCGGGGGGGGATTTATCTCCAGAGACTGTGTATCAGAAATTCTAAAGATATGCTCATTTTATAATTATTTTGCGATATTGCTGTTGAATTGAATTTTATGGTTTAAGTGCGAAGAACATGATATTTAATAAATAATGGCAGCATACAAAACGTTAAAAAAATGCCACTTTCGACGTAATTTAAAATCTGAAACATTTCAGATTTTCTTTCCCCTTTTTTTAAAAAAAAATTTAGCATAAACGCGAATATTTTCGTCATTTAAAAACACTTCTGTGATTGGAAGTGTGTGACTACAACCAACGACTACGAAGGCCGTAAGGACTTCAAGGTGAATATATAGTTTAGGTACTGGTGATTGGAATAAAAAAGGGAGGTGCATAACTAGATGCTATAGCACTCCCATATGTAAAATTTTAACGTTCTAAGGCTATTCCACAACTATTCCATGCAAATCGAAAAAAGAATGTTACAGAATAAAGTGCAAATTTAATTTTTTATTTTTTGCCCAAACGAGCAATTTCCCCAGAAAAGCTATTAATTTCGTTTTGGCATTTTGCGTCGTACACTATAAGACGGCGTTTCACTTTTCAAATTGTTGCCAACAAATATGATCGCCTTGTGTTATATTTAAAGAAATTAAGCAATGGAGAATCTGCATAAAAGTGTTTATGTTACTCACTGTGGAAAAATAGAGCCATCATATTTAGAATAACGTAGTCCTCCACCCGAACACGGGCAACTGGAAGCCCGAATGTTGAATTTCGAATTAAATAGTTTTTTATATTTTGAAACGAATTTTTGATTAACCATCTCAATGATTTGAAAGGAACACTGTAAAAAAAAAAAAAAAAAAAAAAAAAAAAACCTTCAGGGCACGAGACTGCCTTTTGAAAATTGTAGAGATATGTGGTTTTTAAATATTTTGTAATTTTACCATTGAATAGAATTTTATGTGGCGTAAGCGCCAAGAATGTGATATTTAATATATAAAGCAAACTCAACAAAAACGTTAATAATAAAAAGAGAAGTTTTGTAAAGATATGACGAACAGAGAAAAGACTGAAAAAGAAGGAAAATTGTATGTCAACACTTAACGCTCCATCGGGATTCTAAAGGCACACTGTTATACGGCTTTTAAAATTTTTGTAATTTTCCTGTTGAATTGTATAGGGTGTAAGTGCGCAGAAAATGATGTTGATAATAAAGCTGAAAAGACAAAAAAAAAAAAAAAAAAAAAGGGGAGTGTTAGTAGGATAGCGGAGTGAGTGTAACAGCAAACTATTAGACTGCGAGCTCAGCGAGACCGTAAAAAACCTTAACAAACCCTTCTAGGCGATTTTTAAAATCTGAAACCCTTTAGATATTACTTTTTATTAGTCCAAAGGGATTTCAGTCCCGAAGGACTATTGCTTTCGCTTTGGCATTTTGCGTCGGACTCATAAACGTCGGTTCACTTTTCAAACTGTTGCCACAAAATGTTAGAGTCCTGCATTATATTTGAAGAAATTAAATAATGAAAAATCTGCATAAATGATTGTCTATTTCTCGCATTGTGATAAAACAATGGTACATAGAGCCATCGAATTTTGAATGACGAAATCCTACTGCGAATATGGGCATCTGAAATCCCAAATTTGGAATTTGTTTTATTATAGATTTTATATTTTGTAAAACTTTAACGAATTTTTGATTTACAAACTCAATGCTTTAAAAGCGAGAAATGGCAACGTTATATAGAAAAAAAAAAATACTTTTATCTCCAGCTCGCGAGACTATGTATATCGGAAATTCTAAAGATATGCTTAATTTAACATTATTTTGCGATATTGCTCTTGAACTGAATTTTATGGTTTAAGTGCAAAGAACATGATATTTAATAAATAAAGGTAACACTCAAAACGTTAAAAAAACGCCCCTTTGGACGTAATTTAAAATCTGAAAAATATCAGATTTTTTTTTTTTTTTTATTTTTATTATTATTATAATTTTTTTAGGCGGCTTTTTAAATAAATGAAAACAAATATTTAACAATATATGATAAAAATCGAATTATAAAAGAAGCAAATACAGACTCTTGCATAATTTACAACATGTGCTCGCGATAAACTGTGAATAGATGCAAGTGGATCGCGATGCTAAAAAAGTTTGGAACCACTCGATCTGAAACTTATATTATCAATGGTAATTCAGGCATTTTTTTATCAGAATCTCACGTAAGAATAAGAGAAGCACTTTCCCTTGCCTGCAGTGCTAGCGATTGTGAAATGCAAGCATTAATAAGCATCGGAATAAAAGTGCGAGTTCCTCCGACACCCAATAATTACAAGAAGACAGAGTTTTCAGCTCCAAGTTATGAAAGGGAAGAAATAAACGAATATCACGGCTCTCACAGACTGGAAGATAAATTCGAATGAACGGATCGTTTCGCAGCAGAAATTGCGATGGATTATAATAATTGCAACTTCTTACGTCATCCATCAAGAACTATTACCGGTCAAGATTGCTTCGAAAGGGATACACACCGCACGCGGAATGTAATACTGCGTTGTTTATGTACACATGCCGAAAGCAGGAAGGTTGGAAGAAAGCGTAAAAAAAGATTATAAATAATTTGCAACTTAAAAACTGCTGTAAAGCCTCCAAAATGTGCTTGCTATTAAAAACTTCAAAAATAAAAAAGGTATCACACAAATATTTCGCGTTTTTGCTTAAATATCCGTCTTTACCCTCAGCTTTTAACGCTTTCGCGCCGATTGTCACGCATACATTCCAGCAAGAAACGCGCTCATTTCCCCATCGGCACGCTGGCGTGCCACGAAAGCGTTTTCTCGTTCACCCCCCGGCCGTCACATATTTGTACCAGTGTCTTGCAACGTTTTAAAAACTCTAACTTTTGCTACAAGATGGCTTTGCATTTCCATAAGATTTGAGATGCGTGTAGATTTGACCTTCCGCTCGAAGCATGACTCACTCGTGAGAGAAACAAAACTGACTCGGAGGGGGGGAGAAAAGAATAATGTAAACAAACAGGGGATTATCTTGAAGGAAGTAAAATTTTCAGGTTCATGCGTGTGTGTGTGATTATGGCAAAGCCTCGAGGGCTATCTGTCTAACAGGAGGGATGCCTTCGTGGAGGACTTTCTAAGGGAAACTGGCTCGTATACACGTTACACATGGGGAAAAACACGAAAACGCCCATGCAGCCAGCCCGTTCGCGGGATTCGAACCTCGGACCGAACTACCAGTGTTCAGCGACTTTACCACTCGGCCGTTGGTGGGCCTCAGGTTCATGCAGACAACAGCACAATAAATCTCAGCTTAAAACTTACTGAGTCAATGCTGGAGAATAAACACTGACGCTGCCTGCCGTACTGAAGAACCCGGGTTCGGATCTCGGAGAAGTCATGATGCCTGTATATGTTTAGTGTACGTTCGGCGGCATTGGGGTAAATTAAATATGCGGCGAGCCGAAAGTCCTCTCGAGAGATTTGTGGTAAGGTAAGAAGGGATGGGAGATCCTTGGACCCGTCATCCCGGGGTGTTGTCTCTCATGACTGGAAGCGGAACTGAGCTCAAGTCCGGCTGTTTCCTACATGGTGCTCAAGGCGCTTACCAAAGACAGGCGTATTTGACGCCTTGCCGCGATGAATGTCGTGGGCTTCTCGTGAGCATTGTCGGACAAGCGAGATTGGTAACAACAACTCCTCCAGAATCAACTACACCGGCCAGCTCACTTTAGGCACACATTCTGACTGATGTTCTTCAGACAAATTTTACGGTTCTGGTCAATCTACAATTTGTCTATGATAAGAAAAGCTCTCGCCAGTTAATCTGCAACTGTCTGTTGCTGTGGAAACGAGCCACGACCAATTCCGTCTTGAAGACGAATGATAGCTCTTTTCCTCTCAGCCAACAGTCGCCAAAAACAAAATAACAATAAAGCAACCCTTGGCTCGCCCCTGTTTGAAATATACTAGCCCTGTTGCTATAACGACTGCCACCCGCCAGACACTGTGGCAAGACTGTTCTTCTCATAGACAAACAGTACGTTTACGCTTGTCTAAAAAATTTACGTCTGATCAATGTCGGGAAGGCCAACCAGTGGCCGAGTGGTAAAGTCCCTGAACACTGGTCGTTCGGTCCGAAGTTCGAATCCCGCGAACAGGCTGGCTGGATGGGCTTTTCCGTGGTTTTCTCCATGTGTAACGTGTTAATAAACCAGTTTCCCTTAGAAAGTCCTCCACGAAAGCATACATTCCTTCCGTCTAGTGCCTAACTGCAGAACACGTAAATAATAATTAACAATAGTGTGGTGAGAACGAGCTGCGTGCGCAAGTAGGAAGTGAAGGTAAAGATGCATATTCGGAAACCAACTTCTTAGTTAAAATCAAAGTCACAACGTTATTTATTTCTTTAACTGGAACCAGGTATCTGAAACCAAGGTATATTTATTCCTGCAACATAAATACCGTTTCACATTTTACACGTTTAAGAATTTTATGCGCGTTCGCCATTTTACATACGTTACTTATTTTTGTTTTCATTTTTTGAAAAATTCTTTTCAACATATGCACTGACACATTGTTAGATAAAAGAGTTATTACCTAATATTTGCAATGTTATGCTTCCTAACAGAATTTAAAAAAGAAAAGGGAAAAAGAAATAAAATATTTGCACGGGGGGGAAGAAAGGAACTTTTACTTCTGCTATAAAAGCAAAGCTAAGAAAAGAATCGGCTATAAAAGTCCTGAAATGTCTTTTTAATGGGGCGATCGAATCTTTTTACATCCTTGTTTCGGTAGGGGGGATGAAAGGAGTACTGATTTGAAACAGACCTTCTACCGATAACCCCATACTACGTTTTATTGTGTGATGGGTGTGTTTAACGTTTCGCATACCATAAATGCCAAACAATAAGTAAAAATAAAAGTAACTCCAATAAAACGTTTTTGGCATGGAGAAAGAAGAAAATTAAAAAATATGAGTTCAGAGATAAATGAAATCTAGTGAGATTTTTCCCCCCTTCTTTACTGCTTCTTTACTTTCCTTTACTTTCTTTTTCGTATGATTTCGAAAACTGTCTCATTAAAAGCCTCAAAATGCATCCATCTCATAGTCTAGTTTTAACGGTCTTTTAAAACTGCCTTTCGTGTTTCAAGAAGTAATATCTTTCTCTCGTTACTGAAAGGCTTTAGAATTTTATTCTGCGTTTTAAACAACAAAAAAGCTAATGGTGCAGAAGATAAAAATTTTTCTCTGCAATTGTTATTTAGAATTAAAAAGGTAATTAACGAAACTGGGGGGGGGGAATTGCGACCATTTTTAAGGCCGTCATTTTCTCGAGGAGAGTTGGCAAAATTCGGCTGAAGGTTGAGAAGAGAAACACGGCAAATTTACACGAGCTAATATTTCGCGGTGGACGATTTAGATCAGGGGTTGTTTGTTACTGACCCCCCTCGTGGGCCGCTGGAATTTTAAAATGCATCATTGAAGATCGGGTGGTCGATACCCAAATGTGCAACGCCAAATGATCTAGGAAGGGCTGGAAAAACACTTTTTTTTTTCCCTTAGTTTTTTGTCGCTATACTTCCGAAAAGTTACTTTTTGCCTAGCTAAACAAAGTGAAAAGAAAAAATTTCAAATCAAATTATAGTATCTTTTGTCTCGCATCTTGCTCAAAGTTTTGAAAGACGGTGAAATTTTGATGCTTTTCGTGAACTTTTTGTAATTCCTCAATTCATTATGATCGAAACGCTGTTAAGTTCTAATGTGAATTTTGGGGTATGAGGGACACAAAAAAGTATAAAACCTGTAATTTAAAATTTTTTATTCTTTTCGAAAAAAAAAAAAAAAAAGCTCAAAAAGCATAATTTTATGCAAAAATAACAACTATTACTTAATTTTTGCTACCAACCTTTTCAAATGGTGACTATAATTGTCAAATATTATGTAACTTGCACGTGATAACGAAATCAGACCATTCTCACGTCTTTGACAAAAAGAGAAGAAAAATCTCGTATTAGCAGAAAAGATTTGCAGAATCAATCTATTAAGGAAGCATTACGTGGTCTGTGCTTTATGATTTTTTTTTCAATTTAATTTAAATTAAAATGCTCATCGTAACATTTATTATATCGAATTAGTGAAATTATCTATTCAAAACGATTTCTTCATTCTCTTTGTGGTATTCAGTTCCTTTTCTTTATTTCAAAATTTTCTTAAAATTTTTGGCTTGTATTATATAATGACTAAAAAGGGTGACTATAATTGTCAAATATTATGTTACTTGCATGTAATAACGGAATCAGACAATTCTTACGTCTTCGCCAAAAATAAAAGGAAAGTAAGAAGAGAAAAAACTCGTGTTAGCAGAAAAGATTTGCAGAATCAATCCATTAAGGAAGCACTACATGGTCTGTGCTTGGATGGAAGAAAAGACGACACTATGGTAATTAAAAAAATTGATGGCAGGCTTTCTCTTTCAGTATAAAGAGCCACTGGTTTTTAACGCTTACGATTACTAAGGAAAGTGCGAAGATGTTATACAACAAATAAAACAAGCCAAATATTTTACACATACAAATGTTTTATTTTATTTCATTTTCAGTCCAAAGGGGCAATTTGCCCAGAAGGGTTTTTAGTGTCGTTTTGCCATTTTGCGTTGTTTCACCATAAACGGCGTTTCACTTTTCAGATTGTTGCCACCAAATATTAGAGCCATGCATTATATTTAAAGAAATTAAATAATGAAGGGACTGCAATGAACGTAGGTATGTTTTTGGCACTGTGAAAAACACCGGTGCTCAGAGAAATCAAATTTTGAATCTCATAGTCCTCCACTCGAATATGGGCATCGGGAAGCCCGAATTTGGAATCTGGAATTTGTTTTATTATCTATTTCATAGTTTGTAAAACTTTAACGCATTTTTGATTAACAAAGTTAGATTTCAAAGCGAGCAATGCCAGCACTGTACGGGGGAAGAAAAAAAAAAACATTTTTATCTCCAGCGCGCGAGACTGTGTATCGGAAATTCTAAAGATATGCTGTTTTTAACTTATTTTGTGATAGTGCTGTTGAACTGATTTTTATGGTTTAAGTGTAAAGAACATGATATTTAATAAATAAAGGTAACACAGAAAACGTTAAAAAAAGGCCGCTTTGGGCGTAATATAAAATTTGAAAGCTTTCAGATTTTTTTTTTTCATGTTTAATTTTTTTTTTATTTATTACATTTATGCCGCCCAGACGGGAAAGTAATTAGTGACTCTGACTACCGTACCGAAAGGCGTGGGTTCGATTCCGGGAGAAGGGATGGAGATAATTTGCTCCTTCATCGGAGGCAACGTTGGCCCACTTATTAGGTGCCTCTATACTAAAAAGGCCACCGTTTAGGGCCTTAGTTGTGCTAACACCTATAAACGGCTAAACACCATCATTGGGGGGGATTATTGCATTTATTCATTCAAAATCACCTTGTGTAAAAAGGGTTGATGATATGAGCTATATATCGATGGTATGGTAGGTGTTCTCATACTTGAGAAACTTTCCAAACATGATTTCACCTTACTTCTTTTATTTGTGTTCTAGCTCATTGTAGCTTTATCCACTGCTGTTGTGTTCGAGCTTTAGAAAACTTGCAGTTACCGTCAGATATCTGTTAGATATCGGCTCGATATCCTTCAAATATTGTAATGCTAATTTTACTATGTATTCTTATAGGAATGTACGTTTTTTAAAAGAAATAATATTCTGATATTTATCAGTAGTTTATCAACCATCGCACATATCCTCGTTTTGCGAGTAAACTAAATATATCAGAATTTTATGGTTTGCATCATCGACTAAAACGAAAAAAAAAAAAAAAAAATTTTCAATGAAGCTTGTGTGAAAACTGTAACTTCATTTCTAAATTTCTGGCGAATTTTTGAATTTTTTCCAATTTAGTTTAAATTGAAATGCTCGTCGTAACATTGTTATTACATTGAATTACTGAAATTATCTATTCAAAACGATTTCTCTCATTCAGTTCCTTTTCTTTATTTCATAATTTTCTTAAACTTTTTTGCTTATATTTTATAATGACTAAAGATTTCATCATTCCAAATGTGTAATTGCGAATAAAAGCAGAAAGTAAATTGCAATTAAAAAACCTGATGTGTACACCACATGATTTCTTCGTACGGCATATTAAAATATACGCATTTTTTGCTACATTTCATTTAAACTTATTTCCTGGAATTTCATTAGAGATGTATTTCTCATTCAGTCAATTCAGTTCTCACTTCGAGACAAAGCAAAAATACATAAAAGCACAAAATATCTTTATTAAAAATTGAAAAATCTAGAAAAATATAAAACAGTTACAAATACAGTTAAAACAATTAGAAAAAGAAATTACAATTAAAATTAGAGTTTCTACGTAAAAGCAAGCAATACAGCCAGCTGGCAAGAAGGCAGATTTTTTTTTCAGTGCACGAAACTGGAAGTTTACTTTGAGTCCCACTCGGCAAAAAGACATTGAAGGTGCAGAAACTGACTTAATTGACTATTCTGCTAAGTTTCAAATGTAAACAAATATGGCTGCTATGGTAAAAAAAAATATATACTTTTGGTGCGGCCGATTGCAACCAAAAAGGGAGGTGCACAACTACATGTTATACCACAGTCCTGTAAAAAATTTCAACGTTCTGAGGCTACTCGTTTTTGAGTTATGCGAGATACATACATAATATACGTAGGTTTGTACAGACGTCCCGAAAAAAATCTCTTCTGAATTCATTTTAAATCCTTTTTGCAACCCGGCTTGGGAAAAAGAATCTCTTATTCTACCCTTACGTACAGATGTCACGCAAAAACATCGTTAAATTGAATTCAAGAGCAGTCAAAATGGATATTTTCTTTAAAATATGATACCCGAAAATGTTCGCGATTACAATACTTCTTTTACGAGGAAGTAAAAAGGGCTTTTATACGAAGTGCTTTTATATAAAATTGATGTGACAGTTAATGCACACAGAAGGAAAAAATAATTTATTGTGTAGTTTAATGGGAACAAAAGATTAAATAATTATATTTACCTAATTCATCTACAATTTTATATTGCGAATAATAAAAACATGAGGCGTCTAAATAACGAGATCTGTGAATTTGATTGCATTATCAAACGTATCAGCCAATATCTTTTTCAATTTCTTATTAATTTACTTGCATTGTCAAATGTGTAATGCGTTATCTTTTTCAGTTTCCTATAAAATTAATTGCAATTACGCATGTATTATCTATTATATATTTGCATTTCCTATTAATTGAATTGCATTGTCAAATTGCATCGAATTCAATTTAACAATGTATAAGCAGTTATCTTTATAAATTTACAATGGGAGCCCCACGTTTTTAATATTTCGCGATATGAAGTTGTACATGAATTCTGTAAATAGAATTATTTAATCTATTTGCTCACGTTCAACTATATGAATAATATCTTTCTTCTTTTAGCGCATTCGTTATTATATCCATTTCAAATAAAAATCTATTGTATAAAGATCTTTTTTTAACCGTATTTAATTTTTGTTATAAAGTTCGATGTACTTGAAGTGCCGGGCGCGTATCGAAAAAAAGCACGCTATTCAAAATCGCGTTAGCTGAAGAACCATTGAAGAAGAGACTTCTCTCCCGAGCAATTCTAAACGGACGGGATTTCGAAGAACTTTTTTAGCAACGAGCCCTCTGGGTGTACGAATGCCACTCGACAACACGTATCGAACATTCGAACATCCCCTAAACTTTGCCTATTATCGATTGATAACATGTTAAATTCGTCGCCAAACGGTCGCCAATAAAACTGCAACCTTGTATCTACATCGAATTGGGTATTGAACCTGATAACAGCGAGTTTTGTTTGAGCCGCAGGCCTCACCCTGAGTCTGAGAGAGGTCAAATGTTTTGTTTTCGCGTCAATGTTTTGAACCTTCGCATCTCCGTCGGTCAATGTAAATGGAGCATTTAATTCCTTGGCTTTCCCAATAAGCGTTTATTTGTCTTCGCATGGTTAACATATTGGTAATGAATGATTCATGTAAACAACACATTTTTATTCAGTTTTTAAAAATTATTATGGAAAATATGGTGATGATTTGTTTTTAATGATACTGTAAAAAACAGTTCTAATCGTTTATACAATGTCGAACACTGCATACTGTGTACTGCTATTTTGTGCAATTAGATTCAGCTTTTCTACTGCATAAACCGCATCGCCGTTATGTCCCAGATATTGACATATCGGCTGCTTCTTGTTGGCGAATAAATGGAACAAAAGGTCTATATTTTCTGGCACGTATATTTGATGTCTCCACATTTTTGCGAACGTTTTCGTTTTTTGTCCAAAGGGGCTTTGTTCCCGAAGAACTATTGTTTTCGTTTTGCGATTTTGCGTCGAATCACTATAAATGTCCGTTTCACTTTTCAAACTGTTGCTACCCAATGTTAGAGTCCTGCATTATATTTGAAGAAATTAAATAATCAAAAATCTGCATAAATGTATGTCTATTTCTCGCATTGTGATAAAACAACGGCGCATAGAGCCATTGAATTTTGAATGACGTAATCCTACTGCGAGTATGGGCATGTGGAAGCACAAATTTGAAATTTGGAATTTGTTTTATGATCGATTTCATATTTTGTAAAACTTAACGAATTTTTAAGTAGCAAACTCAACGATTTGAAAGCGAGCCGTGGCAACACTCTACGGGGGGGGGATATCTCCAGCGCACTGAACTGAATATCTGGAAATTCTAAAGATATGCTCGTTTTAAAATTGTTTTGCGATATTGCTGTTAAATTGAATTTTATGGTTTAAGTGCAAAGAACATTTAATAAATAAAGGTAACACACAAAAGGTTAAAAAAATGTCGCTTTGGGCGTAATGTGAAACCTGAAAGATTTCAGATCTTTTTTGCCGGCCGGCATCGGCCACATGTGGTGGTCTCTTTATTATGGAGGCACCTAATAGGTAGGCCACCTTTGCCTCCTATGACAGACAATTCTTATATCCATTTTTTCACCGAGATTCGAACCCGGGTCCTTCGGTATCGCAGACAGGCTCTCCTAACCGCTATACCGTCTGGACGGTGCGCACGCTTTCGTAGTGCTGTAAATCCTCTCCTGACAGAAATTCGAAATTGTGAGGATCAACCTTTCACTCTTCATAGAGAACAAGATATATGAATTTGTAATTATCCCGTCAACAAAATGCCGAAATGTGCGAAGCCACTGACGTTGAAAAAAATAAATTACCAGCCATTGCACGAGTGATATTGAAATTTTTTCCACAAAGATACACAAAAGGCAAGGTTTTGGCCTTCTACAAATGGTGTCACGTCAAGAAAATGCCGATATTGATGAAACTCTGCATTTTATCCCGGAGTTTCTGCTACGCGCCAAAAGATGGCGTCCTATGCTACCCATTTATGTAGGTGATTATTAGTATTATTTACGTGTTCCGCCCTAAGGTACTACACAGAAGGGAGAGATACCTTCGTAAAGAACTTTCTAAGGGATTAACACGTTACACGGGAAAACAAGGAAAATGCCCATGCAGCCAGCCGTTGCGCGGGATTCGAACTTTGGAAAGAACTACCAGTATTTAGAGACTTTACCGCTCGGCCGCTGGTGGGCCTTATATACCGTGATTGCATAAGAAAACCACCGGGTTACATTCTATAGAATTTTGAATAGGCCGTTTCAGTGTTCCACCACCGGAAGCGAAAGGGTTCAAAAGGTACATGCTGCTTAGGATAATCAGAAGGTAGAGCCAGTAATTATTATATTGATTGAAAAAGGTTGGGCATAATTTGTAGAAGCTTTTGTTAAGCTTCTACAGTCTTATAAGTCGGCTAAGTTTTATCGAATTCTTATTCTCCTAAGTCTTATCGAAGGAGCAATCTTCAATGTTTTGACTGAAAAATTAAACAAAAACTTGTGGAGCCATTTAGGCAGGAGACGTGAAAAACGTGCAGTGCCCTCACCGGGACTCGAACCATGGACTTCTCGAATATGCGTCGAACATGCTTACAATTACAACGCGGAGGCATGAGGAAAGGAGAGAGAAAATACATTATAAACTTGCTTTTGGATGAGCTAAAAAAAAATCGAAATCTTTTTATGGTGACTCATATTTCCTTGTACATAGGAAAAATATCCGATGTGAACACGGCATGACTTCCTTGTACGCCCTGTAGAATTATACACTTTTTTTTTTTTTTTTTTGCTGGACTTCATTTAAACGTATTTCCTAGAATTTCAGTAGAGATGTATTTCTCATTCAGTTCATTCTGTTCTCACTCCGCGGCAGGGCAAAAATACTGAAAACTCAATCTTTGTTAAAAAATTGTAAAATACAGAAAAACATAAAACATCAAATGCAGTTGAATTTCCATCCCCCCCCCAATTAAAATCGTAGTTTCTAGGCAAAAATAAGCCATTCCGCCGGTGGGCAGGCAGACAAAATTTTCGGTGCACAGAATTGAAAGTTAACTTTTGTTTCCAATGGAGAAAACGGCACTGAAGCTGGTACTCCAACTGGACTTAACTCACTAAGAGCTTCTAATGTAAAGCTCGGTCAGCGTTTCGACTCACGAACTGGATATACGGGCGTTTTCGTGGTTTTTTCGGATGCATAACGTGATTACAAGCCAGTTTTCTTTGAAACGTCCTCCGCGGGAATCCCTCCGTTTCCGTGTAGTGCCTAATGACGAAGCAGGTAATATATAAATAAATAAATAATATTGTGTATGTACATACAGGTGTCACGCAAAAAAAATCGTTCGAATGGATTCGGGAACGTTTAAGATGGATATTTCCGTTTAAACATGATACCCGAAATTTTTCGCGAATACAATACGTTCTTTACTTTATACAAGAAAGTAAAAAAGGCATAACTAAAAGATTTGATATATTTGACATTAATAACACCCTTATCAAAATTTTTTCTAATTTTTTGGCTTGTTATGCTACGTTACCACATCATATCGTTTGAGCAGCCGGGCTAGCAAGTGTTGTCTTTGAACGATATGTAATCCAAAGACGTATCGAATTCTAGACGCACGAGACCATGTGTTTCCATTCACAATCTTCGCATACCACAAATGTTTCCATTCACAACCTTCGCACGCCAGAGTATTTACATTCACATTCTTCCCATACCAGAGAGTTTCCATTTACAATATCCGCATGTAAGAGAGTTTCCATTCACAATCTCCGCATGGCTGAGAGTTTCCATTTACAATCTTCGCATGAAAGAGTGTTTTCATTCACAATCTTCGCATACCAGAATGTTTCCATTCACAACCTTCGCACGCCAGACTGTTTCCATCCACAATCTTCGCATGCCAGAGAATTTCCATTTACAATCTTCGTATGGCAGAGAGTTTCCATTTTACAATCTTCGCATGAAAGAGTGTTTTCATTCACAATCTTCGCATACCAGAATGTTTCCATTCACAACCTTCGCACGCCAGACTGTTTCCATTCACAATCTTCGCATGCCAGAGAATTTCCATTTACAATCTTCGCATAGCAGAGAGTTTCCATTTACAATCTTCGCATCGCAGAGAATTTCCATTTTACAATCTTCGCATGAAAAAGTGTTTTCATTCACAATCTTCGCATACCATAATGTTTTCATTCACAACCTTTGCACGCCAGACTGTTTCCATTCACAATCTTCGCATGCCAGAGAATTTCCATTTACAATCTTCGCATAGCAGAGAGTTTCCATTTTACAATCTTCGCATGAAAGAGTGTTTTCATTCACAATCTTCACATACCAGAATGTTTCCATTCACAACCTTCGCACGCCAGACTGTTTCCATTCACAATCTTCGCATGCCCGAGAATTTCCATTCACAATCTTCGCATAGCAGAGAGTTTCCATTTACAATCTTCGCATGGCAGAGAGTTTCCATTTTACAATCTTCGCATGAAAGAGTGTTTTCATTCACAATCTTCGCATACCAGAATGTTTCCATTCACAATCTTCGCATGTAAGAGAATTTCCATTTACAATCTTCGCATGGCAGAGAGTTTCCATTTTACGATCTTCGCATGAAAGAGTATTTTCATTCACAATCTTCGCATACCAGAATGTTTCCATTCACAACCTTCGCACGCCAGACTGTTTCCATTCACAATCTTCGCATGCCAGAGAATTTCCATTTACAATCTTCGCATGTCAGAGAGTTTCCATTCACAATCTTCGCATGGCAGAGAGTTTCCACTTACAATCTTCGCATGGCAGAGAGTTTCCATTTTACAATCTTCGCATGCCAGAGAATTTTCATTTACAATCTTCGCATAGCAGAGAGTTTCCATTTTACAATCTTCGCATGAAAGAGTGTTTTCATTCACAATCTTCGCATACCAGAATGTTTCCATTCACAACGTTCGCACGCCAGACTGTTTCCATTCACAATCTTCGCATGCCAGAGAATTTCCATTTACAATCTTCGCATGGCAGAGAGTTTCCACTTACAATCTTCGCATGGCAGAGAGTTTCCATTTTACAATCTTCGCATGAAAGAGAGTTTTCATTCCCAATCTTCGCATACCAGAATGTTTCCATTCACAACGTTCGCATGCCAGATTGTTTCCATTCACAATCTTCGCATGCCAGAGAATTTCCATTTACAATCTTCGCATGGCAGAGTTTCCATTTTACAATCTTCGCATGGCAGAGAGTTTCCATTTTACAATCTTCGCATGAAAGAGAGTTTTCATTCACAATCTTCGCATACCAGAATGTTTCCATTCACAACCTTCGCACGCCAGACTGTTTCCATTCACAATCTTCGCATGCCAGAGAATTTCCATTTACAATCTTCGCATGGCAGAGAGTTTCTATTTTACAATCTTCGCATGAAAGAGTGTTTTCATTCACAATCTTCGCATACCAGAATGTTTCCATTCACAATCTTCGCACGCCAGACTGTTTCCATTCACAATCTTCGCATACCAGAATGTTTCCATTCACAATCTTCGCACGCCAGACTGTTTCCATTCACAATCTTCGCATGCCAGAGAATTTCCATTTACAATCTTCGCATGGCAGAGAGTTTCCATTTACAATCTTCGCATGGCAGAGAATTTCCATTTTACAATCTTAGCATGAAAAAGTGTTTTCATTCACAATCTTCGCATACCAGAATATTTCCATTCACAACCTTCGCACGTCAGACTGTTTCCATTCACAATCTTCGCATGCCAGAGAATTTCCATTTACAATCTTCGCATGTCAGAGAGTTTCCATTTTACAATCTTCGCATGAAAGAATGTTTTCATTCACAATCTTCGCATACCAGAATGTTTCCATTCACAACCTTCGCACGTCAGACTGTTTCCATTCACAATCTTCGCATGCCAGAGAATTTCCATTTACAATCTTCGCATGGCAGAGAGTTTCCATTTTACAATCTTCGCATGAAAAAGTGTTTTCATTCACAATCTTCGCATACCAGAATGTTTCCATTCACAACCTTCGCACGCCAGACTGTTTCCATTCACAATCTTCGCATGCCACAGAATTTCCATTTACAATCTTCGCATGTCAGAGAGTTTCCATTTTACAATCTTCGCATGAAAGAATGTTTTCATTCACAATCTTCGCATACCAGAATGTTTCCATTCACAACCTTCGCACGCCAGACTGTTTCCATTCACAATCTTCGCATGCCAGAGAATTTCCATTTACAATCTTCGCATGCCAGAGAGTTTCCATTCACTATCTTCGCATGGCAGAGAATTTCCATTCACAATCTTCGCATGACAATAGTGTTTTCATTCAGTACTTTCATATGGCAGAGTGTTTTCATTTAGAATGTAGAGTATTTCCTCGGGGTTTAAGATTTTGAATTTTTCTGTCAAATTATAATAGCTGAACGAAGTGAAATGATTTAAAAGCGATAAAAGCACTTGTTAATAATAAGTCTTTACTGTCGAGTTACATTATAAGAAATGTTTTACTTCGACACATACATAATATGTTGTTATGGTGTTATGGTTACATAATATGTTGTTATGGTGTAATTGAAGCACTTTCGGGTAACAGTCAGGAGGTCTGGAGTTCGATGCGAGAGCTGCGCTGATTTTTTATATTTCGTGCTCCGATAAGTACTTAATTGACCCCATAAGTGACTTCTTAACTAAAACATGTGGTGCATAATAAATCATCACCTACGGGAATGAGCGATTGAGTCACTTCCTCTCCAGTAGCTCTTTGAGTGCGGAAGAATGTAAGGCATTTTCTCCTTCCTGAGGTCGAATCTGGCGATGTCATTGCTGATTTATCATCTTTCTTGCTCTGAAATAAAGCATAATGATTGTATATAATTTCCTTTAATATGATTTAAAGTGCATTTAATTTTATAATACGCAGTATGCCACCAAAATTTTAGCACTGCATTTGTATAGTTGAAAATAGAAGGAAAAGAATTCTTATTCTCATTACATATAGTATACTTCCAAGGATATATTTAATGCTTATCAATGTAATATGTTGTTCTCAATAATATACCTATTTTAAATATTAAATTTAAGAAATTTTGATAATCTCATAATTTACCAATTTTATAATTTTTCTCATAATTTACCGATTTACCAATTTTAGTTTTAATCTAATATGTTGTTTCCCATTGCTATAAATCCCGCGAACGGGCTGGCTGCATGGGGGTTTTCGTGGTTTTTCCCATGTGTAACGTGTATACGAGCCAGTTTCCCTTAGAAAGTCCTCCACGAAAGCATCCCTCCCCTTAGGCAGATAGCCCTAGTGTGCTTTGCCGTAATTAAATAAACCAAACCAAACCAAACCCATTGCTATAAAAGTCTTAAATACTAAAATTGAAAAATTGGGGATTATATTTTAATATAATTTTTCATTAAAAACGGCTCTGGACTTCAAGTAAAATGTCACTTCCGCTTGTGAATTTAAGACTGTTATTGATTTCCTGTAGATTACCACTTCCGGTTACCAAATTTTACCCAAAATCTAATCAACTATTTGTATCAATGTAGGAAGCTTGTGCTATAGCGAATGCCTGTTTTACTTCCTTGTAAAAAGCAAAGGAAATATTGTAATTGCGAAAAATTTCGGATATGATATTTCAAAGAAAATATCCATTTTGACCGCTCTCGAATCCATTTGAACGATCCATTTCAGTTTTTTTTTTTTTTTTTTTTAATTTTTTTTAAAAATTATTTTAAAGGTTTTTCTCTATTTTACTGTTTTTTATAAAGATATTTTGACTTACTGCGAAGTGAGAACTGTATTGGTTGTATGGTTGTAGGAGAACTATATCTCTAATCAAATCCGAAGAAATTCAAATGAGTTTCAGCAGAAAGTGTTTTGATAGGCTGTATAAAGTAGTCATGGGGTGTCCACATCAGATTTTTTTCCTTTGGCGCAGCTGCCAAGTTCATTCGCATTTCTTAGATCCAAAGTCTCGTTGGTGTAAACAGGCCTTTATGAGCTTCAAGTAAAATGCCACTTCCGTTGTCCAATTTTACCCACAAGGTAATGAACTCTTTACGTGAATGCAAAAAGCTGAAATACGGAAAAGAGGAATTTTGGAAGTTTCATATAAAAGTTATCGCGGATGAAAAAATTCGTAGAGACATCGTTCTAAAAATAGTCAAAACGTAACGAAACCAAATTAGTGCTTATTCACTGAAATCTCACTATCGAATTTTTGGACCGAAAACTTGACCTCCCTTACCAGTGTATATGGGTTGGTGAGAGGAAAAGAAAGGGAAACGAAACTTATTTTTTCCAAAAAAAGGAAGTTGTTTACTAAAAAATCAGTAAAAGTGGATCATGTTGATGCAATAACCAGATCAAATGTGTGGATTGGAAAGAAATAGCTAGAAGGATAGAGTGATGAATTATTTTGAGTGGGACGACATACTGGGTCACATCAATTTGGTAAAATCGAATCAGTGAGACTAGAAGAAGCATTCATGTTGCGTAACTTAGTGGTTTCAAACTCAGATTGTCGCAGGATTAATCTGAAATCAGATGACTAAACAGAATATTTTTTAAACAAAACAACAAATTTTTACTAACAAAATAAAAAACATTTAAAATTAAATTTTAATTTTTGCTTGCTAAAGTTTATCAAAACATACACAAACAACAATAATCATCATAATAATAATAATATCGCAAAGGGAAAAGGGTACCCCGTCAAAATAGCCCACGTCTAAACAGCCCCATACTAAATGACCCCGATAAGATAACCTCAACAGAATAGCCCCGAAATAATAGCTGAGCCTAGTTATGTAATTATATAAAATTAATTATATTAAAATATATGAGTAAATATTAGTAAAAAATGAGCTTGAAAAAAAGAAAAATATATTATTTCACCAAGAATAATAATTAAAAACCTTAAACACACTGGTAATTCGGTCTGAAGTTCGAATACCGCAAACGGTTTGGCTGCATAGGCGTTTTTTCCCATATGTAACGTGTATACGAGCCAGTTTCCTTAGAACGCCCTCCATGAAGGCATCCTTCCTCTTACACAGATAGCCCTCCAGTACTTTGTTACAATCAAATAAACACTTAAACCTTTATTCAGTTTGTAGTTGGAATTTTTATTAACATTTGATGCATTTTTGTTTTCCCTTGTATTTATTATTTGAAACGAATTTTGTGCAGATTCTTATAAACCTATCCGGATATGACAGGAGTTCTCACTCTTAAGAAACTTTTTCCGCATGTAATGTTACTTTACTTCTATTATTTACATTCTCGTTCATTGTAGCCTTATCCACTGCTGATGAGTTTGATTTTTCAAAGTTCCTGTCTTTTGTTCGCTCCATTTTCTTCCTTCCTCCGGTGGCTTTCTTGAGAACTACGGTTAAAGCTTACTCACGTGAGGTGCCCCTGGGGCTTTACATAGTAACTGAAGAGGACATGTCGCGGTAACTCTGTTATCGTCAAATATCGCCTCAATGTTTGTGAGATATTATGGGTTTTATATTACTATGCATTCTTATTCAAAATGTAGGTTTTTTTTTTTTTTTTTTTTTTTTTTTTTTTAAGAAATAATATTTTAACTGTTACCATTAGTTTATCCATGACTACTTTTCAATTGCTCTGTTCATACAGGAACCGCCTTCTTCTGAAATTATATGACTCCCATAATTTTCCTCTCTCGATTTTCGGGCGGTTAAATTTGTTAACAGAAAGAGGGAAAATACCCTAGAAAATTCTGTATTTTATTTAAAAGAAAACATTAATTTTTCTGTAAAAGGAAGAATTATATTTATTTCATAATTTTACCAAAATCTGCATTTTTCATATTTTCATCGTATTTATTGGTGTCATTATTTCAAAGATATATGTTATTTCTATTTATTTATTTATTTATTTATTTTTTATTTCAGATGCATCGTCATCGAACGAAGCAGTTCATCTGCAGCAGAGATTGCGCAGTCTCAGTTCGGAATTGGTGACGCTCAGGAATCGTCTGCATGTGACGGGGGGCGGCGCTCCGCCGAGCGCCCCCCTCAATGGACATTCCCTTGCAGCCTATCAACAAGGTAAGTATACCTGATTTAATTGTTAAAAATATAGATTCAGATAAATGAAAAGGGGCAAAATGACACTGGAACTAAAAGAGACCATAAAAAAAAATAGACTTCATTTTCTATTCTAGTTTTCTTACAGGATTAGTAAACTATTGTAGTAAGGTCACATAAAAGAGAAAAAAAAAGTTCAAAATATCGAATTTTTAATTTCGATCCTGAATCATAGCTGTCTCAGACGATTCCAAATATATAATATTTGTATTGTTTATATAAAAAAGAGAAAGTAACAATTACATTTAAAATTTAGATTAAAAAAATTCGGAAAAGTTTCAGATTTTAACATCACACCAAAAAATTTTTTTAATTTTAATTTTTATTTATTTATTTATTTTGTTCTCACTGAGCACGAAGTAACACAAAACCCAGCTGCGGTAAGACAGCTTCCCCGCGAAGCGAGTTTAGGGTTGCCAGAAAGTGGCAGGGAAAAGGTAGGTTGCCAGATTTGGCGCGAAATCGTCCATTTGGCGACATGCCAAAGACGGAGCGAGAAAGTTCTAGAACGCATTCTTTAGGGTTTTCCAGAGAATATTCTCAAAGGTAGGTTAAAGCTATATATACCCTGCATGTACGCGGAGTAGCTGTATGTTGAATTTAGTAGTGTAGCAGTAGTGAACGTTATAATCTTATAGCGTGAAGGCTATGTTGCTGATTGTTTCAGCATGTTTTTTGACAATTGTAACGTATCTTTGTAACTGTCATGTGTAATATTGCTTGCTGGCGAATAAATTGTGTTTTGATTCTTCGTCACGTGTTACCATAAATTACTCCATATCCACGAACCCGCAGAACGCAACACATCGCTCTCTTCACAGTTACGCCACATAAAATATTCACCTCTAAAATCACTGCGAATTTTTAAAACGAGCATTTTTTTAGAATTCCCGATAGAGTATTTAGTGATACTATACATTTTTCTATTTCTTCAGTCTTTTTTTTTTTTTTTCCCAGTTCAGTATATCAAATGTTCGTTTTTCTTAAGAAGATGACTTTATAAGGTTATTCTTTAAATTAACCAGGTTTTTATTAACAAGATTGGATCTTTACTATGACTTCTCCTTTCCCTTTCCTTATCAGAATGTCAACGAGTTAGGTACCATTTAAACTGAGTTGTTTGGATTGTAAGATTTCTGGCCTGAGCGTGCACGCTGCGTTTTGTTCCTGCCAGCTATGATATGTTGCAATTATTCTGCTTTGCTTTCTATCGCTGCCGATATTTGAATTTGATATGCTGGACAGAATTACTGAGCCAACATATATTAATATTTAATTGTGTAGTCCTTGGTTAGTATACTACGCTTGAAGCTGAAATTGGCCGTTTGTATTGAGATGAATCATGACGTGCTGTGGCTGAATTTATTAGCACAAGTACGTGCTCTTGTGGTTTCGCTTCACGTCTTTTAGGGCTTCTGTACTAATTGACTGTGGCTGTTCAAGGAAAACCTCATAATTTAACAACGTTTCTTTTTCATTTTATCGTTATTATTAAACATCACTTTCTTCGCAATTAAGTTCAACAGCAAAATCACGAAATATTTAAAAACAGTATATCTTTAGAATTCTCGATAGAGTGGTAAGTGTATTTTTTTGTATTCGCTATATTATTTCATTTAGAAAAATATATTGTAATGGCATGCTTTTGTTTGAAAAGTGAGTGAGGAGGTCTACCATCTCGCTTTCCTACCAACCTTTTAAGAAGATCTCGGGTCGTCGCGTATTTAGAGTGCGCCCTTGTCGCACATGTATCGTACGCTTAACTATGGAAAGGCAATGCGTTTATTACGCTACGGAAACAAATTTCCCTGGTTAAGCGTAACCCATTTCTTTTCCATAGTTAACCTTACGCTTAACTATGAAAGAAATATGAGAAATGTCTGACAAAAATAAAAGCGTGTGAAACTGGTAACAATGAAAGAAGAGCAAATATATAGTGCCATAGATTTAAATCATAGTTTAACTGGTCACGGACGTTTTCTGCGTACTTTAAAAGATTTAATCTTCAAATTTCCGACCTCTGTGGCAGGTGTAATGAAACTGGAGATGCTAAACACTTTGTGCAGAATTACCCACTTTTAAAAGTTATAATGAAAGATTTTGTCATAAACAGAACTTTTAACGTGGAATGGATTTTTATCAAATTTTGACAAGGCCAGAAGTCTATCAAAAAATGTTGTCAATTATATCAATAATAATCGATACTCTACTTTAGCGTGTGTGTGCTTGCGAAATCTCGAACCGCTCTCCAAAGCAGAAACCTTTACGGCGATGCAGGTTTGCAAAGGTGCCCGTACCTTTATGTAAGACGGGAACTGTTCTTCGAGACGAAAAGTTTTAAAAGGGACAATCGGAAGTTGTTTTCCCAGATAAAAACCTCTACGGTGGCGGCTTTAATAAAGGTGCCAGAACGTTTGTAAAATCGGGAACTGTTCTTTAAGAGAGAGAGTTTTAAAAGGCGCCCTTCCCTTTGCTGGAGTACTTCTGTAAAGTAAGGTTTTTAATGTTCCTTCCTGATCACTGAAAGCAAGCGGAAACCCTGCTTACATAAGAGAGGGTGAGAGCCATAAAGGTGCCAATAACATTGTAGAGACATTAGGTAATTTGGAAGCAGGAACGATGAAAAATTAACAATCGCCTTCGCCGGGAATCGAACCACGGACCTCTAGAATACCGACCCAGTGTGCAGAACCACTACACCACGAAGGCACGCTAGGAACATGGGAGAAATACCAGAAATGCCTTATAACATATGTTCAAAACTGCTCTTATAAATTGTGTAGGCACTTTTATATTATGGCACGGCACCTTACTTTTGCCAGTTTGGTTTTGGAGAATAGCGGCCGACTCAAATAAAGGGGCTGGCATTTTCGTCTCGGGTCACCGTTATGAAGATGTCCCTTTATATCGTATGCACGCCACTGCTTATTTAAAACATTCGTGATTCAGCACATAGATCTCGTAAGTAAAGTGTTAAATTTAATATTTGACAAATAATTATGGAGAATAAAATTAACACCAAATAAAATAAAACACGAATTACTCGAGTGATCCTCAAAGGACATCTCTCTTTTTGAATCGTGATGCTAGAGTACTATTTCATTTTCCGATCGTTTTATGTTACATTATCTCCCAGAGTTATCTAGAATACGATACAAAGTATCTCTATTCATCTCCGAAACGATCATACATATCGATATGCTGCCACATAACGATAGTCGTCTGCCAAACACGCGCGCCGCAGTAAAAAAGCGCGCGAAATCTTCCCCTCTTCTACACGCATCCTTTTCTCTTCTTCTGTTCTTCCATTTGCTACTCTAACGGTGTTGTAGAGATAGCCATCTGGTAAACCGTTTTAATCAGGGCTCTTGTACAGTGGGAACAATGAGCAATAGAACACAGACGACCTCACTGATAAACGTTAATAAAGAATATTTTCGGGAGGGGGCAGTAAAAAAAAACTTGTCCCTTAATCATCCGGATCAACCATCCGTAACCACAACTTACTCGGCAAGGCCGTACACACGCATTTCGTTCTTGTTTGTTTGGTTGTTGGCAAGAAACAATAAGATCCCCTTCTAAACTGCTTTAGTAATTAGTAGTGGCAGCGTTTAGTAAGGAGGTGAAAATAGGGGTCTCGAGATTTCACCGGAAGAACTGAAAGAGTGGCTGTAATTTCTCGCTTTGTATAAAGTTATTAAAGTTCTGCAACGCTCATTTAGCTACCTTCTAGGGTGTTAAGTTGTTTAGAATGTATACATTTGCTTTTAAGCACCATTTTTTTTTTTTTTTTTTTTTTTACTCGAATTCGTGTCACTAGTTAAAAGGGAACACATAAATTAAGATTTTGCAATTCAAACGACAGGATAAATGCAGAACATTTCGAAAATAATATTTAAACTTTTTGAGCAATAATAACACTGGAGGAACAGCAATTTCGATGTCTTAGACCTTTCACTTGATTTTGATCAGTTTCTGGTCCCCGAATCCAAAAATAACCTCAATTTTTGGCTATTACGTCAACTTCTTAAGCTGTGGGATTTTTTCTTTTTGTCTTAAAAGTCATTCAAGTATGCGTATGTACGAAAGTAAATGGAAAACATACAAAATATACTCCTCACAAAGGATAGTTTCATACATACAAAGGCTATATATAGTTACTTGCAAGTTAATTTTTGTTCATACAAATAGTAAAGTTGTTTTACCAAATGATAAACATACATATTAATAGTAAAAATTTTCGCCTGTGCTTTTTCTTGAGTGTTTAAACCGTGGACATTCCCGCTTGATGCTCCGATAATAGTCAGCCATCGTAAATATCTACCTCGGTACCCATCTACCTTGGTACCGTGTCTCCATAGCTTTCAGATCTTGGTGGAATCGCTCATCCTGCTCGTCGTAGACAGCACCAAGATTTTTCGGAAAGTTATCAAGATGGCTACGAAAAAAACGCAGTTTGATGCTCATGTAGCAACCAAGCATTTTGAAGCTCTCCAAAAGATGCTGGATAATTTCGCTGTAATTCTATGCTCGAGTACTTCCGAGAAAAATCTTTGAAAATGTTTTTGAATGCCGACGGAGCATTTTTTTGAATTTCTGTCATTCTTCCAATGAAATGTTCTTTTTTTAAGGAGCTGCCGAATCTAGGGATCATCAAACACATAGGCCTTTGTCTTTTCAAATGAGAACGTAGGAAATGACAAAATAAGATACTTGAAACAAACAATCTCCTTGAACGGGCGAAGTTTTAACAAATTGCTTCATGAGACCCAGATTTATGTGCAGAAGTGGAAATGTAATGATCTTTCTGTTGACAAGTGGCTGTTGTAGAATGCTTGCATCACCAGGTTTCGTGTGAGATCTTGGCGGCCAATTCGACTGTACCCCATGCTCCTCACGAGTTCTTCTTTCCCACAAACACAAAAAGCAGGGATACTCGGTGCATCCGCGTTGCTCGCCAAAAAGAAAGCGAACGATTTTAAGGTCAACACAGATGATATGTTGGTGTATGTGATATTGCAATAAATTAGTGATTCTCTTTATGTCTTCACACAAAATGATTGAGTGGCTATTGGGCTACTGGGACTGCACGAAACAGATTTTCGTTGTGGAGTACAAAAGTCAAGCTCCGCTCCCAAGTTATCAATGAACAGTGCCAGAGTTCGTTATAGACTGAAATTCCCAACTCTCACATTAAACTATGTACATTATACAATACAGAAATCCATTATCACTTTGAAAGTATTGCAGAAGCGCACTTTCTTTTGACCGAAAGTCGGATACTTTAACTCCTTTTTCAAGCAAGTTTTTCTTAGGCAATCTTAATGCTAACAGCTCTGAAACTTTTTTAGATAGTCTGAAATCTTGTGCCAAATCATTCAGCTCATGCTGGCCAAATATCTTACAAACGCTACAAGGTGAGCTTAAAAGCAGAGAGTAAAGACAGATCGGAATTTTGATCATTGACTAAACCTAAAAGTTTTTATGACTGTGAAACACATGTAAAAAATCTTAATCAGTAGAGGAAGACGTTTTTTGAATGACTTTGGGTGCAGAAATACGACACTGTCATTTTTTTTTTTTTTTTTTTTTTTTTTACCAACAGTATTAGGAAACAGAGGATTTATGTGTTTTATATTTCGTAACATATACCTCATGTATTAGGCTTCGTGCGAAGTTTTAAGGCTCTTTTAGTTTGACCTATGTATATTAAACCATAATGGGAGGTAATGTATATATCCCTGGAGTTCGTATCCAGAATGGGGTCTTTAAGCAAGGAACTTCGAATTTTATTGATACATTTTAAAAATACATGAAAGTTAAATGTCTATAAAAAATGTGCAAGTTTATAGCTAATCGATGGAAAGAAGGAATGATTACAGAATTTTGCAATTTCCTAAAACGAGAGAGGGCTTTGAGATGAGAGATGTTGACAGGAGACTTTTTTAACCGTTTGATCAATAATATTAGGTGAAAAGCCTCTGTTCGTAACCAGTCCGTATTCTTCAGATGGTCATTAACGAGCTTAGATCGCATTTCATCTACGCACCGTAGTAGGCGCAAAACGAATACAACTCGCATTACAAATTTACGACTAAGAGATATCGCGCGTATTTGCAAAGAAAGAATTGCTGAATCTTGCGACCACACAAGGCTTAACAGCATTATGAGCTCGTGCGCAAACCAGTGTGCCGGGCCGCTATGACAAACACTCAGAAATAAAATGCAAATGGTTAACATAAGGCTTCTATGCTCGTGGAGCCTGCGGACACTTAAGATGGAATGACAGGATTTAAGTATTATAGAAGGCAAAGATGAAGGTTTTACTTCCATCATGTTTGGCTTCTCAGTCGCAACATCTCAATCCGTGTGATTATTGGTTGAGGGGTTACCTGAAATCGCAAGTCTACCGCGATTGTACAACCTTACGAGGGATGCTAAAAGACAACATCAGACAACAATTTCTCACCATACCTACGGATATGCTGTACAGTTCTGCTCACAATACTGCTGCTCGACTACAAGAATTGTTGATGTATGACGGCCAACGTGTTGAAAATTTGAAAAGAATGCAGTCTTTGCTAAAAATTTATTGTTATGCCAGTTATTGCTTTTGTTATCATATGAAGCGCCATCTATTGGCCGTTTTAAGCCCTTATTTTTGCTTTCAATAAAACCCTATTGCATTTCAAGCATGTGTGTCAGCTTTTAACTTATAAGGCTTTTGCCTTCGTGGTGTAGTGGTCAGCACGCTCGACACGCATTCGAGAGGTCCGTCGTTCGAGTCTCGTGCTCATTTTTCATGTCTCCTGCTTCGAAGTAATCTAATGTCTCTACAGTGGTTCTGAAACTAAAAAAGGTGGTGGATGGTGAATCTCCACCTCCGGGATTTGGCGATTCGGTCCCCTGGTCCCCAGTCGCCATTTACAAGGGGGAGTATATGCGGTATTTCTCCCGCCTTCTTATCATGCCTTCGTGCTGTAATGGTCAGCACACTCGATGCGTATTCGAAAGGTCCGTGGTTCGAGTCCCGGCGAGGGCATAGCTCATTTTTCATGTCTCCTGGTTCCAAATAACCTAATGTCTCTACAACCAACTTCTCTATCTACATTATTTAGTGAATTATTGAATTTTCAAATCTTGACGGACTTTGGAGTCACTCGGTATTTCTTTCATAGTCGCCTTTTGTGGCTGTTTCTGGCGTTGCCATACTTATTTTATGTTCAGCTCATTTTCATTATTCTGAAGTAACTTCTCATTTTTGCTGCAAAATAGCCTAGAAACTCAATTTCATGGGTGATTAAAAAAATCCTAAGCATCCAAAGTCTCCACCTGTAATCTAATCTAGCCATCAAACTTCCAGCGGAATTCATGGTCCGGTAAGTCTGTGGTCTGTAAGTCTGGTCGCGAAGCAATTGTATGCAGCTCGCAAATACTTTTCAGTTCCGTGTTTGTTGTAGGTACGGCGTTGCCAAGATTTCAAGAGTCAGATTCGAACAACTCTTTTTCACATTTGAAATTAACCAGAAAAGAATTCAACTGACCGGTGAGCATCTACAAATCGTGAAGAAAAAAAATTGCTAGTAATTTCTCTCCAAGGCTACAAACAAAGTAATGTAATCCCAATGCCATCGAGTGTTTGGCTGTAGTGTAAGAAAAGAGGAAGTTGATAATTATTTAATCCCAAACATATATATTTTAGTGTGTGTACTGATCCGTAATCGATTGAATGCACACAGAACCGGTTATAGCTTGATAAAATTTATTTTCCCAAGAGAAATCGTAATGCAAAACACATCTAAAAGGAGAAATTCGCACCGAGATCCCTCTTTACTTCGAACTGAGCCCTGAACTAAACAACTAAAAATTGATGATATCATATTGACTAAAATTAGTTATATTGTTACGAAATGTACAGGCGCGGTGGGATAGCTTTCCCTCAAAGCAGTTTTAGGACTGCCATAAAATGTCAAGGGATGGTAGGGCTGCCACATTTGGCGAAAAATCGACCATTTGGCTATATTTTTCTACAAAAATTGGAGAAATACCATGGACGGATGGAGAACCTTCTGGAACGAATTCTTACCGGTCTAGCCCAGAGTGTTCTTGAATACAAGACAAAAACTATACAAACACTGCTAATAGAGTGCGAGATAGTTAGTCAGTCCGTGCGGTCTCTCTCGACCGTTATAGCCTGATAGTGGGAAAGCTGTGTCGCTGATTGTGTCAGTTCTTTCCAGGATCTAAAGTCCTAAGCTCCTAAGCTTCTTTAGACCTAAATTCCCTCCAAATCCGCACGAATCCCGTAACGAACGTACAATATTTTTGTTTGTGTGTCAAAGCAAATTTAATCCATAAATTAAAGGGAGCAAATGATCGTTAATTATTCGCAAGTTTTGTCCCGCTTGGGAAATTTTCAGAAAGGTTTATTTTTAATTGAAATTAATGCAAGCTATCTAATGATTCATTAAACAAGTCAGGTTTTTAAAAAATCAACATCAGTCTGAAATAGTAATATTGAGCTATCAAAATATCTGAATTACAAATTATGACGAATAAAAAATATCTTGCAGGTACCAAACCTCAGATTTCAAATAGAAAATAAATACAATTTTTAATTTATTTCTTTTGGATACCGTTAATATTGTTTATGTATACATGTTTTGATAAATGTTTAGAAAGACAAATTTAAAATGAGTCCAAAGGTGCGTTAGTTAGCCAAGAAGGATTATTATTCTCGAAGAGGCATTTTGCGTCGAATCACTAAAACCTTTGAATCGCTTTTAAAATTGCTGCCACCCAATATTATCGCCCCGTATTAAAGACATTAAATAATGCATTAGTGTATGCCGTTCCTCGCACTGTGAAAAAACAGCGGTATCTAGAGTCATCTGATTTTGAATAACTTAGTCTTCCACCCGAACATGGGCACGTGGAAACCGGAATTTTCAATTTCGAGTTTGTTCCATCGTATATTTAATATTTTGTAAAACTTTCACGAATTTTTCATCAACACACTCAAGGATTTCAAAGCGAGCAATGGCACTACTGTACGGATTGAAACATTTTTATCTCCATCGCGCGAGACTGGCTATCGGAAAGTCTAAAGATATGCTGTTTTTAAATTTTTTAAGCCCAAAAGGCTACGAAACGTGTATGTGTGTGCAAATGGGAAAAAAAAAAAAAAAAGAGCTCCCTTTGATGTAATATAAAGACTTGAAAACTTTGCAGACTTTTTAAAAAAAATATTTTTTTTTATATTTAAAAAAAATTGTTTTGTTAAACAAAGGTAGAAAAAAAGGAAATTATTATAGGTAATCAGTGTAAAATATTAATGTTTTTAGATATCCCTGAGTGTTATTTATGTTGCATAGGTTGCCTCAGACATATCGATTTGAGTGTTTGTTACTCGACACAATCATCATGTCCGAAGCGTTTTTTTTTCAGGTAATTTGTTTGTGAAGTGAGGCGTTCGATTCCAGGTTCTTCTGTAACTATAACCAGTGCCCCGTCAAAAAATGCTGTAAAGTTTAATAACGGAAGAAAATTTTTCTCAATATTATTAGCTTTGCCAGTGTAAAAGAAACCAGAGAGAGTTTAAAAATGATTCTGGTTCTATCATCCACTCTATAAAGATAAAACTTCTGTAATATTTAACAAATATTACAGAATATTACAGAAAGGATAACTTATTTCTGAAATTATTAATGGAAATGCCCAATGCCTTAGTCATTATTTTCCGCCTGGGCCTCTGACATCAGACTCACCCCGCACACTGTATAACTCTTCTTCCTCTTTTTAATTGTTTTCATTGCCGAGCATGTTCAGACACGTCTGTTTTAACTTCCTGCAACTGCCGTATTATCTCCTCATTTGCATCTTTTGCTCCTCTCTTCCGACGCCTTTCAAGTACCTGTCCTCATTTTGGCAACGGTATCATCCGCGCGTGAGCGGAAATCGACATCGGAATTTCTTTGCTACACATATTTCCCATGATCCCGGAATTCACCGTCATTTCCGGAGAAAGGGGGGGGGCGCAAAATGCTCAGGTAAGCTTACGCATCGCTTGGCTGATCTTTTGGATAAGCGATGTATCTTTTTTTTTTTTTATCCCTTCTCTGAACCAGCCTCCGTGAAGCGATTTATAGCGCAATTAGGTCCGTTAGGTGTCGTATTTGTTATTTATTTTAACACACGAATGGAAAGAAAATGTGTATTTATTCCGAGTTTTTTTTTTTTTTTTCCTTCCTTCCCTTCTTTCTATTGTTATTAGCCCAAAAGGGCTATTCGTCTCGAAACACGATTTTGCGTCGAACTACTAAAAATGCTTCGTTTCACTTTTCATTCGAGTCTATTGCCATTCGCTAAGATGTAAGATTTTTGTCTTCCATATTGAATCTGTGTGTTGGGGATTAACAAACTAAGCTATCTGAAAGCAACAGATGCAGGAATTTTATGCGGCTCAAGTGCGAAGAACGTGATATTTATTAAATAAAATTAACGCACGAAACGTTAATAATAAAAAGACAAAAAAGGGGGGGAAAGAAGCAATGACTGATATGATTAACGGATAAAGACTAGCGAAAAACGAGAAATCAACGAGTTTTTGTTACCTAATCATAGCTGGACACTTAATCACAATTTCGAGTTTGGTTCTATAAAAATAATTCATAAAGCTTCTTCTATTGGTGAATTAGTTTTCCTTAAAATTTTTCACTCCACAAAAAAAAATTAAAAATTATCTTTTCCGTTTATGACGTCAATTCAGATCCATTTCTTCCCAACGTTTTCAAAATTCTAATATTTCAGTTTTTTCACCTTTCGTTATTAATATCCTCGACATATGACGTTCCTAACATTTAAAGTGGTTATCTCTTCTTCCATGTTTCTGCTTACGTAGCCGTATAATAGTTCTTCCTTTAAGAGAAAAATCTCTTTTCTGTCCTGGAGAAAATAGACCTAATTTTCATCGCTCTCAATGTGCAAAGTTGAATTCAGACTAAGGTTGCTTTTTATTGCCTAATTTTGAACCATTATGTTTTACTTCCGTAACATCGTTTCAAGGTTATAAAACATATAACATATCTGTGTTTTACCTTCGAATGCAATTTCGGATTTTTTTTAATTGCCAAAACTTGAATAATTTCGTGCTTTGAAAAACTTCTGTTATTGAAAGCATATGCCGTTTCCATTAAAGAAGGGAGGTGCACAACTAGATGTCGCAGTAGTCCCACATACGAAATTTCAACGTTTTACGGCTAATCGTTTCTGAACTATGTGACTTACATGCGTATTACGTGCAGATGTCACAAACGGATCTATTTTTAATCTTTATTCTATCCGTACATTCAGCCATGACGTCAAGAATAGTCTTAATGAATTCGGGTATAGAATGGATATTTCTGTTGAAAAATGAAAATATCCGTTGAAATCTATTAACCGAGATTTTGCACGATTACAATAGTTATTGAAAAAAAGTAGAATTAATTATAGTGGCAAGTATGCCCACGTACCATGCATTTGTAAATTGCAAGCGAAAAATATGAACAATTTACGAATGACTCTTTATATAAAAATCTGATGTGTACCCCACATGACTTCCTTGTATGGAATATTAAATTATACTCATTTTTTCTTGCATTTCATTTAAACTTATTGGATTGAATTAAATCTACTTCGTCGATAGCGCATAAACCACAATAGAATAAATGATCTCTTTAAAATTCACTATATTTGTTTACCATAGCGACACTCTGGCGCTAGGTTCACTTAACAGCGTTATATTTCTAATTCAGAAGTCAAACAACAAAAATCAGCGTTATATTTTCAAATTTTCACAGGACTAGTTTCGATGGTTTTAACCGAACCACCATCCTCAGCTGCTTTTTCTTTCATTTGCGCTTTTGCAGCTGAGGATGATGGTTCGGTTAAAACCATCGAAACTAGTCCTGCGAAAATTTGAAAATATAACGCTTATTTTTTCTTTAGAATTTCCGATACACAATTTCGCACGCTGGAGATAAAAATGTTTTATTCCGTACAGTGTTGCCACTATTCGTTTTCAAATTGCTGAGTTTGTTAATAAAAAATTATTTGAAGTGTTACAAAATAGGATGTAGATAATAAAACAAATTCGAAATTCGGACTTTCAAGTGCCCATGTTCGGGTGGAGGATTATGTTACTCAAAATTTGACGGCTCTAGGTTGGTTAGTTAGTTAGTTAGTTCTAAGCACTGGCCCCCAGCCCACCTAATAAGCGAAGGGCTATGAGGGGACAGACGAATTCAACAACAAATGAACGTTAAATAGGTTTATATCACACTGTAAATTAATTAGCTTCATTTACAGTTTTTCTGGTGAGTTATCCATGTTCGTTTTTAATGGAAATAAAAATAATGTAAACTCTGACTTGAAAAAAAAAAAAAAAAAAATTCTGAAAGGTTTCAGAATTTAAATTACGTCCAAAGAGGCTTTTTTTAACGTTTTGTAAGTTACCTTTATTTATTAAATATCATGTTCTACGTACTCAAACCATAAATTCAGTTCAGCAGCAATATCGCAAAATAATTTTTAAATGAGCATATCTTTAAAATTTCCCGATACAGAGTCTAGCGCTAGAGATAATTTTTTTTCCCCGTAGTGTTGCCATGGCTCGCTTTTAAATCGTTGAGTTTGTTAATCAAAAATAAGTTAAAGTTTTACAACATATGAAAAAGATAATAAAGCAAATTCCAAATTTCAAATTTGGGCTTCCACATGCCCATACTCGCAGTAGGATTACGTCATTCAAAATTCGATGACTCTATGCACTGTTGTTTTATCACAATAGGAGAAATATACCACTTTTTGTAATTTTGCCGTTGAATTGTATATGGCGTAATGCGGAGAAAATGATGGTTAATAATAAAGCTAAAAAGAAGAAAAATGGGTTAGCAGGAAAGAGTGCAGCAGCAGACTGGTAGACTGCAAGTTGAAAAGCGAGAGCGTAAAAAAAATCTTGACAAACCTTTTTGGGCGACCGTTCTTTTTCTTTTTTATGACATTTTTCTTTGGCGTATACATTTAAATACATATGTGATGCATATTTATTTGTAAAATACGCGTATGTTAATAATTACGATTAATTTATCTCTTATTCCAGCTTGTCACTTAATCGTATGTGATTATGGTAAAGTTTGTAGCACTGGAGAAAATTACTAGAAATTATCTTGCTTGCGTATTGAACCGACCAGTGGCCAAGCGGTAAAGTCTCCGAGGAGTGTCTGTTCTTTCCGGGGTTCGAATCTCACCAAATGAGCTGACTACATGGACGTTTTCGCGGTTTTCCCCATCTGTAACCAGTTTCTCTTCGAAAAGTTCTTCATGAAGGCATCCCTCTATTTAAGCACATATCCCTCGACTGCTTTGCTATAATCAAATAAACCTAACCAATCATCGCACGTTGTAAATACTCCTTTAGTAATCGGATTCATTTCTTAGTAATTTTTAACTGTGAAAAACAGCTGCTGTGATATAAACGTATTCTGTAACAACGGATTATTCTCAATGCAAAATCTCGTAACTGAACTATTTATTTCTCGAAAAGTACGGATAAAATTTAATCAAATCTGTATCTTCAAAATTTTAATAAGTTTTATATCACATTGTAAATTAATTAGCTCCATTTACAGATTTTTCTGATGAGTTACTCATGTTCGCTTTTAATGGAAATAAAAATAATGTAAATTCAGACTTCAAATAAGACAATTTTTTAAATCTTTGCAACACTGTATTTTCAGTAACTGAAATATTTTGCAGGGTTGCAAAAAAATGCTTCGCAGGCCGCCCGTTGGAGACCACCGAAGTAGACTCTATCGTAATTTCTAATATAATTAATTTGTGTAAAAATATTCAAAAGCTCAAAAACGTAGAATTAAATATTGTCGCAAGTATTAGAATGTTATGTTACAGAAGAAGTGTCTTTTAAATACTACAAAATGTAACAATTAATTAAACATTTTCTTGATTGAATTAAGGAATATGACGAGAGGAATGTGAGTTTTTAAATAACTGTCGATTTAAACTTGTTAGTAATAACACTATTTATAAAATATTTTTCGAATTTGTTGAATGATTGTTGAAGTGTCATATTTTGCCACACGTCTGCTTACGCGAGCCCCCTTTAGGGTGCATTTCGATTTTAAAATCATTTTTTTCTAAGAGGCAGATGACTCAACTGGTCCGGGGAACGAAGAATGTTTAGAAGGGGGAAGAGGATATTGAAAAGAAATGTTCTTCATACCGGAAGTCATACCAGAGGGGTCTATGCACAAAACCCCGTTTTCTATTGTTGAAGTTAGGATTTTAAAAAAAATGCGCTGGAGTCCTCGATACGTTATTTTCAATGGAATTTGGCGCCAACGCAATTGTAACTCACCCCTCCAATTTCCTGAGAAAAATGGTCGACTGCAACCGTCAGGTGTGGTCATAAGAGAATATTTTCTTTTTGTACCCTCATTAATGCTTATTCTTTTCATACCATAAAGTATTAAATTAGATGGTGACACCTTTTGTATCGTCTGTTGGCTAATCTTTTGTCTTCTGGTCTTTCAACAGAACTGAGCAAAGGCACCGTTGGAATGATGAGACACAGTGTGTGTGCCGAAGTGCAGGACCTCATCCACTTGCCTGGACCTCTCACCGAAGACGCTGTCCTCAGAACACTTCATGCCCGGTTCTTCAACAGAGAGTATTTTGTAAGTATTACGCCTCTTTAATGCAAAAGCAAATAATATAAAAAAAAAAAAATTTAAAGCCAATTTCTACTTAAGGTCAACAAAATATTTTAAAAAGTCCCCCCCCCCCAAAAAAAAAAAAAATTAAGTACCAAAAAAAATTTTTTTTAATTAAAAGTTTAAAATTTTTTAATACGTGAAAAAACTGTATTAACATCAAGTGTCATCCACTACAAGTTTAAAAAGTGTATTTGAGCTTGAGTGGATGATTAAAAAGTGTTTTATTAACGATTGCAAATAAATTAATTAATAATTAATTAAATAAAAAAAACTTTTTAAAAATCACTTCCTACTTAGGTCAACAAAGAAAAATTTTAAAAATACGAAAAAATTTAAAAAAATTTTAATATGGGGAAAAAACTACGTTAACATCAAGTGTCATCCGCTACAAGTTTCAAAAAATGTATTTGAACTTGAGTGGAGGAATGAAAAGTATTTTATTAACGACTAAAAATTTGAACAAGATACAGGGTGAGTGTGAGCTAATAGTAGGAATTTAATAATATTTTGATAGTTGCAGTATTGGATACTGTTGTGTTTTCGACAGTACTTTTCACATTTCTTATTTACATATTTTACTTGAAAATCGATTCATGAATGTTTTCGAAGGTGGGTTGTAGCTATAACGGTATCTATTTTTACAGAATACTTTAACTAACCAAAAAGAAAAAAATCGTAAATGTTTTCGAATGTAGGATATACTGCTATACCGATATTTATTCTTAAAAGTTATCTTCTTTAACAAAAAGTTTCTAGAATATTTTCAAATATATAATATATGGCTATACCGGTGTTTATTCTTACACAATAACTTGTTTAATACCAAATTTCGTGAATGTTTTCCAATGTACAATATTCAGCTATACCGGTATTTATTATTGCAATATGCCTTGATTAAAAAAAAATTATTGATGAAAAACTGAAATAAAAAAATTTGTGAATTTTTTTCGAGAGTGGGATGTACGGCTATGCCACTATTTATTTTTACAGGCTACATTGATTAACAGGTACAGGTAGAAGCTAGGCCAGCACCTCCGTGGCACGACACGCAATTGAGGTATTGCTGAACCTACCTAACTATTAAACTTTCCTCCCCAATTTTGAGGGAGAACACTTCGGGAAACATATTTCACAAGTGCACATCTGTGTAGCCACCGAGGGAGTGGCTTCTAGGATGGACCAATGAGCATTCAGTAATATTTCTGTCATGTCACATGACCTTTCGCACGCTTTAAGATTTAAGCGAGATGGTAAAAATATTTTGCCACGCAGTTTTCTGTACAAATTTCTATACATCGTCTATTTCTTCTGAAAATTTTCATTGCGAAGTTAGATCAAATATAAGCAATTGGGAAGATTTCACTATCTGGTTGAAAGAATTTGAAATAAATACAAACACATGTTGGATACTCCGAAAAAATATTCATGCGAAATATTACTTAATAAGTGATAAATAAGACGAAAGAAATATGTGATACACATTTGGAACCCAAATGCTATCTTTACATAACATTATGCATATGAGAAAAATATTTGCACCAGTTATATGTGTAAATAGAAGTCAGTACTTTTTATTGCAGTCTATATGAAAAAGATGTTCTACAATAATAGGCAATGCATAATTTTATTCAAAGTTTTATTCATTCATTTACTTCACTAATTTTCATTCCTAATTCACTAATTTGCATTTAGTGTGTTAAATTTCACATTTAATAACTGCTTACTCTTAATTACACAAAAAAACACTCATCATACAGAATGAATTTATCTATTCATAACAAATATATTCAATTTATTCACATATAACTTTTAATGTTAACGATGGATATAATCAGATTATAAGGTATTTCTCCCACTTTCCAAGCGTCTTTCGTGGTGTAGTGGTTCTGCACGCTAGGCCGGTATTCCAGAGGTCCTTGGTTCGATTTCCGGCGAAGGAGTTGTTAATTTTTCATCTCTCCGGCTTCCAAAAAATGCCTAATGTCTCTACAAGATCATACACAATATGTATTCTGAATCTTACGCTTTCAAAATAAAAAGAATGTAAGCACTGAAATAAGAAAACACTAGATTCATTGGAACACTTCCAATCCTTCTCAGCTCAATAAAAAATAAAAATAGAAATAAAACTATACACACGAATTCTCTTAATCCACATTTGTTAGTAAATGCATAATATTCGATGCTAATTGTAGCCTGAGTCATTTTCTCGATGCAGAGGGAGATAATATGCCGTGAACATCACTCCAAATATCAAAGAGTGGTAAAAATCGCGAAAGTAAAATGTCAGCGATTAATTCAACTCAGAAAACGAAAGCACTACGAGATTTTCTACAATTACGCCGTACATTTATAACTGCGAAACAAATGCCAGTTAAAACGTAAACAACATACGCTCACATGCACGACGTCACAAGAGCAATAGAAACTCATTGGTCCATTTTTGAAACCCCTCCCTCAGTGGCTACGCTGATGGGCACTTGTGAAATATGCCTCAGGGCAGTATTCCAAGGATCTCACTCTCCTCTTCCTCTACTCCTACTTGAGAGGACTTTCTGAGATCACTGATTTCTAGTATTATTAGTGTACACAACATGCTGAGAAGAGACCGTCCTTGAAAAGTTGAACAACTGATGCTTCCAAAATTCTAAATGTATGTATAAATGGGCTTTCTATGGCGGAACGTGTAACAAGAAAGTCCCTGCTACTCCCGCTCGTCAGCATCGCGTATATTAAAATGAAACTGTAAAACCTTCATATACAGAGGCTGTTCACACATTTTTTAGACGATGTATATTGTATTCACAAAACTTAATTACATAAAATTCTTGTGTTTTAAATGTTCTATTTGACATCCCTTATTCTGAACTATCTTTCGACACCGCAATTTCCAGGATAATAATGCCTTTTGAAGTGGCAGAAGAAGTATTCTATCCCATTCCTCCCGAAAAGCTTTCCAAAGTCCTGTTAGGGTTTTGGGACAATGTTTGGATAATTAATTTTTTAAAAGTCCGAACGCACAAAAGTCCATAAGTGACACATCGGGAGATGTAGTAGGGATATCAGTGAAGGGTATAGCCTTGATACCAGTTTTTTGTTCCATTTCTTTTAGGAAATTTACAGTGAATTTTGATGTATGACTGCTAGCTTTGTCCTGATGGAGTTAGTCTCACAGATGGATGGCACTGTGGGTAAAGCGATGGTATTTCATTCAGAAAAATTGGCGATAAAATACGTTTCTGATAGTATTTGGAGTTAATCTTGACATTTGTTTTGCACTCTCTTTATTTTTAACTTGCCATTATAAGAAAAATCAGCAACAATCATGAATCCCTTAGAAAAACTTTCTTTCGATTCTTTGAACCATGTACTTAATTTTTTTTCTCCCCCTTTTTTGATAATAAATGGCTCTTTTTTTTGTTACAATCATTTAAACACACCCATGCTTCATCTATTGTGACAATTGTTAAGTGTTTCTCATATAGAATTCTGCAGCGTGTCCTGCGTTAAACAACGTACCTTTGCAATAGTCGAAGGTGTCCGTTTTTTCCTTGGATACTTGTTTGGAATTTTTGTCCGACTTGAGGCTTCCAATTTGACGTTTTTTTCCTTTCTTGTTGATGATATTACCTTTCGACGCTTTAGATATCACAAAACCATGACTCTCACATCGTTTTTGGATAACGGAGTATGCATATTTCTCTTCGGAAAGAGCGTCAATGTAGCCTTCGAACCACTGCTTTGTTAAATTCGCCATTTTGAATAAAAACAAAACTTTCAAGCCACAGACGATAGTTTTGACTTTTAAAAAAATAGTACAATTGCAATTACTTCTTTTGCAGCAAACGATTTTTTATTACCGCTTACCAAATTCGTCTAAAAAATGTGCGAACAGCCTCTAAGAGTCTTCAGTGTTTTCGGAAGACGGAAACATGGTAATAACGGTATTTTGGACGGATTTTTTTTGACGTGATATGTGGGCACACGGACTGTGTTTTAGAAAACGGGTTGTAAAGTGCATTTAAAGGGGAATTAGATTGGATTTTTTCTTGACGTCTGTGTAGAGACATCAGGTATTGTGAAAGCAGGAGAAGTGAAAAATGAGCAACGCCTTCTCCGGGAATCGAACCACGGACCTCTGGAATACGCGAATTACTTTGGGGAATAATAATTAATTAAGAATTCATTTGGGGCAAATAATGAAATCTAACTTTTAATGCGGTCTTTCGCTTCCTATACTTATATTTGAGTATATTTTATACTCGTTATGAAAAATAAGATTATATGAAGTTTGAGACAAAAGTTGACCGGAATATTTAATTTCAGATTTTGCAATTTCTAATGTTATTTTCAATTTGCTTCAAGGAATCGGTTAATTAAATTATAATAATTCTAAGAAATAAGTTTAAATGAAGTGCAGAAAAAAATGTTTATAACTTAACAGACCGTACAAGAAAGTCGTGTGGTATCCACATCAGATTTTTATTATGAAAATTGGAACTATTTTATTTTTGTGCACATAGGTTTTGACAATAATATCATTTTTTTTTAATATATTTTGCGTAAAATACGTTTCAGAATTTCGTTTTGAGCCTTTATTTTACTTTTAATTGCTGATTATTATTATTATTATTATTATTTTCATTGCAGTTAGTAAACTACTTAATCATGTCAGTTTAAAGTGGGAAATTGCACAATGAAAATAAATTATTCTTTAATGCATGGGTATTTAAAAAAAAAAAAAAGAAAAGCAGCCTATAAAAACACAAAATTATCTAAACGTCCTCTTGGCAACACATGAATAATAGTAAGATCTGGTAAAAACTGGTACAGTTCTGTTCCAAAATGATGTCAACAACAGTGCTAATTCACCGAAAAATGCCGTCACATTAGAAGACAAATATTCGCCTGAAATACAAAAAGGGAAAAAATTTGTAATGTTTTCCCGAAGTTTCTGTTACTTTCATTTCTTGGTAGGTTATTCACCTTAAAAGAGCTTTCAGAGGGAAAAGAAAATGTTAATTGATGTCAACATCAGCAATCAGCAAACACTTGAGGGTCATGTAATTACAGATTTCACATCCACTATTTTTGCAAACATTAAATTATGACTAGTTGTTTTAAGTCGACAATATTGTGTGTTTATTTCTTAGTTAATAATAGAAAAAAGAAGCACGGATATAAAAGAGTGAGAGTTGGTTCTTAATTTAAAGAATGAGTATCATTTCTCTCCTCATTTCAGTTACTGCGCGTTGTGCGAAGTTAGGTTAAAAAGATTAAGAAATCCGGATTATCAAAACGAAAATAAACAAGTAATCAAAATAAAATATTTGTAATTTATTCAACCTGTTACGAATTTTGTACATATGTAATTAATTTTAGTGAAATTATAAATAAAATTATAGTATCACTTGTGTAATATAATATGAAGTGTCTCGAAAAAGCGAAGCTCTATCGGAAACGGGCAAGTGTATTTAACATTGAGATAAATGGCTATCTTGCTAAAGTGGCGAGATATCGCCAAGATGGCGATGGTTTGGCGACTAGTTTTTGTCGCCAAATATGGCAAAAAATTCTCAAAAATCACCAAACTTAGCGACCATCTGGCAACATTTTCGTCCCGTCCCTGTATAACTATAACTGGTATGCTGTAATTGAATAACTGTAACCGCATTCGGCCCTTAGATGTAGATGTAAATGTACATGCCTTCCAGTAATTTCGAGAAATTGAGAGTACTGGAAATTATCCGGCTGCCTCTATAAGCCCGGAGAGAGGATCATTTCTCCGTTTTTAGTTCAGAGTCAGATCTCCGTGCGAGCTTCCCTCTTTAGATTCGCTTTGCATTGCGTTGTGTTTAACTTTCTTAGTAGTTTTGAAGTGGTAATCAGTGACTGTACTTTGAGATGCTGAGAAGAGCTGCACGTGTATTTTTGTGGAAAGCTCTAGAATTGTAAAGTGTTTCTTTCGGTAGAATAAATTACACCAAACTTTCTTCGGCTCTGTGTGCATTCATTCCGTTACGAACCTGCACGCACGTAAAAACGCATAAGTACTGTAGGAAATGTTCCATTACTGTTTACTAATTCATACAGTTACGTATCATCAGATCCAAAATACTATACCCGTGAACTGACTGGACATTGTGACTGGCGTAAATGTCTGTGAGGACGCCGAATTATTTTATATGCTTAGTGCTTCTAAAAATCATAATCCGGTTCTGAATAGTGCGCAAATATTTTGCCTAATTATCGTGGCTTTAAATAAATAAATATATTTTGGAAGCTTGTTGGTTTTTGATCATATATAATTCAAACTCTAACATTTACGATGTCCGAATCCCTGAGGATGTACACGATTTTTGCCACCCGTTGCAGTGTGAGCATAATATCTACCCATGTATTTTGTAATTTTCCTGAAAAAGTATTTCTGGCAGGAGTCACAATGGTTGCGCTGCATCTACCGTTGTGTTTTGCTTTCTCATACAACACTATTCATGAGTTCACATTTCATGTGTTTTGCTTTCTCATACAACACTATTCATGAGTTCACATTTCATGTGTTTTGCTTTCTCATACAACACTACACATGAGTTCCTTCATAGCACACTTTTATCTTTCGTGCTTTCGTAGAGTAGTATCTTACAGGTGTGTCTGGAAAGCACTTCTTTCTGGCAAGTGTCCCAAATAGTTGCACAGCATCTACTTGTATATTTTACGCTGTTTTGCAAAGCTAGTTCTGGTAAATAGCGGGAAACCAGAGGCGAAGGATGAGGTTTGCCCAGCAACTTGCAAAGGCTATGATTATTTCCGGTGTAAATATGATATCTTGTAAGGTTTTAGGTTGTTCCATGACTTATAATAACGGGTAAAAGTGACATCGCTTTAAATATATAAATAAATATAAAAAGTATTATTGATTTTTGGTCGCGCATGATCAGATAAGGCAGTCTATAGAAGGACATTTTTCGATGGATCTATCAGGCTAAGAGGATAGATACCGCAGATTATATGAAATTAATCCGTATAGAGGAACATTTTGTTGCTTGCAATCCGTTCTTCACGTGTAACGGCCTTGACCGCCTATGAGGGTGTTTCCGAAGTCACGATCGGTCTTTTGCTGTCGTCACGATGCAGCCGGGTCACGATTTACGGCTCTTCGTGAGCGTTTCAGAAGCAAATGCGTGACCCTTAACTCACACCTTGAAAATGGAAATTGAGGCGGCTATTAATGTTCGACGCTGCTTTCACTCCCGACGCGAAACTTTCGATACGCGATTCCTTTCAATGAAAATCTCTGAGAAATACTCATTATACTTGTCTGCGGGTATTTTCTTTCAAAGGAGACAATATCGTAAATTTATGAACTCTTCGTTCAATACTTTTTTTCACTTTGGTTGCGGTGATTATTCAGTCATACTTCCTGTGGAGGGATGCCTTTTACATCTGCTGTTATTGTTATACACTCCGCTCAAACAGACAATGTTAATCTTAAATTTTTTTACAGCTGCAGAAAATTTATTTGTTTATCCACATATGCCTGGCTTTTGACACTCCAATCATAACTTGTCTTGTTTCCCAGTACAGGGTGACAGAATTAAAACTACTAAACGCACAACACATTTTTAAATGTTCGGCTAATCTTTAGAATATGGTAACAGGTAGTTTGGCGACATTTTGGTAAGGCGATAAAGGTTACTAGCTAGGACTTTAGCGATAATCTGAGAAGTACACAGTTCGAATCACAGATTATTTTGTCTCAGAGAAATGAGAGATCATGAGACATGTGATGTGACATTTTCCGGAAAATTTCCGTCGTGATTTTAGCTAATAAGCACTTAGAAACAATTTCGCTGCTGAAGTGCAGAATCGCCCACTTATTTGTTTGGCGCTTTTTACAAGAGTAAGAAGAATTGGATTTTTGTCAATTTTCTTTGACTTTTTAAGTGAAAATAGGTGGATGTGTACATGGATAAAGTCAAAAGTGTGCGCAATGCCATTTTTGTGCAATTCTGGGATGTTTTTTTAACATGCCTTTACTTCGTGAAAATAAAATGGCGTCCAAAATAAAACTAGCAGTTTGCTGTAGCAGGGTTGGTCGCCAAAAAATCGCCAAGTTATCATGATGTGAAGATTTACACACGGAGTATCTTTATACTCCGTGGATTTACCAAATGTTCTTCGTCCGTAGGCTGTCCAGAGTCACAAAGAGAACACACCGGAGTGTTAAAGCATTCTTTGGCCATAAGCTGTCGAGAATCGGAAAGAGAACACGTTGGATTGTTTAAACGTTCTTTGTCCATAGAAAGCTGTCCAGAGTCACCAAGGGAACCCACTGTGGTGCTTAAACGTCCTTTGCTTATAGGTCGTGCAAAGTCACAAAGAGAACACGCTGCAGTGTTTAAACGTTCTTTGTCCACAGGCTGTCCAGAGTCGCAAAAAGAACACACTGCAGAATTTCTGAACCTGATACGAAAGAGATAACCATATTGAGGCAATCGTGTCCGGTGAAAAGATGGAATGATGCCACATCTTGATCACGATGAGAATAATGGATGTTATGCCCACGAGACACTGTCAAACGTTTACCCTGGCTGTTACGCACGAATCTGGAACATGCATCTTGCTAAATTCCATACCTGTCAGTCTCTTAGCAGATTGAAAAATCATGAAATTTTCAGCTTCGGTAAGTCAGAATGATTGGTTATCCGATTATCCATAACATTTCTTTTCTTCCACAGAATTTTTATTTCATGGCATTTGGCCACAATTTCTGCCAAACGTTTTAACGTTGTGCTGTTTACACGCTTCCAGACAACAGAAAGCGTTAAATTTGCATCTTTTGTTTTGTTTATGCAAGTTACCATTAACTATTTTCTCCCTAACACTCCTTTGTCTTCTAAGCAAGTCAATGCATAACCATTCTTCATTTTTGGTAACTATTTTTTTATAATCGGTAACTTACTTTAACATTGTTTTTCAACGTTGAAGTGGATTTATCTCACTTCAAATATTTTAACAATATTTTGGAATACCACATTGCCTCGCGTATGTTTTCCTCTAGCTTTTTCGCTCCAGGTTCTGAAAATTAAAAAAATATTCGCGTAATTTTCTCCTTCCTCTTTCGTACATAGTTTTCTCTCTGAGGCCTTAGTTTATTGGTAAATTGTGTTCCCTTGATTATTTTCATTTTCTTTCATTGTATTCAATTTCTACTGACAGTTCACTCATTTTATTTTTCCTTTTAGTTCGGGCGCCACTGTAGAGACATTAGGTTATTTCGAAGCAAAAGATGTGAAAAATGAGCAATACCTTCGCCGGGAACCTCTTGAACCACGAACCTCTGGAATACGCGCCGAGAGTGCAGAGCACTACGCCACGAAGGCACGCTAAGAAGGCGGAAGAAATACGTTATATTTTGAGCAGAGTTTTCGTTAAGCCGCCCGGACAAAATGTCTGATGCTTTCCAGACATATGATACCATTTTACTTTTATTAATTACTTTCCAGCTCATTGTAGTTTAATCTGCTGCAGATGCGATCTTCCGTTCGGCCCCCTTTTCTTTCCTTCCTTCGATGTCCCTGTCGGGAACTGCTCTTTCGTGTGAGGTGCCTCTGGGTCTTTACAAGGTAACTGAGCCAGTGTCCGGCTCAATTTTCGTCAGATATTGCCATGATAATATTACTATGTATTCTTATGGGAATGTAGTTTTTTTGGTAAAGAAGCAACATCGTAATATACCCCAATATGAGTACTTGTGAATGACTGCTTGTTAATTTTTATGTTCTTACTGTAGCCGCGTTCTTCGTGAATCAAATTATTCACGTAATTTTCCCTCTCGATTTTTGGACGATACAGTTAGTTATAAAAGGAAGAGGGAAATACGGTATAATGTTTTCAATTCTTATTTTCCATGTTATTTTTGAAACTGTTCGTTTCTGAAAATTGACTTTTCTCCTTTGCAGACAAACGTAGGTCCTATTCTCTTGTCCGTAAACCCGTACCAGGACGTGGGCAACCCTCTCACGCTGAGCAGCGCTCACGCAGCGTCACGTTGTCCGCAGTTGCTCAGAGTGGTTCACGAGGCGGTCCGGCAACAAAGCGAAACCGGATATCCTCAAGCCATCATACTCAGGTAAGTTATCTCAACATTAAACTGCTCTTTCAATTAACATACATACGTTTTATGAGCATATTACTTGTTGAAAATTCAACGATTTCTACAACACTATTTCTTCATCGTGTGTAATGTTTACGAAATATATTTCTCGATTTGAAATTTCGAGAATGGGAACCATTTGTGCTAACTGTAACTGAAAAAGTAACTGTAACTGAACTAAATAATTTTAAGGGAATATTTTGCAGTACTCTAAGGTTTTATGCCTGATGGGTGCTCCGTGAATAAACGATTTACTGAGTAAGCCCCGATTTTCTAAAATTGAACGAATAAGCGAACGCGTAAAACTTCCTGCGGTATGAAATAAGTAGAAATGAAAAGGGAGGATTAAAAAGGATAGAATAAATCCAACATTAAAGTTGTATTGACAGTTAGATACTTGGCGATAAGATTAAATAATGAATAAATGAAATTAAGGGAACTTAGTACCCCTAAATCGATGAAATTACCCATTTTTCAATTTTTGACTAGAAAAGTACCTTAATACTCTTACTACACTGAAGAGAAATTTTGAAATGATCCGACGATTATTAATGGTATAAAAAGGCTTTTAAAGTTTTTGACAGCCATTTAAATGCCGCCCCCCCCTAAGCGTTTAGGAAACTCTGTTTATTTGTGTAAACTGATTAATTGTAATATAAAGTGGAGCTGGAAAAAAATTTTTTTTTCACCTTTAAACTGGCAAGTTTATACATATATGTATATTTTACCCGGCAAATATTTCTACGTGTATTATCAGTCAGCTTTGCAATGCTTCTTCAAAAATTGAAATAAGTTGTGATAAGGCACGAACAAAAAGTGGTGATGTAATGAAAACGAGCGAGTTCCTGACTGTAGCATTATCGAAATAGTGCTGGAACAAACATTAAACATTTTAATTAATTAAAATACACCTAGGTTAATTTAAAATGCAATTTATATACGAGAACAAATGGCTAAAAGATGAGAAGAAATCACATAGGCTGCTGAGTGGTTTTAAATAATCACTCAGCAGCTCATATTTTATGTCTGTTAAAATTTCAAATTTTGCTTTTTGAAAAAATAAATAAAACGACACATTAATATTATTAATATTGATTATAAGTGTTTTAGAAAATATATTATAATTAATTCATGCATTAAAATTGTTTTGAGCGTGTTTTAAAAAACAAAAAGAGTTACAGAAAAATTCTACTTGCATTTTATAATTTTTTGCAATATTTCTAGCCAAATAAGGTTTTAAACAAAAACTCATACTTTATATTTATATTAACCAATTGAACAGCACTAGGTTTTATTATATATATATATATATATAATAAAACCTTTACTTTTACGCAAAGTCCTAAAACTTGTACAGGTATGGACTAAATTATTTAATATTTTTACCGCTTACTTAAAATTATATACTTAATAGAAACAAGGATGGATTTTGCAAAATTGTGAAAAAATTATTGGAAGAGAAAATGAGATTGAGATCATATGTCTTTTTAAGTGGTTACACAAAAATGTAACTTTTTTTTTTTTTTTTTTTTTTTCCTCAGAAAATAATTCATTAATTGTAAAATCGATCCTTAAAGTTATTAAGAACACTAATAAATACAATGAAAAAAATGGAAGCAAAAACATTGAAAATTGTGCGAGAACAAAGTATTTTTAATTGTTAAAATTTCTTCAGAAAATTTTAAAAAATTACTAGCCAAAAAAAAAAAAAATTTTTTTTTGAGCTTAAAATTACTTGTCTTATAAAAAACCACTTAATATTATTTACAAAAATAAGATGGAAGTTCTTAAATAATAATAATAAAAAAACATTAAAATGTTACAAAGTCCCTTAAGTGAAGAATAAAATGAGGGTAGACCCATTGTTTTTATTGTTTTATTTCACAACATAACTGAAACTTTCCACAGCAATGCTCAGATAAGTTTTTAGAGACATAACAGAATTATAGATAAGAAGAATATTTATTATAGTTATTTATGTTGTGATAAATTATTTTACTTGCTTTAGTTCTAACAGTTTTGTAAGAAGTTTGCATTTATTTATCTTTGAAAGAGGGTTATTATTGTTCTGCTTTGTTTCAGCGGAGAGAGTGGTAGCGGCAAGACTTATTCCTCGATGCTTCTTCTCAGGCAACTCTTCGACGTGGCCGGGGGTGGACCCGAGACGGACGCCTTCAAGCATCTGGCCGCAGCTTTCACTGTCTTGAGGTCATTGGGCAGTGCCAAAACGGCGAACAATTCCGAATCTAGTCGAATCGTGAGTAACATTTTCATCATTAACAGCAGAAATCAGTTTAAAAAAGGAAGGAAAAAGAACTGATCGCGTCAACAAAAGCCCAGCGTTACTAACCTTCCTTCTCTTCCATTTAGTTCAGATAATTCGTTGTTACATCTAACAATTTCTAAAGGGGAAAAAAAAAAAAAAAAAGAAAAAATTAAATAAATAAATTATTGTCGGGAGCTATGGAGAACAAGGTTAGCTATGTCAATAACTAACGTACTGAATCGGATATGTGAAATGGCAACTAGAAAAAAAGACATATTATTACGAGCAATTTAATTGGAAAATAAACTCAGTAACTAACACACGCAGGGCAAAAATAGTTGGAAATAACTCAATCAGAAGCCACCATACAGGCAATTTCGTTCTTAAGGCGACTGTTGGTGATTTCTCGTCAACTTGGCGACTTTCTAGAAGATTCGCGAAAACACATTTTCGAAGTTTCCAGAGCACATACACTACGAGACTCTTTCGGTGCACTCGACGACCATTCGGCACTCGCTGCCCGGCTGTCAACTCGATCGACTCCGCAGGGATTGACTCGCTAGACGAGACACCAACTCGATACTAACTAAATCGCACTCTAAATGAGGCACTCTGACTCGCCCTCTCGATGAAGCGCACACTAACTGACTGCGGGCCAGCAGGGTTTATATAGCTTTCGGCTTGTGTTCGAGAACATTCTGGGCTAAACTGGTAAGAATTCGTTCCAGAAAGTTCTCCAACCATACATTGTATGTTGCCAAACGGGCGATTTCTCGCCAAATATGGCAACCCTACCTTCCCTTGCTATTTTATGGCAACCCTAAAACTGCTTTGCGGGGAAACCATCTCACCGCGCCTGTACATTTCGTAATAATATGTTACGGTGAAACACCGAAATTTGGAGAATGTCGACTTTCACCGTTGAGTGTGTCAACATTCACATAGTCGCTTGGTGTATGTCCGAAATATTTTCCAAATACTCTTATTTCTGACTTACACGGGTCAATGTCGACATTCACCATGTACTAATGGTGAATGTTGAACATATAACAATATTATATTTTCTTCTCCGTAATTCAGTCGCGAAAAAACGCACTTGAGACTTAAAATAAGAACTTCAGAACATAAGAATTTAAAACACACTGTACATTCAAAATGAGAAAGGAAAATAATAGAAGTTTAAAACTTATTAAATTATGTGATTCAAATGTTATTTATTGCAACAACTTAAACTATTATGATACTTTGAATTGCACAAGAGGCCCTTGCTTTTACAATTGTATTTATTTGTGGAACACTTCCTTTTGCAATGACAGCGTGTACTTATACTCCTGACTTTTCTAACTATACCAGAGCATATCTGTGATTGTCGACATACACCGGTGAGGATCCGAATATACAAGAATGTAATGCAATATTCGATCTTTCGCCGACGTATTTGGCGAATGTTGACATTCTCCGGTGAAAGTCGACATTCTCGAATTTCGGTCTTTCGCGGTAACATATGTACGTCTAAGCTCGAAGATAAAAGATATATGTAATAATTATCAATTTTAATACTTATTTACTATCGTAAAATTGTTATAATCAATTGTAATAATATTATTAGAACTCAATGTGCGAATAATATAATGAAAATTATACAGTAAAATGTAACAATTGGGTAATTGTAATGCAAATAATTATGCGATAACAATTATTTATCACAGTTTACGATTAAATTATGTACGCATAGCAAAATTAAGTTTCGAAAACACTCGTATTTTTACCAGTATATAGATAAATAAATAAATGCACAAAATCAAACACAGTGTAGTGAAAAAGTTAATCAAAAATGATAAAATGCTTAGATTACTTTAAAAGTAATTTTGCCTTAATTCTGTGCCCTTTGAACTCTGCGAAAATAAACATGGAAATCGGTCCGAATGACGCATGAGCGTTTGTGCTCTTGATTGCGGTTGTGGTGGTCAAACTATCAGAGTCAATCGTCCACTTTAAAGAAGATCTATAATTTCGCGTCTTCTGTTTTTATTTGCTTGATTTCAGATCACAAAAGATCTGTAGCATGCGCAAGTACACACTGAAGCTGACATTAAGAATATATATATATATATATATATATATCTTGTTGTCATCAGGTACCACCAGACACTGACCTTACAAGAATCTCACTTGTGTTCATGTGTCACACAAGGATTTTCAGAGCATCAGATTGAGCAGTTGTAGCTAAACGCATGTGCATAACCTGTTTGATTGCCCGAATTAAACAAACGCAATTTCAGTCTATTTCGCAGAGTACGAACTTCATAGAAACCTCTTGAAATCCCACCGTTCGTTTTCGTAGACCCTGAATTATTCGGCAGCTCATTTTTTCCAGTCAGTAGTCTCTTGAAATTAATCACGTTTTCGACGTAAAAGGGAAAAAAAAATTAATTGAAAAGACCACGCCTAAATATTTGTTTAAAAACCGATTACTTAGGCGAAATTTGTTCATCACAATGGCTCGTTACCTTGTTTAACTCGTGATGTAGAGATATTACGAGTTAAAGAAGTCCTGAAAAATGAGCAATGCCCTTGCCGGGAATCGAACCACAGATCTCTCGAATACTCGTCGAGCGTGCTGACAGCTACACCATGAAGGCATGCTAAGAAGGTGGGAGAAATATCTTATAGTAATACGTCCGACTAAGAATCCACTTGATCTGTGGTTTGACCGGCGAAGACATAGCTAATTTTTCATATTAGTATCATGTGTCCCATACTATAGGGCACATGACATATTGAATTTAATATATCAACAATATGAAGGATTTGTCGTGTGTCATGTAGTATGGGACATATGCTGCTCAAGTTTCTCTCGTCCAATGTGAGCCTAGCGTTATCCAGGCATCTCTGCTTTTTCCAACTATTTTCCAATTGTTTTTATTTATTTATTTATTTATTTATTAATACTATTATTATTATTATTATTTAGCCTTTAGAATGTTTAGGTCATTTTCAACACAATCGATCCATTTCACTGCGGATATACCCCAACATCTTGTTCCCACGGGCTTTGCCAGAAAGATTTTCTTACAACACCAATCTTCATGGATTCTAGCCAGATGACCTACCTCCGTCATCTGGCTAGAATCCATGAAGATCTTTCAGTCGTTTAAAGAATTTTACTACATCAGATTATGTAGTTGTATAGTTTTAGATCCTCACCACGATCCATTCACACGAACCCATCGTCAACGCTTTCTCATCACGTAAAGTTAGTATCTAAGTTTTCGATGCACAAGTCAGGACAAATCACATAAGACTCTTGTGAAGAAGTAATTTAGTTTTTTAACTTGGAAAAGCTGGATTCTAAAAAGCTCCTCCAGTCAAATTTTAAACAAGGCTTATATCTAGTTTTGTTTCCTTAACAGAAAAGTGAAAGGATTATTTATTCAATCAATATGAACACTTCGTAAACATGGTCTAATGCAGAAACGTCCTGTTTAATCGAAAACGAGCCTAGTGACTGCTAAATGAAAATAACACTGCGCTGAATGCAAAATTTTCATTTATTAATGACATGTTTTTCTTTTAAGTGTTATTTAAAAGGTAAATGAATCCTGATCCAAATGTTTATCCAAAAATAATGGCCTGTGAAATGGTTGTTTAGAGAATGGTTTTCGAAAAATTAATTTCATGAATGGATTGTGTTAATTGGCATTTGCTTTCTGCTAAAAGAGTTTTCTCCTTCGAAAGTGAAGAAATACTAAAAAACACGAACATTAAAAAGTTCACCAAATCGTTTGAAACAATCACGATATAGCCCGAGGTATTTTTTTTAATTCGACGAGAACACTGTCATTGAACCGCCACCAACATCGAGAGCATTCTAGAAAACGATTTTCTAGAACTGAAAATATACTGTTATATATATATATATATATAAAGTATTATAAGTTTTTTAATTTTTCTCACTCATTTTTCGAGTTCCATCTATCAAACATAATCTTAATTGAAATGTGATAACGCTAATAACAAATTTAACTCCCCCCTTATAATTACAGACGTACACTTATAAGGTATTCTCTCCGTCCTTTCTGCATGCCTTCGTGGTGAAACGGTTGGCACACTCGGCGTATATTATAAAGGTCCAGGTTCGAGTCCCGAGAGGGCATTAGTCTTATTTTATGTCTTCTGCGTCAAAATAATCTTATGACTCTACACGCTCGTGAGCACAGTTAAGAGAATTTGCACATTATGTCGAGTTTCTGAAAAATTATTAGTCAGATTTTAATGAAACATGATATGAATAGACATTCATAACAGAGGAAAAAATGTATCATTCAAAAGTCATTTTATGAAAGCATGATTACCAGTAAAGTTCATAATGCAATGATGTCCAAAATGCAGGTTGTGATATGAAAATGAAAATTAGTCTAATATAAGGTAAGTTCCCCTCTCACAGCCAGAAACGTCGTGCAGCTTAAAATAAAAATGTGAACAATAAAATGAGCATATCTTTAGAATTTGTGATACGCAACTCCGCGCGCTGGAGATAAAAAGGTTTCTTTTTTCCCGTAGAGTGTTCCCAATGCTAGCTTTCAGATCGTTGAGTTTGTTAATCAAAAATTCGTTAAAGTTTTATAAAATATGAAATCGATAATAAAACAAATTTCAAATTTGAACTTCCACATACCCATATTCGCAGCAGAATTACGTCATTCAAGATTCGATGGCTCTAGGTTTCGTTGTTTTATCACAATGTGAGAAACATACATTCATTATTCAATTTCTTCAAGTTTAACACGGGGCGATAACATTCGGTGACAACAGTTTGAAAAGTGAAACAGACATTTAGTGTAATTCGACGCAAAATGAAACGAAAACAATAGTCCCTCAGGGACAAACGTTTTGGGAAAAAAATGGTTTGCAAAATTTATTTTTAACTTTTTTTGTATTATTATTATTTTTATTTCACAAACAGAAATAAGTATTTGAAAATAAAATCACAAATTGCAATTACATAAATTTCAATTTTGACGAATGTGATGACTGCCTTTGATGCCAAGGATGCGATATTTTTAATATTGTTACGAAATGTCCAGGCGCGGTAAGATAGCTTCCCCGCAAGGCAGGTTTTAGGGTTGCCAGAAAATGGCAAGGGAAGGCAGGGTTGCTACATTTGGCGAGGAATCGTCCATTTAGCGATATTTGGCGACAGAACTGACGGTACACCATAAACGGATGGATTGTCTCTTAGTGTATCGCGAGTTAGTGCATCGTCGTGTTTCATCTTAGAGTGTGTTGACCTCCGAGAACGACCGAACCGAGTCGGGAGCTGTACTCTAGTGTAGCGTCGAGTGCGTCGCGAGTTGTAGCGTGGAGAGTCTCGAGAGTACGTAGAGTTCCGAGAATGATCGAGCAGAGTCGGGAGCTATACTCTGGTGCTTTGCCGTGAATCTGTCTTCACCGTTATAGCCTGTTAGTCTGAAGGCTGTGTCGCTGATTGTTTCAGCGTGTTTATAGTAGTTCTTCGACGACTGTAAACGTGTTTTTGGAACCGTCTTGAATAATACTGGCTAATAAATTGTGTTTTCATTCTTCATCAAGTACTGTAGTCGCTATTCACCCAAAATCCACGAACCCATACCATACGTTCGTAAGAATAAAAACGCAATAATATTTGGTATAAAATAGCTTAATTTAATTTAAAAATAACATTCAGAAATATTCAACCCGTTTCTTATTTTCCATTTCACTTTCCTTTCGTCGTATTTTTTATTGCGTTTTACTTTCTTATACTGCATTTATTGCATAATTTATGCAGTGAAATACAATATTTTAAAAAATATTATTGATTTTTTAAATATATTACATAATTTTGCTGCATTTGAACCTTTATATTTACTTTATGTGACTTCTTCCTCAGTGCACGTGTGCAGTCAGGGTGTTTTTTTTTTTTTTTTTTTTTTTTTTTTTTTTTTTTTTTTAAGCAAGAGATGTGAAAAATGTGCAATACCCTCTCCGGGACTCGAACTTGGTCCTTTGGAATACGCGCCGAGTGTGCTACAGTTACACCACGAAGGCATGCTAGAAGGATGAGGAGCTTGTAACAGTTTTATATCAATGAATAATTAAATATTAATTTTATTAGTCAGTTTGTTTTATTTATTTATTGTATTCAATGAAGTTTGATCTATTGCAGGCGCATATTCGGTTATCGACCCCCTGATTATCACTGACGCCTTTAAAATTTCATTGACCTCTTTGCAAATCTCTGGTTAAAACTTTTGGTATTCTTTCTCCCCCCTAATTTTTGCTACATTCTGCATTTTGTTCACTTTGAATCAAATACTCCTACGGGATAAGATTTCTGTTATTTATTTCAAGTTATGACCGAAAGACACAAAATAACGCCTCAGTTCCACTTCTTTACTCGCGGCAGTTTTTTTTTTTTTTTTTTTTAAAGTTTTCAGAAACATTCGTTGACAGATTTACGTAAATGTATTCTTGACATGGTAATTACTTCGGACGAATATAAATAGGCAGAAAAACATACCCCCCCCCTTCCAAAAAAATGGTCAACATTTTTTTACCGAAATCCCATTCCGTCTTAAGACCTAATCTAGAGCTCCGAACTCCGGCTTCTGGTCATTGGCTCCCAAGATGCCTCCGGGAACGTCAATCATTACGGTAAATGACCACGCCCCTCGTTTACTCGGAACCAATCCAATCAAGATGCCACTTTGGCGTGGGTGACGATGACGGCTATGAATTAATATTTAGTTACTGTACGCAAAGTAGTAATAGTAATAATGATGATGAGCTAATTTTAGTACCGAGGACTGCTGTTTAAAACCTCACTGTGACAGTGTCACGTGGGAAGTCACGTGCACCGAAAGCAATTTCTCTTTCCAGTGGTGTGCTAAAACTGAGCATTCTTGCCCTTCAGACAGAAATCAGATTTAGCGTAAACAATATACGAAGCATAAATATCCTTCTTTTATCATTCAGTTTCTAATAATTAATTGCATAGCAGTGTAACAAAGGAACGCATTTAGAAATATATACATAGTATAGACATCTTGATACTGCTAAGATATTTTTCAAATTTTTATTAATATTTGGTGAATAATTGATAAAAGATATATGGTTATGTGCATTCCAAATGCAGTTTATAGCAAATCGTTTACTTAGTATTCAAAAAAAAAAAAAAAAAAAAAAAAAAATTTTTTTCTTTTATTTTTACGCGTAATACGTGTATCCGAATTCTGCTGCATATAATTTATTTCAATTTCCTTTCCTTTTCTTTTTACGTGTGTCATGCGTGTATCCGAATTCTGCTGTATATAATTTATTTCAATTTCCTTTCCTTTTCTTTTTACGTGTATCATGCATGTATCCAAATTCTGCTGTATATGATTTATTTCAATTTCCTTTCCTTTTCTTTTTACGTGCCATACGCGTATCCGAATCATGCTGGATATAATTTATTTCAATTTCCTTTCCTTTTCTTTTTACGTGTATCATGCATGTATCCAAATTCTGCGGTATATGATTTATTTCAATTTCCTTTCCTTTTCTTTTTACGTTCCATACGCGTATCCGAATTATGCTGGATATAATTTATTTCAATTTTCTTTCCTTTTATTTTTACGTGTCATGCCTGTATCCGAATTCTGCTGTATATAAGTTATTTCAGTTTCCTTTCCTTTTATTTTACGTGTCATGCATGTATCCGAATTCCTGCTGTATATAATTTATTTCAATTTCCTTTTATTTTTACGTGTCATGCGTGTATCCGAACATATGCTGCATCTCATGAAGCAAAACTCGATTGGCAACGTTTTAATGGACTCGCACTGCAAAGATAAGCAGTTTTTGACAGATATTGCAGATGCTAAACTGCAGTATGGTCTATGACACTTCAGCTGAGTACGGTATTTCCTCGGTTTCAACTAATTTTACGGCTCGAAGATCGAGAGGGAAAAAAGATGCGTGAATCATTTAATTTTCGAAGATCGCGATTACAGTAAGAACATAACAAAGGAAAAGTAGTTATGGGTAGGCGACTGGTAACTATCACAATATTATTTCTTAAAGAGGAACCTACATTTCATTAAGATTATATAGTCATATTAACATCTCAATATCTGACGGATATTGAACCGGCTGAATTACCTTGTAAAGCCCCAGCGGCACGTCCAATGAATGAGACTTGACCGTAGTTCCCAAGAGGAAAATTGTAGGAAGGAAGGAGAAGGGGACGAACAAAAGATCTGGTTTGGTTTGGTTTGGTTTATTAGATTACGGCAAAGCACTCGAGGGCTAACTGCCTTAAGGGAGGGATGCCTTCGTGGAGGACTTTTTAAGGGAAACTGGCTCGTATACACGTTACACATGGGGAAAACCACGAAAACACCCATACAGCCAGCCCGTTCACGGGATTCGAACCTCGGACCGAACTACCAGTGTTCAACGACGTTACCGCTCAGCCGCTGGTGCCCCCCCCCCAAAAAAGAAGATCTGGATTTCTAAGGATCGAACACATGAACAGCAGATAAGGCTGCAGTGAACTGGAACGTAAATAATAGAAGTAAGGCGAAATCACATTTTTGGAAAGTTTCTTAGGAACACCTGCCACGTAAAGGTAGTTGAAAAATATACATCAAATTGTATGTTTCAAATAATAAATGCTAAGGAAAAGAAAATGGATGAAATGCTAATGCCAAAATGCGAATACAGTAAATTGAATGAAAATCAAATAATGAAGGCAGTAAGTACAATTTACCAATAAACTAGTCCTCAGAGGGGGAAAGTATGTACAGTAGAGGAAGGGAAAAGTTAATGCCGATATTTTTTAAATTTTCAGAGCCTAGCGCTAAAAAGCTACAGTGCACGAGGAACTACTGTATTTATGACACTTGAGATTCCAGATGATGTATTGGAATCTGAAGAATGTGATTTGCAACGAGTTTTATCTTTTCAAAACAAGAATTGTTTCCCAAGGATGATTTAAGGGCGATACAGTTCGTCATAAAAGGAATTTTAAACATGAAAGGCATACGCCATCTAAAGCATCGCAGTTCTTAATTTCCTGAATGGTTGCTACTTCCTTTATGTGGACCGGACTTTTTGGCCAGACACAATGTGTTTTCTAAAGTGCATTAAAATATTTATATTGCTCGTGCTGAAGAGTTACGGTCGCTTTTTTAACAGCAAGCGCTTAACCTACTCCGGCACTCAAACCTATAACTCTCTGAAAATTTTGTTTTATTGTTAAGTCTGGCGCAAGGCTTCTGTTTTTACTTCCTTGTGCGAAGTGTATTAGATTCCTTCTTAACCGGACTAAATGGGACCGGGGTTAAGCCGGTTAAACAAAATTCTGGCTAAAGCGGAGAATGAAAAAAGTATATATATATAATTAATAGGCATGCACCTTTTTATAGTTAAAATAAGCATTTATTAAATGAGTCACTTTATTACAAAAGTTTTTTTTTTTTTTTTTTTTTTTTTTTTTTCCCCCATTAGTCGGAATGTTAAAAAAGTTGTCGCTTTTTTTTTATGCTGAAGGCTGAAAATTCGGCGACTGTTTGCATAATTTCGCCAATTTTCTAAAAGCATTACATGGCGGAAGGCGATGCTTGTTGGTCGACATAGCATAAATCTGTTTTTTTTCTGTGTTTGATATGACGGAGGCATTGTCATCGATGTCGAGTCATCGTCATCGTAAACCACATCAGAGATAACTGATAATGTCGTAATCTAACAAAGTTTCTTGGAGAAGATTCCTGTCGGCGATCAACCACCGCTCCAGATATTTAACATGAGCATCTTGGCACATCATACACTGCAACACTTGAACGACGACGCTAGAAAAGTCTGTTGTCTCTTCAACTGTGTTGACGGTCTCTCCTATGGTTGTTTAATAGGATGACCAAATTATTGAATTGCAATCTAGTCAACACCTTCCCCACCCATATCCCGTGACCCTTTTATTTTTGAATTAAGATTAGTGTGCGATACAGTTTAATGCACAAAGTGATTCTTTTCTTAAAGTTTATTTATTTTTTATTTCGTATTTAAAATATATAATTTCGGAATTTTTAATTTTTTTAATTTTTCTGTTTATTTTTTTATTTTCGTATTTAAATTAATTACGGCCGGTTAAAGCGGAGATCCTGTTAAATGGAAGCCGGTTAAGAGGGACTCTACTGTATTAGAACGGGGTATAGTATTTCAACGAAAGTATCCATTTTGACATTTTTTTTTTTTTTTTTTTTTTTTTTTTTTTACATGACGTCAGCACATACGGACAGAATAAAGGACTCTTTTTTCCTAAAATGATTTTTAAAATGAATTCAGAAGAAGAGTTTTTCGTGATGTCTGTACACTGCGCAGAAAAAAAAGAAAAGAAAAAAAGCACAGTTCTATCTCCCGTTCTACTGGGCCGATTGACGAACTTCAAGTTACGTTTTTCATTCCTCGAAAGCGCGACTTAGGATATATATTAGATCTGTGTATAGCATTGTTCTAACATAGGTATTTTGACACAAAATGGAACTTTTTCTGAAGTAACATACTTTTTTTTTTCCCCCATATTTCTATTCTACGACTCAAATTATTCCTAAATATTAAATTTTTGTAAAATCTAGTGCGAAATTAACGGAGAAATTTTTAAAAATTTAACTTGGCGCATTTTATCCGTTTGCGCCAAGAATAATTCATTTGGCGAACTTGTTAATATATGGCAGCCTATTTTCCTTTCCCTTCCATTGTGCAGGAGCTGAAAAAAATTCACCCCGTTCCTAGCTTTTTACATTGTGCATGAGCGGGAAAAAAGTCATATTGTTTCTACTCGTACTTTCAAATAATTTTAACAATGTGCCTAAACCACATATGATGTTATTATCGCTTTCAACAAATGTGCCAAATTTCAAAACGCGCCAATAAATAAATTCACGTATATCTTCGGAAATTTTGAATAAAAAACTGTAATTTATTGCAGGTATGATTAAAAATACATCTACTTTAAGATGATGGTAAAAATTTTATAGATTATGTTTCAAAATTTTTTTCAAAAAATTTATGAAAATTATTTAAAAATACAAATTTTAAAAATAAATCATAAAAAATAGGTGAATTTTATTTGGAATTAACCTAAATTTCGAAATATCAAAGGAAGAATCAAATAAGTTTAATAAAAAGAGATATTAATAAATATATATCAAATTCATCGAGGAGCTAAAATTTTGAGAGCTCATTTTTTTTTTTTTAAATTACTCGTGCAATTTTCACAAAACATGGCAGTTTGGCGTAATTTGAGTCCTAGAATCGAAATATGGAAAAGAATTGGCATATCATTTCAGAAAAAATCCGATTTTGTGTTAAAATACCTATATTAGAACAATGTTATATATAAATCTATTTCATATCTTAAGTCGCGCTTTCGAGACATGAAAAACGAAAGTTAAATTTCTTCAAACGGCCCAGTAAAACGGGAGATATAGAACTGTCCTTACCCCCCCCCCGCAGTGTACATACGTACGTATCTCACACAACTCAAAAACGATTAGCCGTAGAGCGTGTAAGTTTTGTGTGTTGAACCGCTATAACATTTAGTTGTACACCTCCTTTTTTTAGTACAATCAGCAGTATCAAAAGTGTATATATATATACACTTAATTATTCATTCGAAGACAATTAATTCATTCGAAGACAAATTAATTAATATTAATTAAACCCCCTTCAAAGAATAGGCTTTCTTGCCTCACTCTGGCGCGTGTTACATCACTCTTTCCCTGTAATCTGTCTACACTGCGGCGTCTTTAGCCCAGTTGCTCGCTGCTCAAGATTAACACAATGACCCTTCCCACCAGAAATACAACGGAAGTTAGTAAGGTTTAGTTTGGTTTAGTTTATTATAGTAAAGCTCACTAGGGCTATCTGCCTAAGGGGAGGTATACCTTCTTGGAGGACTTTCTAAGGGAAATTGGCTGGTATACACATTACACATGGCGAAAATTCGCCGTATAACGCGCATCCTTTTCTTTACGAAAAAACCTAAAAGATGCACATGCGATGCTCTTATCTTCTGAAGTCATTCATTCGAAGACTTTTCCCACGCGTTCGAATAATGGTATACTGAACTAACAAGCGATAAGAGGAATAATATGTGTGGGTAGGAAATACTGAAAGGAGTAATTAATTCTGGAAGCTCAAGAATGTTATTCTAGGGTTTCGAGAAAAGAGGGAACATAATTTGGAGTAAGAATGTACTTCCGACCCGAATGAATTCGCGAAATTCGTGGTCAGATGTTTTCTCTTTCTGCAGTCATTTGGAAGTGAACATCGAAGGCTTTAATAAATCACATTTGCTTCAGTAGAAATAGAGTTGATTTAATGGTGCGCTTAGGAGCAACTATGGCTCCTGCCCAACGAAACACAGTGCCGCAAAGTCATTCTTTCCGAAAGAAGAGACGATCCGCCAAATATTTGATTGATTAGTAATATATTAATAATTAATCATGATTTTGAATGCCACGGATTGGAACTATGGAATGCACAACCAGTTATTCAAGGAATTGGCTAGTTGTTGAGCCATTGTATTTGTTAAAGCAGAAAACATGAAAGATGAGTCATGCCCTGCCCCAACCTATCGAGTGCCAGCCGGATCTGCTTCCAGTTACACCATGACTGCACGTGGTAACGAGGAAGAAAATACCTTCTAAACTTTGTTCATTTCTTTAGCTTGCAAAATTCTTTTTGGGTCGCTTTAGTGGATAGTTACGTGGTACAGTATTTTATTCGTTGTTAATGAATTTTTAATAAAAACAGCGTTTTGTGCGTTTCTTTCGTTCTAAAACTATCTTTACAATCTGGTTGTTTTCTTTTAGGGTCACTTCATCGAAGTGCAAGTGACTGACGGAGCGCTTTACAGGACGAAAATCCACTGCTATTTTTTGGATCAGGTATTTTTATTAAAGAATATTACCTCTTTTGTATTGTTATTATAAAATCTCTTTTTATATATCTTGTCTTCTAAGTAAGTGTGCAAATCTAATGCAGACCAGTATTTTTAGGAGCACATTATAAATGCTTATTCACTTTTTTCCCGCGCAAATTTATCACCGCATTGAAAAACCAAACATAAATGGCGTTGGCATGTACACGTGTGACGAAAATTGCCGGCTTAAAACATCTGCAAAAAGGAATCTTGTAAAGGACCAATAACGAGAGAGAGGAAGGAAAGAACTTTTATTGGAATTAAAAGTTTTCAACGCGCCCACCTTCGCGCAGACGATAACAGCATTGCATGCTGGAGATTGTCGACCACAATGACGAACGTAACACTGCAGGAGGAATCTGTATAACTTCACGTTTTATGCCATCTTTCAAGTATATCTCGTGGATTTGATATGTACACCTTCAGATAACCCCAGAACCCCCCCCCTTCCCGAAAAAAAAACCGTCGGAGGGAAGTCGGGGGATTGCGGTGGCCACGAAATTGAAAAGTTTCGGCTGATGATTCTATCTTGAAACGTTGCACACGTTGAAAACTTTTGATTCCAATAGAGGTTTTTCACCCCTTCTCGTGTCTTGTGTTCTCATGGGTACTTTACAATGCTTTTCATTTACAATTTTTTTTTACGCCGGTAATTTTCGCCATACCTGTGACGTTTCAACGCCATTTATGGTTTTTCAATGGGCCGATCTATTTGCACAGGAAAATATGGGTGTTGCCATTCGAAAATTTTAAATTTTTTCTCTGTAACTATAACCGCCCAGAGCTGTAACGTTTTCAATCACAAACCGCATCTTACAATTTCAGTTTGGCCTCTTGCATTCGAGAGGCCTTGATGACAGACACAGTGCAGATCGCTAAAATCCCCTGACACCGGTCGTGAAGTTACGATTCTTGTAGTGTGAAGTGGCAACACTACTGAACAAGTTATTGCTTCTGCAATGTCAGAGCATGTCGTCTCACACCTCCCAACAGCTCGGAGCCTGCAAGTGGTGGGGGACAGCGCTGCATATGAATTTCTTATCTTTGTAGAAGAAACAGCCATTTTTGACCACTGCAAAAATTTGAATGCGCTAACTCCAGCCTACTTTTCATAAAAATAAATATAGATTATTCTTTTTGAAAATTTTCATTCTAAAACTTTAATCTTTTTATGTAGGTGTATATTACAAAAAATTTTCTTGTTTGTGTTTTTGATCCGTTGCTTTTAACCATTTAATTTTCTCTCTTCATTGTCTAGACCCGGGTTATACGGCTCCTTCCAAATGAAAAGAATTATCATATTTTTTACCAAATGCTCGCCGGCCTTACCCAGGAAGAGCGTGGTAAGTATACATACTGTTGGAGTTTTTTTTTTTTTTTTTTTTTAACTCAGGTTGTCGACCAAGGGAGTGAGAATTCGCCCCCGCTGTGGGGAACTTTGTTAGTTTCAAGGAAGATTCAATCAGTTTTCTATTTAGCTGTTAAGTATTTAGTTTTAGTTTATGAATATAAAAAACTACTTTTATTTGTTTTGTTATTTATCAATATTCCTATAATTTTTTATATTTCATTTATAAAAACACGTTAAAAATAATAAACACTAAATAATGTAATTTTCAAGTTTCGGGCAGAAGGGGAATGATCTGAAAGGGGTGCATGGGGCAAAACAAGTTGATAACCACTGCCCTTAACAAAAAGTATCTAAATAATTAAAAAAAGGGGAGTCGGTGATTTGTTTAGATAATTTTATAGATAAATTTGCTCTAAATTCCCAATTATCTATAGACGGATAATAGACTTCCCGATTATCCATGCATCGTCCCCAAAATAACTTGTTTCGTGGGTCAACAGGAAAAAAGAGCCGTTATTTTCTAATAATTATTTTATTATTCTGAAAGAAAAATTTAAGGAAAATAAATAAGTAGTTTAAAGAATCTAAATAAGTCAGGAAATATGTATAATCAACAGGGTCCGATTGCCAGTCGGACGTGCTTCCAATTAAACCGCGGAGGAACGCGGTAAGAAAAAAGAAAAGTCTTTACACTCCACTTAAAAGGCAATTGGAGAAGCGGGAATAATTAATACATTTGTATTCATCCGAAAATTAGCATAATTAATACATTTGCATTCATCCGAAAAATAGCATAATTAATACATTTGCATTCATCCGAAAAATAGCATAATTAATACATTTGTATTCATCCGAAAATTAGCATGATTAATACATTTACATTCATCCGAAAATTAGCATAATTAATACATTTGTATTCATCCGAAAATTAGCATGATTAATACATTTACATTCATTCGAAAAAAATAATTACTTTGAACATAATAAAGCAATATTTCAAACTGATGTACAGGGGGGCGTATTTAACATATATGGCTAAGATAAAAGATACTGTCTGTCTGCGAGAAGAATAGTTCCCGCCACAGTGTCTGGCGGCTGGCGGTCGCTATAGCAACAGGGCTAGTATTCTTCAAATAGGGGTGAACCAAGAGTTGCTTTGTTGTTATTTTGTTTTTGGCAACTGCTGACTGAGGGAAAAAGAGATTTAAAGACACCCCTAAGGAAAATAGGTCAAGGCTGGTTTCTATGGCAACGGAAAGCTGCAGACTAACTGGCGAGAACTTTTCTAATGATAGACAGACAGTATTAACTAATTTATTTTTAAAATGCATGGAAAAAAATCTATCTGTATACTACAATATGTAATTTAATAATTCATTATAGCAAACAAATGACGTTAATAAATGTATTTATCATAATCTTTATTTTAAAACTTTTTGCAAAAAAAATCGCCTAGTAAGATCGAAGAGGCAATATTGTTTCATTTCGTTACCCAAACAAACAAAATAATAATAATAATAATAATTTCTCTTACCTTTTCTCCTCAGCTCAACTTAGTCTCGCTGGTTACTCTTTACACAACCTCTGCTACCTAAACCAAGGAGATGTCAGCCAAAACGAGACCGAAGATGCTTCCAGGTTCGAAGCGTGGAAGGTAAGACGTCAATCAAAGTTTCTTTGTTTACAGGAATGTGTTTCTTTTTTTTATTGGGATTAGGGCGATGCACACGAGATTATCAGCCGAGCGAAGGCGGATCATTTCGTGGAGAATTTTTTAAAGGAAACGAACTCGTATCTACGTAACACGCGAGGAAAATTACAAAAAATCCCATACCGTCAACCCACTCACTGGGGTTCGAACGCAGATTTAATCAAGGTCAGTAAATAGACAAGGTTATGCTCTTCCCAGTGCCTTATTTCAATGACGTCACTTGACTTACAGGTCAAGGTCAGTAAATAAACAAGATTATGCTCTTCCCTCTGCTTTATTTTAATGGCGTCACTTAACTTACAGAATTTGGAAAATCCTTTAAGAGATGAGAAAATATCCTTCAAAATATCAATGGAAGGAAACTAATTTAATATAAATCCTTACTTTAACAGCATTTTAATTAAGAAAAAACGTCATTAACAGTTGATTGCGTAGGCCTGTTCATAATGTTTCTGGAAATAATTTGCCAGAAGTTATTTAATATTCGTACGGCATCCCTCATCTCAATATTTGCAGGAAATTCGCCGTATTTGTCATCATCTTATTTAGAGAGTTAATGGCATTATGTGCTTGAATTTATTTCAGAAAGCGGCAGATAGCTTCTAACACGAGACAAACTACCAATGTCTCCCCCCTCCGTTAGCATAGTGGTACGGAAACCGGCTGCCATAGCTTTGGTCCCAAGATCGAATCCCGTAGGTAGCTGTGCGGCGTGGAGGTCTTAAAAAATATCGATCTTAAAGTCCTTTCGAGAGGTCGAAGGCAGGGGAAGAGGAGAGAAAAACCCTTGACTTGCGAATGTAGAATCGGTTTGCCGGCGTGATGATACGGCTAAATGATGGTTGGGTTCGGCCTTTCCTGATCAATGCTTAACTAGCAAGGTATCTGGCCGTTAAAGGGAAAACTATTAGTTTTCTGCGGTTTTACCGTTCAACGACTGGTAGGTCTAAGGAGAGGCGGAAGTATTGAAAACAGCATATGCGAGGGAAATATATTCATTATGACAGTCGCCAAAATACCATCCGTGCTCTAATAGTTAAGAGAATAATTTCATTTCGCTTTTTTAATTAGAAAACTGCGCAAAGTTTCATACGTTTTTGCTCCGATTTCATTAAAAAATGTTCGTGGTTTTTATAATTTTCTAAATTAATATCGTTGCTTACGTTCGAGTTCGCAATACAGATAGACTGAATGCACATAGCTCCGAGGATAGGTTGATAAAATAATCTATCAAAATAAACACTTCAAAGATCTGAAACTTCCACAAAAATGGTCGTACAACTCTTCACAAAATCACAGAGCACAATCAGTAGTGAGACTTCAAACTAATAAGAACGTTAAACACAATGCAATGCAAAGCGGAGCTAAAGAACGAAGCTATGCTCGGAACTCACGCTGAGCTAACGGCTAACAACAACAACCGAGAGCAGATGCTCTGACCGACTTTATATAGTTTTCTCCCAGCCGCCGAGATATTTCTAGTATTTTCTGCTTCACGAAATTACTGGAAGGAAGTATGAGGCTTAAATTACGGTTACAGCTAATACAGTGATGACCAGAACACTAGACATAGATCCCAGACTTTGATATAGCCGTACGGGGTTTTAATATAGAGACTCGTCCAAGTGGGCATATCCCCCGCAGTCCTCATTTGGCTTTATACAAAGCATTGGGACAAAGCCTTAATTCGAACGCTTGCAAAAAACACATAATACTATTAAAAAACAAACGAGTCACCTTCGCCTCCGGGGGCCACTCCATCGGCTCGATAGTCGTCTGCTGGGTGCTCTGTCTATTCTGTCATTCCCAGCCACGATAACTGAATGGAGTGAAACCCCCGAGCGCTTGGTCAGTGATCTCCGATCTAGCTCCACGGGAGATGAAGGAATGGACACGACAGTACCAATACTGTCCCTGCCAAGCTCGAACCAACCTCCGAATAAGGGGGCTCTAGTCTTGCCAAAATTAATTACAGTGGTACTCCAATTATCCGAATCAGTTTTGGCCGGACCTCATTCGGATAATCGGATTTTTTTCGAAGAAAGAATCTACGTACACTTTAATTAATTATTGTATCTACTTACTGTATGTTGAAAATGGAAGAGAAAAAAAACTTTTTTTAAAGAAAAAGAGGTTTTAATTAAAATGAAAAGGCAACACTTATACAGCGTACCGTGCAGTACTTACAAGTGCTGAAAGTCATTGCTTGATGAACATCTCGGTCAAATGAAGCTGTTTGACTGTCAACATTCATTTTCCGGCAGCCAATTCGCGCGTCCGCTTGACCATGAGCTCGGGCTGACGCTCCATCCACTTTAGCGCAGTTTCCAGGCCGGCAAACGCTTCACTAGCTGAAGGTCCCGTGTCTGCTTCAACTTCGACATTAAGGTCCTCTTCTTCCTCGACACTTTCTTCTCTCACACTTTCAATAAGTTCATCATTTAGAATTAGGGTCTGACGAATCACACACCATCCATTCTGCTGTCTCTTCAGTATTAACTTCTGAACATCGAGGAGTTTGCGAAAGAATGTCTCTTAATTCCTCAAGTGACACGTCATCTTCATCTTCTCCTGTCTCTTCCCTTTCCTTTTCTTGAGCTTCTTTTTCCTTTTTTTCCTTTTCCTTCTGTTCTTTGGTTGATTCTTAAATTCTGATAGCGATTCGGATAATCAGCGACTCGGATAGTGAGAATTCGGTTAACTGGAGTTCTACTCTATATACCCTCGTGATTGAAACTGCCTAAATACAGATCCTAGCCAGTACATCCCAGGAATTCTCCTGAGTCAATTCCGGGGGGGGGGGAACAAGGACTGGATTAAAATGGTCGCGAAGTTTGGTGATTTCTCGCCAAATTACCGGGATACCGATTTACTCAATGTTAAATAAACATGCCCTTCTATTCGTACTTTTCTAGTATAGCTTCTGTCTTAAGATTTTTCGCGTTGCATTGCACAAAAAGGTACAACAATTTCACACATAATTGTACTAAAATCATCTCTCTGTGTACAAAATTTATAACAATATATAGAATTTTTCTCGATAACAGAATAAGTTTGAAATTTTATGGTAACAGAGACTATAAAAATTTAGTGATGATCTCTTAAATAGCATCCAAATGTTTCATGTTAATAATGAATCAATAAAGTATCGTCAATTGTCATGTAATTCTAAATTTTTGTTTTTTCTTTCCAGTCTTGCCTTTCAGTATTAGGTATTCCTTCCATGGACGTGGTCAGGGTGCTGGCAGCCATTTTGCTGCTGGGAAACATTCAGTTTGTGGATGGAGCAGGAATGGAAGTGGACATAAAGGGTGGAAATGGTAAGAAACTCAATTTTTAAATTCCATCAGCAAAAGACGATGCATTACATTTAGGATACTGCTGCTGTTGTGATACAACGTTTTACACCACTTTTTCGTTTATTACTTTCTTGTACGAAGTAAAGGAAAATTGTAGTTGCGAAAAATTTTGCTTATCCGATTTCAAAGGAAATATCCATTTTGACGTTTTTTTTTTTTTTTTTTTTTTTTTTTTGTTGACTGATTTCCGTACGTGCGGACGGAATAAGGGACTCTTTATTCCAAAAGAGATTGTAAAATGGATTTTTTTTGTGACATCTGTACCTGGGTATGCATCTCGTGTAATACAAAAGCGATTAGCTGTAGAGCGTCGAAATTTTGTACATTAGAACTACTATAACATCTAGCTGTGAAGCTCCCGTTTTGATTGAAATCGACGGAGAGGAAAGTGTACCCGGGATGAAAGTCTTTACCCGGCCTTTATTTCGCAATCGTTTCACGTCGTCATATGCTTCCAATTACAGAAGCGCTTTGAATGAAGAAAATACTCGTGTTTTGGCAATGGTGAAATTAAAAAATTAATTTTGGACAAATACCATAAAAACTGAGAGGGATATTTGATTTCAAAATTTGCAGTTTTTGATGTCATTTTCAACTTGCCTTCACGGATAGGTTAATTAAGTTAAAATAACTCGAGGAAATAATTTTAAATGAAGTGCAGCAAAAGTGTGTACAATTTAATAAGCCTAACCAGTCATAGTGTTCGCATCAGATTTTTTTCGTTGATGAACCAAGACCGTATCTTAATTGACTACATTTTCATAATTTTGAACATTATTATTAGTTTAATATCACAGTCATGCGAGGTCATATCTTCGGTCCTATCACAGTTATAACTGTTTACTTCACAAATTCAGTTATAATTAGAATTTTAGATAGTTACGTACTTTTCCACTAACCGTTTTCGACAAGTAAAAACTGCCTTCAAACAGTGGGATTTAGCGCCAATAATGCGTAACGTCACAACACATAAATGAGATCTGCCTCTTGAATTTTATGTATCGTGATACCGCTGTTCCTTCCGATCTTCCACCGGCATGAAAAGCGCAAGTTTGAGTTCATATTTATTTGAGTTATTTTATTCCATTTTTTATGATGTTATACTCATAGTCTGTATCTGTTCATTATCTAATTAAGTAAAGAGAGATATGTTCCTTGAAATTTAAGGCGAATGATAGACGCAAGCGATAGGAAAGCCCTTCTTTTGAGCATCATTTTTAGTTGTGCTCAGGGGCGGGTATAGATGTGACCTGACTCGGGCAATTTGCACGAGTGTGCTGGCACCTTTATGAAAGCTTACAATCGTTCGCCTAGGTACAAGCAAGACCGAAGCGAGGCTTTTTGCTGGCTGGTGAGATCTTTGAGTTTGTCAAATCATGCCTCCTCTTGTTTACCTACATTCTAAAATTTTGCCATCCCTAAATTTCGTCGCCCGGTGCGGCCGCACATGTTGCACCGCCTCTCGCGCCGTCTCTGGGTACAAGGGTGCCGCAGCATTAGAATACAAATGTGCCCGAAACCCTTATGAAACTGAGCTTTTCCCATGAAGAATTCAACTTCTATCAAGATGCCGGAACGCCCATGTGAAGACCTGAGTGAGTATCTGTCGACTTCAATAAAAGTTCCAATATCCATAGCAATTTCAGTTGATACCCTATGAAGAATGTAAGCTTCATCGAGATGCCGTGATGCCCATGGTAGGGTCTTTATTTTAGTGAATACTCATCGATGAGGATAAAGATGCCTGCACCTTTTTGAAGTTCAATTTAAAACTTAGACAAGGTAAACTTGCGTCAAAATGCCGTACCTTTATGATGGTTTCTGTTTTGGCAAAATAGCCACTATGAAAGTGCCGGCACTAGGATATTCTTTTGCAAAAGATGACTTAGAATAAAGTTGCCGGTATTCTTATGAAGCCGGCACCATTATTCTTGGCTTCGTGACTTGAAGAAAGGAACTTTTGTTGAGGTTTTGCCTTTATTTCAGAATATATCCAACAGGAGTCCTGGCGAAATCCCCTCATAAAGGTACCGGCAGTATCATGAATTCAATTTATAAATTGGAGGAAGTATATTTTTCGAAGTGCTGGCACCTCTATGATGGCTTCTGTGTTGGTGAACAATCTCCGATTTGCGTAAAGGCGACGGCGTCTTTAGTGACAAAGGTGAACCTGTAGCCATTAGCCCTTGAGAAATTTCCCGGATTCTCGAGAGTTTCGAGTACTCAGGAGCAACTGAAGTCAGTCAGTCGCTGTATTGCATGCGTTTTACGGAACAGCGGTAGGGAAGCTGCCCAAGTGTTTAATCTTGTATTTAAATCTTCTTGTAAATAATTTGAATGGTGACGACTAGGTCGAGTAACACCACCTTGTAATTTCGCATAACTGATCAGTCGATCGTTTTAATTTGTGTTATCATTTTAGTTTGTAAGCGGGAAAGAATGGATAAATAAATATTTATTTTATTTTAACTTCGAATAGTTACATATATTTATGTTTGCGTTGAGAGATAATAATTAAGGGTGCTAACTCGCTACCAAAATTAAGATGATTAATTCCCTGAAGTTAAATGATGATCTTTCCTGATAAACGCAGCATAAAGTTTATTCTGCACTACAGAAGTTATACCGGCTGATCAAAGAGCCGCACATATTAAACTTTCAAAAACTGTGGAAATTCCAAATGGCAGATTGTTGCCAGTCATTCCAAATTAGATGAAATTTTATGATTGAGCGTTATTTCGCAATTCATAAATTTGATTGCGTTTCTCTCTTCCATACACTCTTCGATCGTGATTGCAATATTTCATTTCCGACTTCGTCCATTTTATCCGAACTCTGGCGTCCAGTTAATTTGTTATGGCGAACGATTCCATCTTCTCGAAATTAGCTTGGCGAGCGGAAAATCGTTGTCTTGTTAGATTCACAAGCATTTGGGAATGTCACTTTAAATACTTTAATAACTTTTGCATATGAGTACCTTGCAAAATAAAGTACAATGAAAAACATTGGTTCGGCCTGCGAAATTATCTGCATCTCGTTTCCCATAGACCTTTTTAAAGTTTGCAGCCTAAACAGCAACTAAAATATCAAGTGATAATGTTACTTTTAACGGCATAGTGATGCCAACCATCGGAACAATTCGCTATCGCTATCCATTCTGGAATTGCCACAGTTTTTGAAAATTTGATACGCACGACTGTTGTATAACCCTGCAAAGTGAATTTAGATATTTAACATTGGCAGATACGTAAAGCTGCCAACTATGTCAAAATATTTCTTAAACTGTAGCATTTCAAACATTTGTGCACATGAGCACAACACATGCACGCAAATTTCCAAAATATAAAACAAATGCACACAAATTAACGAGCAAGCAAACAAATGTATACAAGTATTTATATATGTTTATGACACTATGTTGTTTCATTTCCAGCCGAGATGAAGGCCGTGGCAACTTTGCTCGGCGTGTCCAGTGTAGCTCTTTTCCGAGGACTGACCACTCGCACCCACAACGTCAGAGGACAGTTAGTCAAGTCTGTTTGTGATGCCAATCTTGTAAGTATGCATTCATAGCTTGTACTGAAGGTTTTGCACCGAACAATTGAGAAAGGAATTTTTTTTTTTTTTAACTTGCTCTGCACCGTAAACTGCTCTCTATAGCAAAGCTTCAGGAATACTGACATGAAGCTGCAGCAGAATGGTCTCGAAACAAAATTGTTCTTGCCGAGTATTTTTTGTAACTTCAACAAGAATTTGTGATCTTAACTTTAGAAGAGCTAAAAATCTTTGGCTATATTTTTGCAACATCAGTTATTCTTCCTTAACCACTGAAGTAACTTCTTGGAGAACATTGTTGTTACCCTGTTGCCAACTTCAGAATTGGATTATCTGAACCCTATAAGCCTCATAAATGTATATTTTTGTTTTTTCGGTAAACTTCACATTCTTTTTAGAAGTATTGAACCTTTTTTTTTGTGTGTGTGTGTGTGTGTGCGTGTGTGTGTGTGTACAAGCTTGTTAACATTGCCATTATTATCTAAAGCTTTTAAGAAACTTGTTATTATAAGTATTTAAATACGAAAAACAAACATGGAAAATGTGTGTTTCGTGCAACTGAGACAAGGTCATGCGCATTTTTTCGAATTCTTAAATGAATATTTCTTGAAAGATTTAATTTCTGAGGTAAAAAAAACCTCAGAAAGAGGTATCACTTTACCGATAATACTGTGGCTGGCTGTCACTTTACTGAAATAGAGATATTTGCTGTAGTTTTGATCTACCAATACCCTCGTGGTTCACTCTGAACAATTAATACCTTTCTGGTTTAAAACAATTAATACAATTGATACCTTCTGGTGTAAATTGATGGCTGAACACCGCTTTAATAAACCCCAAGGTACTCGTTGTTCAGAAGTATGTTATCAAAGTGTTGAAAACTATGTGATATCAGTATGATTAACTGAACTGCCAAAAATATATATTAATAATAATTTATTTTTATACTGATTTATATATCTGTCTTGCGATGGCCCAGTATGCGTATTCACTGAAGCCTGTTTGCATTAGTTGAAACGTTTTTGCTTATGTTGCTTTTATTCATATATCAGTGTCAATTTTATTGGCCGGATTTTGATTCATGTTTCTGTTCCAGGCTACAACCACACGGGATGCTCTCTCCAAAGCTCTGTATTGCCGAACCGTGGCAACTATCGTTCGCCGAGCCAACAGCCTCAAGAGGCTCGGGTCGACCTCAGGGACACTTAGCTCAGATAGCAACGAATCGGTTCACAATCAGACGGGTAAGATTTCTTTCGTTGTAGCATGTATTGCGGAGTTTTGGTTTGCCTCTGTTGCCGAATATTTTTAAGGAGTGTTTCGTGGTGACTTACTTGCTGTTCTGTGTTTTAGAAAACAGTAGTCAACACGCATCGACGATGGGATCCGGTGGCGTGAAAGCGTCCAAATCGATGACAGTGCTCAATTCTGCAGTGAGGCATGCCACCGACGGCTTCATAGGCATTTTGGACATGTTCGGATTTGAAGCCAGCAAAGTAATGTTTACCTAAATCGTTTAATTTTTATACATCATACCGCATGACAGGCGAAATTAGGTCCTGCTGTTTGATGTCGATTTCAAATTAATCACCTTTATGAATCTCCAAAAATAAATCAAATATCTCTTTTTAAGAGATTCATGTTATTTAATGTAGTCGTATTGGTTTTCATACCACAAATCTATAAATCTAAGGGATATTTAGTATCATCAGTTATTAAGAATAAAAAAAAAAAGGGTACTTATGTTATTAGCGCAACAGCCTCTGCGTAGTTTGGCGAATTTCATGGAAGAAAAAAGCAATTATGTGTTATAAATGCAAAAAAAATTATTGAAGCATACATGTTACTGCAACCACCTTAGTAAAATCGCCAGCGTTTCAAAATACGCCAAACTCTGGCAAACATTCGAAGAACAGTTTTTTTTTTAGACAATCATCACGTGACAATTCTTCAGCTTTAACAAACAACTTCGTCACTTTTTATATGTGCTCTTTTGTTGTTGTATTCTGAACTCCAACAGTGATATTTTTTGTCTTAATTGAGTTTTAAAAATATACTTGCGGGATTGAAAGAAATTTTCATAAAATTGCTACCGGAGTAGGGTATTTTCTGCAAAGTCCTAAAGAGAACAATTATTCTGACTCTCTTTTAAAGCGATTGCTACAAAATCCGCCAGAATAAAAGATATAAAAACCCTCCTGTACGTAAATTTATGGATTGTATTTAAGATAAATACCTAGTTAACATGTAAAATATGCCTGTAATAATATGTTTATACATAATAAATAATCTGGTGTTTGCGAACTAGAGCAAACACCTTTGCGCAATCTGACGAATTTCAGAAGAAAAAGAACAAAGTCTCATAACTGCTAAAAATTATTGATTGCATAATAATTTGCTACTCACGTATTAGCGCAACCACCCTCACGTAGTTTGGCGAATTTTATGCAAGGAAAAGAGTAATATCTTATAAATGTAAAAAAATTATTAATTACGTATAAACATATTATTACAGACATATTTTACCTTCTGTATAGGTATTTATCCTAAAAAACCATCCATAAATTTACTTATAAGAGGCCTTTTATTTCTTTCATTGTGATGGATTTCGTGAAAATTGCTTTAAGAAGCGTTCCTTGATGGCAAGGAAACGGAATTCTTCCCAATGTGTTTTAACAAACTCCGTCTTGTGTACAACTATCACAGCGTCGTCTTAATTTTTCAGCTATTGGAAGATGTTCCTCAACATTCAGGCGATTTTAAAGAATTTGTAACCCAGCAGTAATTTTTATGAGCTTAATGTAAAATGGATGAGAAATTAGGCGATTCTGTTCGGTTAAAAGAAGGAATGATGTCACAGTGATAGCACGAGAAGAATTCTAGATAATATGCCCCTTGTCCGAAATTCTATCATAACCTTTTTTTACCCCAATAAAAACAACAACAAATTCGTCAAATTGACGGTTATCGGTAGTCCTAGTGTTAAGATTTTACAAAAATACGTTTTATTATTTTTTTTTCCTACTTTTAGAAAATACGGGGTTTTATGCACCCGTCAATTTGACGGGCGTTCGTAAATATAGCTATACAAAAATGTCCGTAAACTTCTGTTAAATGTAGATGTTGCAACGGATATCTGCATCGGAATCCAGCCTGCCTCTTAGTTTTCGCAATGATGCTTCGTGACGCTACACGTCCAGATTTAGTTCGGTTTATTTAGTTACGGCAAAGCACTCGAGAGCTATCTGCCCTAAGGGGAGAGATGCCTTCGTGGAGGACTTCTTAAGGGAAACTGGTTCTTATAAATGTTACAGATGGAAAAAACAACGAAAACGCTCATGCAGCCAGCCCGTTCGCCAGGATTCGAGCCCCGGACCGAACTAACAGTGTTCGGCAACTTTACCTCTCGGCCGGTGGTGGGCCACACTACACGTCCAGGAGATACGGATTCTCCTGGACAGCAGATAGCGGAAGTTTCGCACTATTGTATTTTCAAGAAAATTCATTTTAAATCTGCCGCTGCTGCCATGACAGTTATAGACGTCTTACAAACAATAATGGTCTTATTGTGGCATCGAACGAACCAACAAAAATGCAAGAAATCCGAATTGGCACAGTTGTTGAGCCATTTACCTTACAGAGTCTTACGTTCTTTGGATGCATAAATTAACTTAAGACTCTGAAGAGTTCAGTAACGTGTTGCTCTAACTTGGAAATTATAACTGCGCTTACAGGACCAGCCAGCTTTTATGGCGTAACTCAAAAGTAATTAATTCAGAATTTAACTAAGCTGCATCGTAAATTAGCCAAAGGCTGCACGGAAAGAATACACGCAAGTTGGCTGAAACCTAAATCTGACGTAACAGACCTGATGGCCAACGCCGCATACAAACTGCGAACTAATAACGTGGCCTTCAGAAGGCGGAACACGCTCTTATTCCACAGTCTAAAAAAACCTTCCTTTAAATGGTGTCTATTTCTACTTCATTTCAATACGCGCGAAGTAAAATTTGCATTTTGGCAGGAAAGCGGAAGCGGAGAATGATAGAAAAGCTACCGAACATAAAATAACTGGTTACTTAAAAATAAATAAATCCTCACAACCTTTTACAATTTTGGGAGCTCACCAGGAATTTCGTTTGTAGAATATCGGAAGCTTTTTTAAGTGCTCAAGTTATTTGATAAAGTGTGTGTTTGATTTTTACTTAGCTGATTATATCCAAATGTCATTTGTAGCTCTATTGATTAAAATTTTCGAAGTATTTTGTACTAAAGTTATTTTGACTTAAAATTTCAGCCCAGTCATCTGGAGCATCTCTGCATCAATCTGTGTGCGGAAACTCTCCAGCATTTCTACAACACCCACGTATTTAAAAGCAGTATCGAGTCTTGCAGGGAAGAAGGTGTACAGAGTGATCTTCAAGTGGATTACGTCGACAACGTACCTTGCATTGACCTCATTTCCTCTCTGGTGAGTACAATTAAAAAAATGTGTACCTTACCCAGTTTCTGTGATGTTCATCTGGAAATTTTTTAATTACCTATTTTACTTAAATATTTTAAGCGAAACATTTTACGCTCAAAAATTACAATAGTTTCTCATGGTTCAGTGTGAGATGCAAGTTTTTACCTCATGTGTATAATTTAAACAGCCTTATCGAATTCGCTTAACACTGAAGGGAGTTGGGGAGGAAGTGACACACTACAATATAAATGGCATGAACATATTGTTGTGTACGTACGAGTTCGTAATACATTGAATGCACACAGAACCGATGATAGCTTGATAGAATTTATTTTACCAAAAGTAACACTTTACAGTTCTGCAACTTTCCAAAAAAAGTACTCTTATAGCTGTTCTCGGTATCACAGAGCACAGTCAATTGTTACACTTCAAGCTACTAAAATCGTTAAACACAACGGAATGCAAAGCACTTCTAAAGAGCGAAGCTCACACGGAGATATTTCAGTACTCCGTAATCGACTCTGAACTGAGACCCGGCCGGTCTCTAGTACCTTCCATTTCTCGATATTACTAGAAGGTATATGCGGTTAAAGTTACATCTAAGGGCCAGATACGGTTAGAGTTACATGTAGGGATCAACTACAGTGATTTAAATACACTACCAATTACAGTTATACGAGGACCGGACCAAAATGTCGGCAAATGGTCTCCAAACTTTTGACGATTTTTCGCCAAATTTGGGGACTAAAAATAAGTCGTGAAAACCATCTCCAACTTTGTGTGTGTTGCTGTATTTAATTACGGCAAAGCACACTAGGGCTACCTGCCTAAGGGGAGGGATGTGGAGGACTTTCTAAGGGAAACTGGCTCGTATACACGTTACACATGAAGAAAACCACGAAAACGCCCATGCAGCCAGCACGTTCGCGGGATTCGAACCTCGGACCGAACTACCAGTGTTCAGCGACTTTACCGCTTGGCCGCTGGTGGGCCTTTCCAACTTTTTAAAAGCTTACCAGTTTAGCGAGATAGCCAAAAGCTTATTTGGCCTATTGTGCATATAGAAATGTTGTTGGTATTGACAAAGGGCTCGTCATTTCGCTCTTCATTTCGTATGATACTCCGCAACACAATTCTTTTTCAAGGTCAGGTGTAACTCGGCATGTAACGTATTTATGTACAGACAGCTCTTACAGTCGTTTTTTCTGTACTGCAAAATTTCCAATTGTTATATTATTGTCATTATTGTCTTGTTTATAAATTCGCCAAAATCAATCAAAAAAATCGAAAAATGTAATCCAGTTAAATCGGTTTGATTAACAATTGAGAAACTAATACCGTTCTCGGAGCCGTATTTATATCACGTTGCGTAGTCTTTCGGAAGCTTCGAGAAAAACGGTGGTACAGCTTCAAAAATGCGTTTTCTCGAATCTTCCAGAAAGTCACCCAACATTACCATGACCGGTCAAAAGTTTTTCTGCCCATATCTTACCTACCAGTTGAGCCGTTTTTCTAATTTAAACGCTGTTGGGCTTAGAAATAAAACATCTACAGTTCTATATAAGAAATAACATTTATATAGACAAAACAAGTGGCCGCGAATCCAATTGCAAGCAATACAAACTCCAAA